>NC_092859.1:141026660-141124157 GCF_032062135.1 Pyxicephalus adspersus | reverse complement strand
ACCGAAATATGTCCAAAATTTTATAAATTTATTAATAATTTTTTTTTATAAAACATAAAAATCAAAAAAATCTTTAAAAAAAAAACTAAAAAAAAGTAAAAAAACAAAATAGTGTATAATGTAATGTACAGTAGCTTATATAATATATATATAATATAATTATATATATAATATATAAGGATTGCTTTGTATGGGACTCAATACAGCTTTTTGTATTGAGTTCAATGCAAAGGAGCTCAATACAAAATTTTGAATTTCCCGCCCCGCCTCCCTCCCGCACCGACACATGCAGCGACGTCACCAGGAAACCCCGGTGATCGTCACTGCACTCACTGAACACAGAAGAGGACAGACGTGTCCGGTGGAGCGGAGGGAGAAGGTGAGTATTTTCTTTTTTTTTTTTTGCGATCACGCTGGACAGAACGGAGGGAGAAGAAGCCGCCCGGCTTTTTCTTCTAAACCGGCCGGCTTAGAAGAAGAAGCCAGCCGGCTTCTTCTTCCCGGAGAGGACACCTGACGCTGGAGAATGACGCTGAAACACGACGGATGGACGATCGCAGCGGGACCAGGTAAGTGATCGATAAACCCAACTTTTCTCACTGTATTTACGTACAGTGAGAAAAGTTCGGGGTTATCGAAAATAGTAACTTTTTTTACCCCGTACCAAGGTCGGGGTTATCGGTTAGGTGGTTAATATTATTATTATTATTATTATTATTATTATTAATAATAATAATAATAATAATACTAATAATAATAGTAATGTGTCTGTAGCAGCCTAAAAAACTCTGCCTTTATGGCCAAAGTTTAGTTTTCACAGTCAGTGCTCTAACACTTACAGGTAACAATGAAGCTAACCATCACCTCCAGATCAAACAAAAAATCCTACCAACCCATCACTAAGAGCAATTTAGTGGACACTAGAAAACTCCAAGAGATAGCATGTGACAGGCTAGGTTGTGCAAGAAATACTATGGGTGCAGTTTTATTTTGACTTTTTCTTTAAACTAAATGTGAAAATAAAAAACATGCACGCAGGTAGGTTCATCTCTACTTGTAAACAAATAATGCTATGTCTCCTCTGCAATAAAACTTGCCTGTTTGCAAAATTCTCTAAAATGAACATTCATAACTGACTGCTACAATTGATTGAACTCCCATACACATAGAATTATGGGGGAGTAATGTAATTCTGGCCAGACCAGGCTGAAGATTCAGAGGACTGGGTGTGGATGCCTGCGCCATCGAGGGAACGAGGGGAGTTCAGTTTAGTTAAATGTTTGCGACTAGGCAGATAAGTTTGATATAAAGAACCTTGCCTTCTCTAAGTTTTTTTTTAATTTTTACATTTACTTCCACTTTAAAGCAGACTTGTCACCAATTTTTTACATTATATAAAAGGGTGGCTAACCCTTTAGTATGATATTTGTTTTGTTTAATAATATTAACTTTTTTAAATATTTTTATATTTTAAGGGTGACCCCTCTTCTTCTTTCTTCACTGCTGCAGCAGTGAAAACTGCAGGCGAAACCCACAGCCTTGAGATTCATATTTTATACATACATACATACATACATACTTTAAAAAAGTGCGGGATCAGGTGATGTCAGCAGAAGGAAGAAGACAGACAAGGATGGATGTGTACAGTGTCCAGTCCACACCGGGAATAAGGAAAACAGGAATGGATTTGACTAGGATCCTGGAGGGATAGACAGCTTTTCACTTATTAAGGTAAGTGGTATTTTTAAATGAAAGTTCTGCTTTAAGGGCATTTTACAACCTGTTAAATAAATAAAATTAAACTTGTTTTAAAAGGTAAATAATAATAAGTTATCCATTTGCTATTCACTGGGCTTTATTTATGTATAAGTACAAGCCAAACTTCACTGTATTCTGGCACAAGCTAAACTCTCGCCTTGCATTTATCTCTTCCCTGGATGTAGACTCACCAATATTTTGCGACACCACATTAGTTTCACGGTAGGTACAAATAATCGGTTTCAATATGCTATTACCACAGAAATAGTAGAAGTAAATGCGCCTGTAATGGGATCAAAATCAAATCACTTTCACTTCCACTACAGTTTGCTGTGAAGTCAAGAGATCCCCAGGGTGAGTAAATATAGAGAAACACCTGCAGACACTTGCCGAGGCCCACAGATGAGATAGAACATGACAGTACTATCTAGCAGAACCATTTCTTGAGTAATGTCCACAGGCACAACTTCATCAACTTGTGCTTGCTTGGCAAGAGCCCTTGTCCTGACGTGCAACTGATTTAAACAGTCCTGAAGCAAAAAAGAAACTTCAGACTTTACCCAACAATAGCTGCATACTATATTTGCTTTTCTACAGCAATAGCCATCAAGGACGATGTTATTTGCAGGTTGGATTTACAATCATCGTGACCATAAAAAAATCAATAACACAATGGGATAGAGAGAAAGAAAGATCCATTTTTTTACTGGGAATTTCCCGTTCTTCTTTGATAGAAACCTGCCAGGATATATTTATTATTTTTCAAGGTGCAAGGTCTGAAGCTATCAGTGCTGATCATTATTATTGGTAAGTGTTCTGGTACTTTACTTGCTGCATGCATGGTACAGTGATTTAGTGAAGTCATGATCAGCATAGGAAACACAACCCTGGAGCACTGGAAGCAATTCAATGATGGCAGCTGCCATTTTTTATCAGGTAGGTGACCTACCCACAATTTTATTGACTTGTGATACACAAAAAAAACAGCCTTTAAAAAAAAAAACAAATCAAATAAATATTCAGATTGCTGTCAATACCTCTGGTCTTTGTTTTCTTGCAGAGCTGCTATGACGGAAGAAACTTCAATATCCACCAGTTCTGGGTGTATGGGATGCCTGCATTCCTTTCTGCAAACATTTGTTCTGTTTGACAAATGACACATTATTACTGTATTCCTGCAGAGATGTAGTAATGCTGTGGCCAGTCGTTGGAACGGTAACCTTTGTTGGGGGAGCCTAGGATCCAACAAATCTGGAAATGTACAAGGTTACAAGAAAGTGAACACTAGAGTAACAAACAGTGGGCATGCTATTACTTCTCTTTTTTACTTGTTGTAAGTTTACTGTTTCTTTAGTACTCCTAAAATAGGCAAGGGCCTTTTTTCCTATGGGACAAAGTGCCGATCTCAGCACGTTTTTTTTTCCTGTTTACAGCAGGTTACATCACCAGATCTTGCGCCTGCACAATGCAAGATCGGGTGATATAGTTAGAAGAAGAAAGTAGAAGGAGGAAGATGGCGGCGTCCTGCGCTTCCTCCAAGCCTGAAATAGTTAAGTTGCTTGTAGAACCAACTTTAGTAGCAATAACTCATCATTTTCTGGATTACCTTATCAGTCATTCATGCCACTGTGAAATATGTATGGTCTACTCTTCTTTTAAACATGCAGTTCATTGAGAATTTCAAGCACCCTAGGGCCAGCCAGAATTTTGATTATGTTGATATTTGGACTTTGACTGGGCCATAGCTACACTTTAATACTTTTTTTTTTCACTGATTCAGTTGTGGATTTGCTGGTGTGCTTGGGATCATTGTCTTGTTGCATGGCCCAGTTTAGGTCAAGCTATAGCTGTTTTGAAGATGGTCTTACATTTCACATTTTACATTGACTTCACAGGATATGTGATTATGCAAAATTTTCCTAAATCATCACCCTTCCATCACCATTACTTGATATGTATTAATTTATTATTTGTGCTGATATATTATGTTTAGTTTTTGCCAAATGTGTGGCAAAACATCTTCACTTTGGTCATAACTCTCCAAAGAACATTATTCCAGAAGTCCTATGGCTTTTTAAGATACAATTTTGCAAACCTAAGCTGTGCTGCCACGTTCTTTTAAGAAAGAAGAGTCTTTCTGCTTGCAACCATTTTTTAGTTGTACTTTCATGAACTTTACCATTTGACATACTCACTGAGGCCTGTACAGCTGGAAAAGTAGCTCCTGATTTGTTTGCAATTTTTCTGAGCATGCCATTGTCTGACCCTAAATTAAAACTGCTGAATGGTCCAGACCTGGGAATATTGGTAACTTGGTCTTGGTAAATTAGTCTTGAATGTTTTATTCTTGTCTTACAATCTTTCTCACTTTAGAATGATGAATTTCAAATATGATTGCCTTACAACCCTTTCCAAGTTTATGGGCTGCATTAATTATTTCAAGATTATTGCTGATGTATTTCCTTCTTGGCATTTCATTAACACACACCTGAATGCTCCATAGCAAACTGTTAAAACTTTTGCTTTTGTAGAGGTGGTCACACTTGATTATCAATATTAATGTGCAGCACCTGGTAGTCCCTTATCACAATAATTAAATAATACATTAACAGTACCAGGATTATTATAAATAAAATTGGGCAAAATAAATAATAAAATGTGTAAAAACAGAATTTGAACTGTAACTACTGTTATATTAAATTAACAAAACACAATCCCGCATCAAAACAAAAGGTGTGCAAAGTCTTCCATTTTTCCTCTTCTAAAAAAAAAATAAGCCACAGCCTAAGTAAAAAAGCGTGCATACTACACATCATTGCTCTCATAGCATAGAAAATAAATAGTAAGACCTTGAAATCCTTTTAATTTGAAATGTATTTAGTTGGTTTCAACTAAAAGTTCAAGAAGGTTTTAAGGAATTGTGGTCTTAAGTATCTATGCATCTGTTAAATGACCCAGGATGGAGATGGGCCATACAAAATAGTGCGTTATAAAAAAAGCCCAATGCAAGATAAAACTGCTATCTGGTGTCGGTCATTAGGTGTCTTTGATTATAAATAGATCAAGCATAAGTGTAGTGCATTGCCGTAATGCAGGTAGACTTACAGTTACCTTGGCCTTCATGTTGGGAAATTTATTGTGCGTCTTCAAGAAAGGGGGCTGAGCTATTGTTTATTGGTGAGAGTTTTAGTTTTATACTTGCCCTCGCATCCACCCTTGTATTCACTGAGGAAAAAGAAAATTTATAGCGTTACATCACCCAACAAAGCTTTTCTAAAAGGAGAAAATTGAACCAGTGACTGCAAGATTTTTGACTAATTAGGTTTGCAGGATAATAAGAGCTTTTTAATAAGGTAAATATCACTTACAATATTGCTAATGAAATGTGAAAGTGATTCAGTACTCAGAGAGATAATAGGCAACTTGTTTTAATTGTTAACATTCTTACCGGCTTGCAATGACACAGTCATTATTTTGCAGTCACCACTTATCGGGAAATCCTGGAGGATTAATGGTTTCACTTATTCTGGCGAAAATGTTTAAGCTGTCCCTATTATCAGCGCACTTCCAAAGAATAATGCTTATTTGTCATTGCGTTTAGCAGAAGAATGTATTGTCCATAGGCCAAGAGTCCCAGTAACCCTTGAAGAGTCGGTAATAGAATTTGCTGCCTTCCCAGCAAACGATGCCAGCTCTGTCACTTACCTAACGAAAGCAGAATTCATTCTATGAAAATTATTTCTCATTTTTATTCCTTGAGAGAGAGCAGGCACGTATTACAGACATACTGTTTAGCCTGCATAGACCACCTTGCTTAGCTTGGATTACTACTTCTAATAAAACAACCACAAAAACAATTTTTAAGCTAATTAAATTTATATATTAGATAATACAGACACATTGAATGTCAGCTATTTCATTTTGAACTTGAAAAAAGGTGAACGCAGACAAAGGATCCAGCCCCCTTGGAACCAAAACTCCTGATCTTCCTTATCAGCAGCTAAATATCACTGGCTTTAAGAAGTAGGAACATAACTGTCCTCATTTTGCATTACATTTAAATATCCACTTAAGCACCTAAAATCTATTCATGAATTAGTTGCCAAATATCCACGACATATGTGAGTTTAACACATGACAACTTGCAATCACATATTTTGCACATCACAAATTTTACTTATGACTTTATCGAAGTAATAACATTTCTGTGAATTAGGAAGGAAAAAATTGAATATACAACAAAAAAAAAACATGCAAACTCACTTACCCTTTAGTGGATTACATTGGTAATGAACAAAACAGGTAAAAAATATTATGCGAGGGACGTTGATATTTTAGCAATGTTAGGTCACATTCCCATGCACGTTCTTTGTAAATTCTTACTATCTATTTCATTTTCACACATTACCTTTTCATTCCAGATCAGTCAGGCAAACTGATGCGCTCAACAGCCTTGGGATCCAGTATAATTTCTATACTTTGATTTGCTCAGACCAGTGGATGGACGTAGTCAACAGGTGACCCTGTGCAAAGCTGACTTGGTACCAGTTTGCAATTCTACATGTGGGACTAATGAGTGGGCTCCTAACCTTTACCACACTTTGACCTCTACTCAGAATCAAAGTTACTCAACCATACAAAAAAAACCCAAAAAACATTAAAGTATACATATGCAGATATCCAGTCATAAGTATTGAAATGTATTCCCTCCAACAAAATGTTTTCACGTTCTGCTTTCTTGTTTTCTGATCTTCCGTGGGTATTGGGGACTCCCAGAGCAAGAGCAGGCCAGACATGAATGGAACGGTTTTGGAAAAGACCAAATTAGCATTAGGAAAGAAAAGTTAAAATCATCTTTATTGAAGGCATTTCCATTTGCAACAGAAGACAAAAGAATCCCCGAATCTGCTTTTTCGCCTAATCCTCCCATGAAAATGAAATTTATGTACAAAACAGTGAAATATTCCTTAAATAGATCCATAGATCCTAAAAATCCAAAAGCCTCATGTGAAATCCAGAAACAAAATATTTTAAAGCACAAATGAAATAATCACTAAATAATAACGATAAATATAGATAAGGAAAGGGAGAGCATGTAACATATTTTCCTCCACATTATAACGTTGGTAATTGGAAAGTGACCTGTGTTAGCTCCAAGTTGTGACCTGGAGCTTACAGGGGGCTTCTTCGTTTTCACTGGAGAGCAAAGTGGCAGAAGGGTAAAGGAAATGGTTGCCAGGGCATTAAAGGGGCATTGTTACTTTGTCCTGCACGAACAAAGCACAAGTTCACTTCAAAGAAGATCTATAAGTTGATAAACAAACATGAGCTAAATGAGAATCTAAATGAGAAAGAATATCTGACATAACTAGTTTTACTGTCTGCCACTGGATATAATTTCTATAACCTTTCATCTGCTGTGCTGCTTTGAAGACTCTGGTCAATTAAGGCTTACCACATAACCTCAAAAAGAAAGAGACTTCACTAATGATCTTATTGACTAGCTAAACAGACAATTGGTCTGTGATCAAATCACACAAACAAAAGGTATAGGAATGTTGTCTGCATTTTAATATGCATGGTTATTGGAAGCAAAATAATATCCACCTATTTGAAAATGCATTCAGACCAAGTTGTAGGAGCCAGAAAACTTCTCATATCACTAACCTTCAATACCAAATATTGAAAATTATTTTTTAAAAAAAGCTTTGATCCTGTCTACATTAGGTATCTTTTGAAGTCTCCAATGGATTGAATATGCCATAAATTAAAAGCACCAGAAGCACCAACTGTTTAGCTTTAAGCCAAATATTTACATTGATATGACACAGAAATAAATGTCTAAATGTTCAACTACCAATTCCAAACTGTAAATTCTTCTAAATAAAGTAGCGTAAGAATATATTAAAGCATAGGGTGCAGGAATTTAAAATACACACAGATAAGGTTGCTACTACCCCCTTTCTCTTCAATTCCTATTTTAGAATTTTTTATCATCTAATTTGCACCTGCAATTGACCCATTTTGGTGCAGTTTTAGCTCACCGCTTCTTCAGAAACTTGTTTAGTCTTCTCCTTATAATATCACCTTGTTGTAGGCGTCTTTGTGTCCTGAATCTTGACTAAAGAATGCATTTTGAAGAGGCAAAAATACAGCAAAGGATGACATGAGAAATTGATAGGAAGGAAATTTACAAAGTTTGCGAGATGCTGCCTATACAAAAAATTTTTACCACCAAAACAGTTTGGACCTGATTTAAATAAAGCTTTCCAAAGCTGGAGAGGATACACTTTCAACTGTGAATTTGGCTGATCCAGCAAACCTAAATTTGATTTCTTGGAAGTAAATTGCTATTTGTTAGCAAATGTTTTGAATCCTGGACTTGATTCATTACAGGTTTGCTGGATCACCCAGGTTCACCAATGCAAGTGTATCCTCCCAGTCTTAAAGAGTTTTAATAAATCATGCCCTAATGTTCATATTCAGCTCAACCTTTCACATCTGGAAATCTGATCTTCTACTTTTATGTCACGTTGTTCTATTCCTTCTTGTGTCTAGTATTTTAAATCAAACAAAGAATTATGGAAAGGCAGTAGTTAGCAAAAGGTATGAGAAATAGGAAGGAGATTTACAAAGGCTATGGGAAGTAGCTAGTTTCAAACATTTTAGGCAAACAAGCATCAGAGACATGGTAGAAGTGATCTAGTAAAGTGTCTTGTGCGGAGAAACAATGCTGCAGCAGAGCAGGCCAAATACGGTCTAAGTAGAACCATAATGGAAATGGATAAAAAGGGATCAATATTAGGCTCCACTCAAGCCAAAATTAAAACTATTTCTTGCAAACTCAATTATGATTGACAGCCTAGTTGAAGATAATGGTGAGCCCTTCTAGAATCTGAAGATAGAGCTGATAGTGAAGATAACGGACCTGTCATTATTGCAGAGCAGGTGCACATGGGTAGGTATGTGCCATATTCGGCAAGTTTGCTGTGCATGCTTGTTGTTTATGGCAGAAGCTCACCACCCACCAATGAGTTAGGTCTTTAAGACTGGTACATAAAGGTATTCTGGTTAGAAAATGTTTATGGAAAAAACTCTATACAAGCTCTCAAGTGGCAAACATTTCCATGGTTGAGAAGACATGGAGACATGGAGAACTTCCAGGATGTTTGACCACATCAACATTAAAAAGAAAAGAAAAAAATCATCAAAAGATTCAATGAAACTTCAGGTACAGACAAAAGACTGAATGTAAGAAATTGTTAAAACTAAGAACAGCAGTTGGATTGCTATGATTGAGTGGCTTCTTGATGGTCAATCGGTCAACCAACACTCCTACAAGAAATCTTGATCAAACTGAGCGAATGTGCAAGATGAAAAAAGCCAAACATGTGAATGAATGGAATCTACATCAGGTCAATGCTTCAGCCCACAATTCAATTTCTATGAAGCAATTTTTAGCTAAAAAGAAATCCCCATGTTGGATCATCTTAAAACTGCATCTATTCTTTAAATGCATTCTAATCTTTTTAACAAAATTCCCCAGTACTATTGTTAAGCAACATAAATGTACAAATATAACAAATGCGTCCAGAACAGTAATAATTAGTGTTGGCGTTCAAATTCGGATTGTCCTTCCATTCCACCCCGAATATTGCTGTTAGAATTCGGATAGATCCGACCCGAAAAAAAAGGGAGGTTCGACGGCAAAAACTTGGATAAAAAAAATGTGTTAAAAAAAAATAAAATTATTGTTAAGGTATTTATTGGGTATTTATTGAGAGTTTGTGTTTATTTAACTAATTCTTTTTTTACAGGTTATCCTACAATTACATAATATCTCTTACTCTGTAACACCTGAAGCGCCCTGGGGATTGCACACTGAGCTAATCAATGATTGCAGCCAAAACACATAATAGTCCCTAAAAGTAACCCGAATTCCCCCACTATTGACTTTATTAGTGTTCGAATTCGGCATTCGATCACCCACCCGAACAATATCTCACTATTCGATTGAATAGCTGTCGAATCGAATAGTGAGATATTCGACCAACACTAGTGATCATGTGACTACAATTTTTGCAAGAAAATATTTAAGCCCGTAAAATATTTTTATATAGTTATTTAGGAATATATTTAAATTAATTTAAGCCTAAAATAGAACCATATCAATAAACACAAAAAAAGATGGTCCTGCGCCATCTGGCCTTTTTTCTTTATCCTGGCACAGGCTGGACATCAGGCCATGCCATCTTCTTCCTCTTCTTCTTAGTTCTTCTTCATATGTCATTGATCTCGGAATGTGTAAGCATGAGATTGGGTAACACGCTTCCGCAAAATGTAAAAAAAAGTGCTGAACACAAAGCGTATACATGGGATCAGCACCTTTTTTTAAATGAGAGGAAAGCTCCTCCACTGTGCATGTTGGACATTCAGCATGCACAGAAGGACAGCCCACAGCCTCCTGGGATGCATGGCGTAGGTACTGTCATGGCAGTAAAGGCAGAAGGGCAGGGCCTCCCCTTTAAGAGATTAAAAAATTGTTTTGCCTTATATAAAAGGGTTATAAGTAAAAAATGTGATGATAGGTCTGTTTAAACAGCACCCGCAAAAGAAATTCAAAAGAAAAGTTTTACGTTGTAGACAAAAGTTTGTAACATTACTCTTCAAAGTGAAGCAGGTTGATAACTATGGGGCAGTGTGGGCTTGTTTTTTTAAAGCTCTCCATGACTGGAGAAGATAGACTATCTTCTTTCTCTGAATCAGCAAACTTGGATTGGATTTCTTAAAAATCATTGGATATTGGCTGGCAAATGTTTTCAGTTTTGGACTCGAACTGGTACAGGTTTGGTGGATCACCCAGGGTTCTCCCATGATAGTCTATCTTCAGTCTTGGAGGGCTTTATTAAAATTTGGCCGTGTTAGAGGGTATAAATATAGACATCCAAATAAATAGATTGGAGGTTTTATATGTTCCCATGTAGCATTCCCATGTTCTATAGAGTGCCATCAGTGGCATGAGTAGTAAAAATCAACAGCCTCTCAGAGAATTCAATGTGGGGGGGACTCTTATCCTTTTTGCCCCAAAATGATTACTCAAGTGAAATGTGATGATATCCAAGATCTCTTCCAGAAGCTACAGTCCCCACTTCTTTTGCCTCAACTTTTGTGTCTAGTCCTTAGAATCTTTGAGAATCAGCAATAGGAAACAGTTTTATATTTATACGCAGTAAGTTTTCTTTCTTCCATTCTTCTGCAGTGTAAAGCAATGCTGTATAATGGACACTTAGCTTGAAGTGGACAACTGTTAAATTACTTGTGGCAGATACAAGTTCTGCTGATTGAGGGCAGGAAATAGCTCACACTGGGTCCTCTCATTGTATTATAACAAACTCATCTCCTATCTGTAAGGGGCATCGAAAAGATTGGCAGTCATTAGATTGTGAGTAGCATAAAGATGTTATACAGTGTCATAGTGTGAAGAGAGCTGATAAAACAGAACACAAGTAAGGAAACAGATTCAATGGGCAAGCTTAGAACATGCACTTTTATGTTGAAATGAGTTTGTTTCTAAACTGATGGAAAATAATGCAAACTGCAGCTAAGATGAGGCGCTAGCGGCTGGCAGCAGTTATATTAAACCAGTTTGCAGATAATCAGCCCGTATAATTTACATTGCTAAATCCAGGAATTCGTTGCTCTTTTGTAGATATTCCTACATGAGATAGGGTAAAAGAATGACATAGAGTCACAGATTACAAGGAAAACCTGATTCATTCTTGATTTCACAAACACAAAGTTTTCCATCTGGAATCGACTGACTTACTGAATTGTCTATATGCTGAACAGAAAAATAAATGTTAAAAATAAATGTTTGTTTTACCAACAGTAAAAAAATGGTGAAATTGATTTTCAATATTTAAAATTGTTTTATATAAGGGGGAAGATCAGACAAGGACATTGTTATATTATAGCAGTACAGTAAATTATCATAACATCAGACTTAACAATCAAAAATAAATCACAAATAACAGTAAACCAGAGAGAAATAAAGAAGGGAATAAAATGTCAAAGGAGAAGAGAGGAAAGTAGTGAAAGTTGGGGGTGGAAGGGGTGGAGTCCGGATACTATAAGGGTGAAAGTCTTCAATCCAGCCAAGGATTCGAGGTAAGTTCAAAACTTGTGGGGTGTCCAGCAAGTGAGTTGTTAACCATGATCCAATTAGGTTTAGAATGAAGGATTACTTTGTTTATGGTTGAAGATTTCCAGGCCTTGGTACAAGCCACTATTAGTATATATCGCTTAGCGGGTTTAGGTAGTGAAGAATATATTTTACTTAATAGAACAGTGGTCCCCAACCTTTTGGAGTTCGCGGACTACTAAATGCACGGACTCCGGACCATGCATGCGTGGGGAGCTGTGTGTCACTCAAAGGAAAAGAAACTTCCCCCAGTGTGATGTCATGATGCCAGAACCTGCCCATTCAGAGGTCTGAGCCTGTGATGAAAGAGTGGGTGGGTTGTGTTCTGAGACATAACCTGCCCACCGCCCTGAGCCTGCAATGCGTACTGAAGACGTTGTCCACGGTTCTGGCCAGTGCGCCCCCCCAGAGGGTTCTTTCTCCTAGCCCCGCTGGGGGGTACATGGGCCAGAGCTGCGGCCCACCTGTCAGATGGCTGGGGACCCCTGAAATAGAGCACACTCAAGAGGGAACAACAGTTGCATAACAGATAAAATCAACTCAAACCCAGAATTTCTGAACTATAGGACATACCACAAAATATGTGCCATACTCCCCAAGATCTCACAACCTCTAAAACACAATGAACAAGCTCCAGGGAAAATTTTCACTATCGGGAATCAAATACCACTTCAGCATAGTTTTGTAGTTTAATTCAATTAATGACATATTAAGCGATACCTTGGAGTGACTATTTGCAGTCTCACACCACTCCTCCAGCTAGATAGTGACATTTAAATAACTCTAATGTAAAAGTATGGATATCATATTTTGATCTTTAAATGAGAGGAAAATGGGAAAACAACTACTCTTCCCTCAAAAACATTTATGGGAGCTATTTTCCCTGCCAAACATATTTCAGATTTCATCCATCCAGTATTAAAATATACAAAGCCCCTTCAAGCAGCATAGCCAGGTTGGTGGTATGACTTTTATTTCCTTCACCTAGCTAGAGCATATGAGATATAGAGGCAACACATGAATCATCCCACTGCTTTTTCCATCTGTGAATATGTTCTTTATCAGCATATGTGCACATGCACAAGCTATCAAGTTTTTGGTACATTAGTTCCATTAATAAAATAAATGTATTTTTTTTAATCAACGCATTACCACATTTTTTTTAATCTTTCTAAATGTCTGTGAAAGTTCTCATCTATCCAGGCCATTGTATACCTTGTAGCAGTTAGCCACATTCAACTAAACTTGTTTTTGTAATAATAAAGACATTTCAGTTGGTGAAAAAGCTTGGGGGGTTGTGAGATGTCTTCAACATTGCAAGAACAAGTCCAGCTGAACATGATTAACCATTACTAGATATATCTTCCTAAAGTCCACCTTCAATTACCAAGCAAGAAAGGTTAGATCTGTATGCTAAAAGTACTGAAATATAGGAGATGTCATTGTTGACTATTGTTTTAAAAATTAGACCCCAAAGACTGTCATTTTAATTTTACTTATCACCTTCTTAGTACTTTCTGCCACAAACACCCATGTCAATGGCGCTGTTTTCTAAAGCTCTCCCAATCTAAAGAAGATAGGCTATTTTAGGATAACCCGGATGATCCAGAAAACCTGAAATGGGTCTGGTCCAGGATTGAAAGCATTAGCCAAAGAAAAGCAAATTATTTTAAGAAATCTATTACAATCTAATCCTTTTAGTTTGTAAGATCACCCAAGTTTTCCCATGATAGTATATCTTCTCCAGTCTTGAAGAATTTTAATAAATCAGGCCCTATGTTTCCAGCTGCCATTACGTTGCAATGCGGACAATGTACTACCAAAGTAACCCACACATCTTCAATTGAAATGGACTAAACCCATCAAAATACAAATTAAAGCACAAGGCACCACATTTGAAGACTAAGACTCCTGCCTAGCTGCTTTGGCTTTGTAAAGGAAAAAAATGCAGATGTTACATAAGTAAAAGCCTACAACTGTAGGGGTTGGTGAGCAAGAGAAACTCATCTGACAATGGTAGAGCTCGGAGTGATATTCAAACCAACATTATCTGCTCACCAGCAAGGACACTCAATGTAACCCATCCATACAGACAGATAGATCCTTTTCTTTATTTACCACAAACCTTGCCATGACCTTGACATGACCTGAACCTTTGGTATGACCCCGCTGCTTCCCCTGCAGACCTCAGTCATGTAAGCCTAACCTTTACCTTTATACAATCTTACTTTGCCTTTCAGCTCCAGGTCCAGTCAGCAGATTACAGTCATCAGCTAGTAATAAAATAGTTTACAAAACTTACTTTTTGCAAACACATCAGGTAGATTCACAATATTTCATACAATTTGTTCTGCTATTTTAATGTGAGTTTGAACTTTTGCGAGTTTTGCACCTCTTTGGGTTTCTTACATATTTAAGAAGACAGATGCAGGTATGATAGGAAAGTCCATACAGGATGGCCCATAGTCATTATCGAACAATTGGACCCTTGGAATGGCCTGTTTTATACCAAGTAACACATTCAATGGGGAGTCTCTGTGATGTCAAGCAAACAGAAGGTACGATGCCCAGTGTTATCTAATGTCTATTTATTCTACAAAAAAGAATATGGAATTTTCGTCTCCTCTGGTTACAGTGGTTGGAGATCCTATGCATACTAGATCAAACATTCTGCTACCTAACCTTCTTGCATTTGAAATGACTTTTTTGATGTATTGATGAATACTGAGCTGCATCAAACTTGCCATTTCCCATGTTCAGAAATCCAAGATTAGCCAAAACATGTTGGTGATTCAACTACTGGTCACTTTGAGAATTCCTATGATACATGCATATGGTATTTGGTAAGCAATTTTTTACTTATTATCAGAAGCAAATAATGAATTACAATATACCTTTGTGGATCATACATATATGTACTAGATAAAGAAGCAGATTTACATGTTTGACTTCAAGTCCATAATAAGCTTAGATGGCATGGTAAGAAGCCATGACACTGCACATGCACATGTGCATCCATTTCTGTCCAATAGATTGAGTAAATACACTTTTTTGGCCCCTAGTATACAAAAAGCTCTCCTTAGGCATGATAGACACTCACATGCAGGCTTCTCCTTTTGACACCCTTTATATTAAACTTATTGGGTCAAAGTAATGTAATTGTAGCATTTTCTTACATTAACACACAGGCAAACTTTGAAAGAGCTCAGTGTCTTCTTGGCATTCCCACTCATTTAGCACCACTGACGATTAACTGACACTAATACGACATTTACGGCTATTTGTTGATTGTTGCTAGCATATAATAACACACGCTACTTGACACATTGACTGCGTGACACTTCAGAGTTATTTTAGAAGTAGCACATAATTTTATCATTTGATCTACAACGTACATTTTGATACAGCGTACAAGAGGTGACAATGCACCACTGAGCCTTTTAATTTATTAAATACCAAGCATACATAGATAGTGAAATGGAAAGCCTTCACATGACATTTCGTGGAAGTGGTTGTCTGCATACTCAACTGAAAACCCTAATTGAGAAAATATCTCTTCTGCTGACAAGTGTGAACCGTGACTTCAACTGTCTGAGAATTACAAGCTGTCTGGATGCAGACAGGATTATTACTTTTTTATAATAATTATTAGAATAACAAGTGACAATTAATATTTACTCCTTCAGGTGTTTTAGAGGAATAGACAAAGATTGTTGCTTTACAATGGAAAAACTCTGAAATATTTTGTAATATTCATATTTCCAGTTTGTATTTCAACAAGCAAGAAATCTATTACCGATTTAGTCAATAGGCCCTTCTAGATGGACCTCAGCAATTGGTGTTATCCTAGGCTGAGGTTGTGTAGTCAGAGATCTCACATATATGAAATTATTATTTTGTAGAACCATAGTTAGCTTCATGTGTATGGAACACTGATCCATGTACATTCATTGTCCATTTAAATTATTTTATTATATATTAGTTCAATATGTGCAAATAAAACCTTAAAATCCTAAATAAATGTGAATTACCTTTTTTGTGTGCAGGGAAGAACTTTAAAGGGATATCTATGGGTTTTTTGGGGTTTTTTTTGACACTGCATGCTGAAGAAGAAAACACTCCAAACACAAAGTAAGAAAAAATTATTGTCTTAAGGATGCAATGGAGGGGAAGGCACAGACCCAGCATGGCTCCCACTGCCATCCAATAACCTAAAGGTAAGGTGGGCACAGACAACACAACTCTGATTCCTTGGATGGGGGGGATCAGCTAAAATATTTAAAACCCAGAAGCAGAGATATAAACATTTTATCTATTTATATTCTATTTATAAATACATTATTAATATACATTAATATAGTCTATTTAAAAATAGTTTCAGCCAAAGGTTTTTCCAAGTTCTACCAATTTTTCACTTTGGACTCAATTACAGAATGTATGAGTAAAAGTTGATTCACATATTGGGCCTGATTTATTAAAGCTCTCTAAGGCTGGAGAGGATAAACATTTGCTAACAAATAACAAGTGACTTTTATGAAATCCATTCCAGGTTTGCTAAATCACCCAGCTTCACTGATGAAATTGTATCCTCTCCAGACTTAAAAAGCTTTATTAAATCAGGCTCATTGGGTCTGATTTATTAAAGTACTTTAAGACTGGAAAGGATAGACTAATATGGGATAACCTGGGTAATCCAGCAAACCTGTACTGAATTTCTTAAAACGATTTACTGTTATTTGGCATTTTTTTTTATTCCTGGATTAGATCCATCTCAGGTTTGTCAGATCACTCGGGTTCTCTCATGATAGTCTATCTTCTCCAGTCTTGGAGTGCTTGTTTAAATCAGGCTCATTATCGAATTGAGATCCAATGTGAAAATGTGCACATTCTAGATAAAAGTTGGTTAAATTCTATATGAAGATATTTATTAATAAACCTCAAAGATGTAAATGGCCCTGCTATTGGAAAATACAGAAATGTTCATGGATCCAGAGTTCATATTCATATTTTCATATTCATGTTCATATTCATCTCTCTTTAGAGAGGAAGACAGAAAGACCATTTAGGTTTTTTTTTATGAATCGATTTAAAAATTTATCAGAGTTACTATTACTATATACAGAAAAATCAGCAACACAATTATCCCCGTGTCTACAATATGTATATGTGTAATGTAACATTGCTTGCAATAAAGAAATCATATTCTGCTTTTCTAATCACATGACACAGATCTGTGTTTTAAATGCCATATTCTATATACAGGTATATACATCTTTATAAAGAAATGGCTGTGTAATTACTTAAGGTTGGTGGAATTTTATCTGTAAATAGAAGGCAAGACAATGGTTGAAATGATCACCAGCTATTGACTGAATGTCAAGTTGTTTAGGTGTAAATTGCTGGTGTATATTTATCAAAAGGTCTTATTTATCAGCAGTCAGATAAGTAGGGCGCCTTTCTGTGTGACTTTCCAAGGCCTATTCATCAAACAGAGAGGCAATCTAGACATGTTGATGAATAAACTTCAATTATTGTCATAGCAGGGTATATTATTTATCATCAAGGAGATAAATGGGAATCTTGTAAGCTTAAGGTTTCTGCTACAGATAGTAAAAATCTTTTACATTTGGAACTGTAGAGTATCAAATACTGCCTTATCAATGACACGTTTCCAGAGCAAGGAGCTGCTGGGATATTTCACTAAATAAACATTTAATCTTTGTTTTACCCATTGCTTCCTGATGCCAAATCCCGGAAAATTCCTCATATCAAGCAAAGAGCCAGTGAAGACCACCTTAGTAAATATATTTGTGTGATTGTAAAAAAAATAGTGTCCAGCTGTTTTTAGACCCAGAAAATGGAGGTAGTCTGAGGTCAGGTACAGATGTGGTACCTAAATATCCCAGGCTAAATAGTAAAATGTTGTTTTCCGTGCTGTATTTTCTGTATCCTTTAACATTGAACTCTGTATTCAATAATTTGGCATTTATTGAAATGCCAAAATTTATTTATTGGCTTTTAATATATACTATTTGGAGTCTAGAACAGTGTTTCTCTACCTTTTAACATGGGGGAATTATGAAGATAATTTTCAGGTCTACAGGGAACCCCCTCTATGATTACTATATCCACAGCTCACAGAGCATTAGCATGGTGGTCAGTGGGAAGAATACCTCTTACATTGCTGACCATTGGGAATATCACCACTACAGCCAAGAAGATCATTGGAATCTGTTAAACTAAACTGAGAGTCACAAATTGCTCATTGCTCAAGGAACCCCAAGCAACCTCTGGAGGAATGCTAGCATTCCATGGAACTCTGGTTGGGAAACACTGGTCTAGAAGAATCTAGAAGCTACTAGATTTCAGATGTTGAAATATTGAATCTCTTAATTTGACAATTTGTCATCTTCTCCAGTTGCTTGGAGGACTTTCCTGTATAAACTAGAAAAGAGAACTAATCCCAGGTGAGGAATATTTGTCCCTTCACCCAATCACTGGGGGTGACACTCAATGAGGTGGGCAAAGGGAAAGCCATAAATATCTGGAGATTTAGAGAGCAGCGATGGACCTTGGGCCTGTAAACAGGGGGAGCCTGTGGGGCCTACCAGCCTGGGCTTTGGGGGCCTAGCCAGCAATGGGGCCTCAATCTCACTGTGGAGTGAAGGATATTGGCCAACTGCCAGGGAAAAGGAAACTCTGAAAGTGTTCAGATATTTGGAGCTGTCTAAGTGGGGATACCTTCTCTGAACTAGGAGGAAATCTGAGACCAGCTATCCATAGAGGTGGACTGACAAAAAGGGAGATGTCTCTGAAATAGAGTAAAGGGTGGATCTGGGACGTTTCTTTTATGTCCTAGTGTGTGAACTCCCCCTGGAAAAAGTAAGCTGTATTATGGAGACATCCTGCGCCCTAACCTTATCTCATGGGTCATGAGTGTGTTTTTACCCCAGCAAAAGAAAGAACCTTCAGAAATTCAGCTAATGAAGATGAGTTGTGCACCCAAATGCAAGCATTGCAATTCCTAGAATTCCTTATCAATAATGCTCTCTACAACAAGGTTCAAACTTGGGGGGGAGGAAAAATAATCTCAAGAAGCAAATCCATTGATGCACAGTATTTATGTGCTAACAAGTAACATGCATGATAGCATAGGAGAGTGGAATGGCAAGGAGATGATCTTAATTTGAAGTAACCTATGTGAAACCATGCATATGGATTTATTATCACAGCAAAGGAGATGTTTAGGAAGCTCCACTCTACATGGTTTAGAATGTAGAATTATACCGTGACCTCTAGGAAAAAAACAAGGGTAAAACTAAACAACAGAAGTACCACTCCCCATGAAGGGTCAAGAAAATACTTTATTTGGGTTTGAAACTAATAGTTACCATGTCACTGGGGCAGGAAGAATCCAACTTCTTCACGGCTGTATGTAGAAAATGAGAAACCAGATGAAAGTAGTTTTGAACTTTCAAACATTAGCATGGAGCAAATATTAGTGTGAGAAGTTTAGTCTAGAATAAACCTATGCTATGCAGACACTTGCTTTAAAAGTGTATTTCCACTTCTAGTCTGATTTCTGCTATGGGATGATATACCTATAGTTTATTTTTTTATCAAATACATGATTGGGCTTGATCTTTTAAAACATATACTTGGTTTGTCCATAGTTCTGCTATAAGTTATTCATGCACCCTTTATAATTTGTCATTTCAGAAGGTACTGCAGTAGTTGTTGTGTGTAAATCTATATAAATATAAATAAAGATAACATGGTAATCAGAACTGCGGGAGGTATTGCCTTTCTTTAACATGCTATAGCCAAATATAAAACAAACCAATTATAATATGTACTAACTCCCCATATCTCCAACTAAAGGGGAGGTTAGGGAAAAATCATCTGTGTGTTTCATTTTTTTCTGATGTAGCTAAACCACTTAACAGAAAATTAAGCGAGTATATTACAGGGTTAAGGAGCATAGTTCAAGGGTCACTATCATTCTCATTAAGAAATGTCTCTATGCAGTTCTCACAGGTGGATTAATCAATATGGGTGCCTGAAAATGATCAGGCCTAGTGCAGAGGGCTCTAATTGAGCTAATCTTATTTATGTCTTTTCATGACAACCACCAGCTGCATACACTGTGACTCATGATCTGATGAAGACTGTAAAATGACCAAAGACAAAGATCTTGGTGACATCCGGGTCTCTAATAATTAATAGTGTATGAGAATGCAATTGTAAAAAAAACTTTTCTAGGATCTACCTTTTTAGGCTCATTGTTCAGCTAAGAGTTGGTAGATCATTTTGTGGTCCTTCAATATGGGGCTTTTTCCTCATCAAGCATCTACTAGGTAGTCACTGGCTGCTTACCCTCATTCTGGTTAAGAATTTCCGAATCCATAGACACCTTTTGCCCATTTTACTTCTACCTTTGCACCAATTATGTGTATGCAAGCTAAAATGTCCATGTTTTGTTACCTAATGTAGAGTATATTTTGGGTTATTGGTGCACTCCTTAACCAAGGGTTTATTTAGAGGACCTTCTAGTACTGATGGAGTTGGTTTTATCCTGACGGCTTCAGCTGTACCAGTTCCTCATCCTTTGGCATATCATTCAAACCTAGCAAGTTTGACCATTCGTGTAACCTCTACCATCTGTTGTCTGACTCAAATGCCAATTCTACATACCAGGTCCTTTCCTCAGTCTTTGAGAACATTGAGCATGCTCTGCAACACAAATAAAGGTCACCAAGACAGAAACAGAGATTACTAAACCTAAACAAGTAGTTGACACATTTTTATCAGCTGTGAGCACTGACCATATCAAGTTGTTATCTCACTAACATAGTCAATACAATTGAATTATAAAGGGACAATGTCTTGTATATTCCATCACCCTAGATATCTATAGGAAGTCAAAGTTAGAGGAAAAGTACATTGACCAGTTAAAAAAGCCTTTATAAAATATTCATGAGTACATTTAAAGTCTATTATTATGATTTAATATATATCATAAACAGTTAAAACAAAGGCAAGGGATTTAATAAGTTGACTTTATTTGATTTTACTTTTTTTAATGAGTTTACCTCTATCTTGTTTCTATATTTCTGCTGGGTCCATGGCCTTGTCAAAAAGAGACGGCCTTGAAATTATGGATTAAGCAGTTTGCTGGTCTTCTCCTACACAATTATGCAAAAGTTTTTGTTTGTATCAAAACGATACTTAGCTGCAGGGATTTCTGTGCAAAATAAAATAATGAAAGGAAGAAAAGTATTTCTGGAGGATGCTGGTGCTAAACTTTTATTAATGTAGCTAGACATTGTTAGGAGCCATGGTAAGCAGGAGTACCATTACCAATAATATAAAACAAAATACAAGAGTAAATAAAGGGGATCTTGACATTCACTTCACTGTATTTTCCTTTCCATACCAATAGGCAAATCCGGTCCAGTGCTTGGCCCACCTTCATTATCTTTGGCTACATCAAAGACAACTCGTCCCTCAAAATATCATATAAAATTTTGTGAAACTTACACCAAGGGGTTTATTTATAAATCATAGAATGAGATATTTAGCTAACATTTATTGTGGGCACATTAGGCAATTGTAATTTCAAAAATGTGCTTTAGTAGGATATGTGCATCAATGCTTTAGAAATATATCCTTTGAATTTACAAAATGTGGGCATATTTTTCATGTCAAATTGAAAAAATTAAAAATCTTGTGATGGGAACCAAAAAGTACCAATGATTAGGCTTTGTGGTCAGTCTGGAATTTGGGCACTACAGAAACTGGGGGCACTAGGCACTTAACATAGTAGCCCTTCCCTAAAATTTGCCCTGACTAGGCTACCTAAAGCTGCATACACACTTCCAATTTTTATCGTTCAAAATGAACGACGAACGATCGATTGGGCAAAAATCGTTCGTAAAAAAAGTAACCAACGACGCCGACGAACGAGGAAAGTCGTTGGAAACGAACCACCGGATCGGATTGGACGAAGATCGTTGACCATCGTTCGTGTGTACGATCGTTCGTTGATCGTCCATGGTCTGAGCATGCGTGATGAACGAACGTTCGTTCACTTCCTGTCGTGCACGTCACTCCCTCTATCGCTCAAACGATCGTATCTATTGTGTGTACAATATCTACGAACGATCGTGTCGTTATCTGTATGTGCAGGATCGGTGCTATACGATCGTTCGTAGATATCGTGCAGGAACGTTCGTCGTTCGTTTAACAACGATAATAATTGGAAGTGTGTACGTAGCTTAAGATTCACACCTAGACAATCCTTCTATTACCTGGAAGCCCTTCATGAATCAGCCACAAAACTTCAGAAGTACATTTTTTGTACTATTGTGCCATTATTGTGCCAATGGCATTGTAAAGTACCTTATTGATGGCCATGCATTACAATGAACTGTCACATATGACGCATGCACCTTCGCAGGACCAAATTGCATCAAATCAGTGCTTCCTTTATGCAGCCCGTGGCATAACACAATAGTTTTGCCATGAGTCTGCAACATGTACAAACTGTCATTCCTCCCTACTTTGGCCAGAAAAGTGAAGCAGACGTTAAGCTGTTCTATCCAACCAAAGTTAGGGTTTAAAGGGAAAGAAAAAGATTACGGCAAAAATGATTCATATTTATAAAAATGTATAAATGAATAATAAAAATATTAAACAATGGCTGAAAATGTTTAATCAGAGAAAGTGCACTGTAGCTATCCTTTTACCCATATATAACACTTTGCTAAGGTAAGCATCTAAAATAAATCAAAGGAGCGTTTACTTTTCGATTTGCTTTAACACCTCCACAAGGCCTGTTAGCACAGGAGATTAGTGGGAAGATAAACACGGCTACATACTTTCTTTAGGAGCAGCAGACTGTAAATCACAGGGAAAAGCCTGCTTTAGTCTCTATGTTAGTAATGGAGTAGATAGCATGTCCAGGCGATAAACTCTCTCTGGTAAATATCTCATTCAGTTTGGCTTTGTTAACATCACGGAGAGTGCTAGAACATTGGCTGTGGATGTCATTATTGTGTTTTTAAAAAGAAAAAGTTTGTTTGTTTTTGATGAATGAATATTTTGATCAATCAGTACATTATTAAATGAATTGTTAGTTTCCCCATTTTTCAGTTTTACTCTTCCACGTTTTTGTTATGGTATTAAATGTTGAGTTCTCAATGGCTTAGTACATTTATAATTATTAATTGTCTTGATTTACTAGAGGAGTGGAGGCTGTTCACCCAAAAAAGTAACTGGTACTTTGCAAAGTGAATGATGATAAACAAAGTAAACCTGTAATCACGCTGAATGCCTAATCATATGCCAGGGGAAAAACATGATTTTTTAAGGAGCATTAATAAATCAAACCTTCGGTTCCTTAATCCAAGATAGCCAAAAAAAGTGTTTTCAATGATTCGGCTAACAAAGGAGATTTGTTACTGCTGGTGCTATGCAGTGCTTTCTACATATACAAGGATCATAATGATCATTAAGTAGGAAGACTGTAGGATCCTGCTACATTTACCAGCCCATGTTTTGTCTTGACTGCCTGATTGTTGCCCTTAAATTGCCATATATACCTGTTTGTTGCCTGTATGTATTGCCTTCTTTGTATTCTTTCACACCTGTATTGTAATAATTGCAAATGTACGGTGGCTCAGGGGATAGCACTCCGGCCTTTGCAGCACTAGGTCCCAGGTTCGATTCCCAGTCAGGACATTATCCCGTGTCTGTGGGGGTTTCCTCTAGGTACTCCCGTATCCTCCCACATCCCAAAAACATGCAGTGAGATTAATTGGCTTAGCCCTAAAAAATTGACCTTAGACTACAATAATGACATATGACTATGGTAGGGACATTAGATTGTGAGCTCCTTTGAGGGACAGTTAGTGACATGACTATGGACTTTTGTACAGCGCTGCGTGATATGATGGTGCTATATAAATACTGTAATACTGTACTGTAATAATAAAATGTACAAGTTCTCACTATAGCCTGTTTGTTGCTCACAATTGCCCATTTTTTGCATGAAATGTCATGATTGTTGCCCATGTGTTATCACAATTTTCAGTTAGTTGGTCATGTACACTTTTGTCATAAATACTGATATATTGAGTTACCCACACATTACCATACCATAAAAATCGAAAAGTGGGAAGCATTGTGCTATATATATATATATATATATATATATAAAATCAACTTTTGTAATTCCAGCTCCACCACTTTACCAGGACAGGAACAGAGCCAGATTTATGCAAAATATATTTGACATTTGATCACATTCATACCAATTTGATGAATCATTGTATAGAAGCCAAACCACTTGAAACAACACCTATTGTGTGCGGTATGTCTTAATGCCTTTTGGTCCATCAAATCTGATGTCCATCACATCTCACATTAGGATCTGCTTTATTACATGACATGTTTTATTGTTGTTAACCCCTATGATTATAGCAGCACTACAGAGCTCTGAGCTTTGTACATCTGGTGTTAGGGTAGGTTAGCTCTTCCAAGCCTTTGGCTCCATACTCAATTACCTCCATTATTGGATCTATTATTAGAGTAGAGATAAGCCATTTTTTTTGATAACATGATAAACAAACCCAAACTCCAGATACAAATTTTGCCAGGGAGGCAACTTTAACTATCTACGCCTTTATCTTTTAAATATTCATTAAACTAAAAATATCTCAAATTTCCATCTTTTTAAATTGTACTATCTATATATTTCTATACAGTAAATTTCCTGACACATTGATACATGTGTTCATACAATCCCCAGATATTCTGTTTCCCTGAGACAGACTTGGGTTCAAAGGGCAGAAGATCTCTAACCCAGGATTGGCAGTCCAATTTGTTTTATGTTTCTAAAAGAGAATCGAAGACAATTTTTACTGGGATCATGTGGCATTGTTTAACCAAATGCTTTGATTTATACACTGAGATGCAGTCTCGTGACAGTTATCAAGGTTGTTTTCCATATTTTGCTTTTGAAAATATGAGACAAATCAAAAACGGACATAACAATGGCATTTTTTGCACCAAGGATATCCATTGTTTACTTTACCAGCTACTTCTGCAGAACCTAATATTTGTGATACAACTGATTCAACTTAATAAAGATCCCAAAGAATTACAACCAAATTTGAGTGCCATAAACCTTTTCTGAACTGGTGAGGCCATGCAATACTGTGCAATACTAAGTTCACCTGCAAGTTTGAGAGTGCACAGCTTTTCCATTGAAGCAGAACAAAACCAGCTTTTGTCTGCAATATTCACCTTCCATTAAAGCACTGTCCCACAGTACTTCAGCCTGAAGATCAGCTTAATTCAACCCATTTTCTCTGAGCCCAGGTTGTCCTGGACCAGGTAGGAAGACCAACTTCTGTATAATGGATCACCATCTTTTAAGCGCGAAAATCAACAATGTTAATCCTTGTAATCCTTGTGGTCTTTTAAGGGAGAAGTGAACAAGGATAATAATTCTAGGAGCCTTTATAATGAATTTATGAGTTCAAAGTATGCATATCAGGAAGATTAATTCCACTGGCTGAATATTTGTTGCATCTTAGCATCCAAGAACCTAATAAGGCCACTGGATACATACACAAAACATTGTCCTTGCTGGTTACCAATGGGTAATTGCTATCTTTGGTACAGAATAAAAGGGAGTTAAAGCCCTCCATAAGGAGCACATAAATTCTGGTTAATTCAGAAGGGAGTCAGAAGTTCAAAAGTCTTAGCTTTGTGGAACTGAACCTTTTGCATGCTGAGAATAAGGTGATGTCCCCTCCAACCTGACATAGGGAATGGGTAGAAGATTGTTAATCTCATGACCCCAACTTGTGCCCAACACTTTCTATGGTTTTTATCAACCCAGCTTAAGGTATCTTTTGGAGTAATACCTGCTGGCAGTTCACAATGTGATTGCCTATATTGATGCTATTACATATATCTCCTTAATTGAGAGAATGAAACAATTCTACACCTGCAACGCTTATGAGACCTGTTGCCACCCACATGTATATGCATCGAGCGTGACATTCAGATACTGCACATAATTTATAATAAAATGCTGTATGTGTTTACCTTTGTGTTTTTTGCTTTTACGATATATGCTTAGTAACGTAATTGTTCTATTCTCTGCAAAGAAAGCAAAAGAATGTCCTTAAATCAGTTACTAAGATTTTTAAACAAAGCTGATAATATTAAAAAATAATCGTGCATGGGGTACAAAAAGGTGAAGCATATTCAAACGAGTTCAGTGGCTGGAAAATATTGACGGATTGCTGATCATACAATTGGAAGCACATTGCAGGCTATAGGGATCGTCTCCATCCTGTGCTCACCAGGATACATGTGTGCCAGATGAAAGGAGGATCTGATCATTCAGCCAGGATCTCAGGGATTTTCGTTGTATATATGAAATGGTCTTAAACAAAACAGAAGAGAAGCTTACCTGTAAATAAATACTGCAAATAAATGGTATAACAACCAATATGTGGCGATGTTACTAAAATGGGTTTTTCAATTCAAAATTGAAAGATTTATATTTCATAGGTAATATCACTTATTTAGTTATGCCGGCTTTGAAAATAATATTAAAAAACATATACTTCCACCTTCTATAGCACAGATGTTTTTTTTTCCCATCCTTTTACCTAATGAATCTTCCACCCTATAGCTTCTGTTTAGATTAAAGGATT
Organism: Pyxicephalus adspersus; assembly: GCF_032062135.1. NCBI lineage: Eukaryota > Metazoa > Chordata > Amphibia > Anura > Pyxicephalidae > Pyxicephalus > Pyxicephalus adspersus. The sequence goes on along the minus strand of NC_092859.1, from coordinate 141,097,463 downwards.
TGCATTGTCTGGTAAAGCGTGTTATAAACAGCTCTTCCTATATCTTCTATAATTCACACATCCAATGACATCTCACAGTCTAATGTATCACTGTAAATAGTATATAATATACAAAATCATATGTACTATATAAATAAATAAAAGTAAAACATCACATACCAATATTTCGCCTTCACTATAATAACCCTGTATGTGTGGATTCTGTTAAAAATATATATTTCATGGTTTGAAAACATTCCATGTTACCATATGTAATACCATTATGTCTTCTCGGCAGAAGTTTTGAAAATAAATCCCATAGCGTATTTACAGGTATCTCTAAGGTAAAGAGCACCTGTTAAATACAAGGTTTTAGATAAACTTATGGAATGCTAATAGATAAACCACCATGTACTGTATATCTTTTTCTTACGTTATCAAATTATATCCACATTCCAGTTTCTGAGCCAAACATATTTAAGATCCTGCAAGTTTGTGTAAATGTAAGGGGCTGCAACTAAGTGTTCATGGCCACAATTACTTCAATCTTCATATGGTGAGCTGTCATATACAAAGTGCAGTTATAGTCCCTGTGACTTTCAAAGCCTGTACACAAGTAAAAATTGTGTGAGTATAATCTTCTGTGTGTGAGTAGGTTCGAGTAGGAGATTCTGTTCGTAGGTAGGTTCTGTATCTGAGTTTGACATCCTGGGCATAGGTAGGTTAGGCGAGCAAATGAAGATATCCTGTATGTGGGTAGGTTCTAGCAAATATGATATCCCGTGTATGGGTAGGTTCTATGTAAGTAGGGCATTCTGTTTGTAGGTAGGTTCTATATGAAAATGACATCCTGTGCAGGTTATTTGGGCAAGATATAATGTACATAGGTAGTTTCTGTGTGAGTAAGACATCCTGTCCATGGGTAGTCCTGTGTAAGTAGGACATCCTGGGAGTGGGTAGGTTCTGTGTGAGTAGAACACCCTGTGTGTGTGTAGACTTGTCTGAGTAGGACATCCCCTGGGTAGGTAGGTAATGGATACCCTGAGTAGATTAACAAGATACCCTGTGCATTGGTAGGTTCTGTGTGAGTAGGGCACCCTGTCCATGGGTGGTCTTGTGTGGGTAGGTCATCTTCTGAGTGGGTAGGTAATGCGTTAGCAGGGCACCATGTACATGGGTAGTTTCTGTGTGCGTAAGACACCCTGTGCATGGGTAGTCCTGTGTATATAGGACATCCTGGGAGTGGGTAGGTTCTGTGTCAGTAGAACACCCTGTGTGTGTGTAGACTTGTATGAGTAGGACATCCCCTGAGTAGGTAGGTAATGGATACCCTGAGTAGATTACCAGGATACCCTGTGCATTGGTAGGTTCTGTGTGAGTAAGACACCCTGTGCATGGGTAGGTTCTGTTAGCGTGGCCTCCTTTGTGTGGGTGGCTTCTAAAGTATAGGTAGGCTCTGTGTAAGTAAGGAATTTGGTTACGTAGGTGCATACGTGTGTATGCAGAAGGTTTTTGAGTGGGAAATTTATTGTTAATGATAGAAGTGAACATTTGTCTATGTTGATCTGAGCACTAGAAATCATGCTGGCTCTGCAGGTACAACATCCCTACATAAGCCGCAAGAACATCTATATCCCTAACTGACAGCAAATAGGATGCATAAATGCAACATTACTGTCAGCTGATTATTACGAGGCAGTATGATCACAACTAAGCGTTTTATTTGTCATTGTGTGCATATGGAGTCATCTCTCAATGGGTTGAGGAAATGGAAGCTAAAACCAGCAGGGATATCCAGTATATAGGAGCGTGTCAATGAAAAAAAGGCAAAATCTGTGCTAAAATTAGATGTCTTCACCCAAATTGACCCGCAAAAAAAGCTTTAAAGAAAATAAAGACACTAAAAATAAAACTGCACCGTCCTGCTCTATACTTAATCGAAGATAATACACATGTCAAATCCTCCATATCCAAAATTGCTTAGCACTTTATGTAATGGACACAACCGGTTGTAGTTTCCCACACACCACTGATATGTCTAGTGTACATGAGATCATCATTTCTGGGTTGTATCCCCACTCAAGTGAAACATATTACATTGCATGACCCCACAAAACCTACTGCCCTGTAGGTTATATGCAGCTATTTGTCCTGTGCTCCTGGGAGAATCCCTTGCATTTTCAAAATTTTAATATTTAAACAGCATTTTGCCATTTATAATCCTCATCTGGTTCTAAGATGTCTTCCCTGAGAGTGAGAATGTCATGGCCAGAAAGCTGACCCCCTTTGCTCTATGTCACTCTAATATCCCAAGGTCACAGGTCTAGCCCAGATCAATGACTGTGAAAAAGAAACTCTTAATCCTTTTTTACTGTTGTTTCGACACTGTTGAAAATCTGGCCTAATCAGTGGGGATTATACACTGTACATATTGCTCATGTTCTTTTATTTCCTGATTATCTTAATATCTTGCTAACTGTATCTGGTGTAATTATTATATAAAACACAGCACTGTACAAGGATATTTTGTTTCGCTGTTGCATCTCTGCCCAGTTGAACCTGTAACCCGCTTTATGGTGCCTGGAACACAGAGACAAAATGACTTTCCAAGGTCACCAGGAGCTTACACAGGGATTTGAACCAAGGTCCCTGGCAATTTTATCAATGTCATCGTTATACGGTAACCTCCCTTAACCACAGAGATATGTGAACAAGAGACCAATGCTTCAACAAAACAGTGACAGTAAATCTAAAAAGAAATGTTATAGTTCAAAGTAAACTGTGGTATCATATTTCTTTTAGGATTCCTAACATTTGTTTTTATAAAATAGAAAATTATATTTTAGTGTAATCTAATTGCTCATTTTTGATAATTGTCCCAGTCAAGCATCCAACCTGGTCTTAAATTTAGATTATTATTAATTTTGGGGTTTGTAAAAAATGATGGACACGTCATTTAATTACCAACACATAAGGCATTTAAAATTTGTAGATTTAAATCTGAAATGAATCAGATCTGAATGCAATACTCAAACTATCCACCAGTAATAAATTCTGCAGACTCACAGCTTAAGTGCCAATTCTCTTTCTATTAGCCTCCCTAATGGGGGGTGTCATGAATATAACCTGGAAATGCTGCGGGGAACACCACCTAGGAACTACTACCCCCATAACAGATTAGAGAAATTTGAATGGATGTCCCTCTTTCCTCATCTTTGCCCACTCAAGGAAGCTCTGGGTTTCCACGGATGGTCAGAGGGAGCTTGCTTCTAAGGAAGATTCACGTTAACACATCACATGATTGTCATGAACAGTCGTGCTCATTTTGGGCAAAAATGGGCAGTCCGCCAACGGCAGAGTTATGAACAACTGATTGAGAAGGACCACTTTGCATTTCTATTGAGGACAGCACAGCGGGGTGCCACTTCATTCTCCTCCCCCTGCCCTATCTATAGAACAGAATGGTGCTCATTTGTACCTCTACTGGAAAGAAGCACAGAAAAGGCTGCCGTATATTGAAAGCCGTCATCTTGTGGTGGCCATATTGGCTTAGTCATAATATGTCTGGCATTGGCAGATAGAGTAAAAATTATTAAAAAATACAAATACCAACTCATAATTATCAAATACAGTCTGAGTTGGAAATTTGTGTTCTGAGCTCCTCTTAAAGGAAGATAGCAGAAAGACCTGACGGGAGTTCTAATTCTTCTTTTGAAAAGAAAAGCATGGCTGGACAATGCCCATAAACTATTTGTGCTCTCAGCAACTTTAATATCTGGTAATGAATGCCAATTCTCAATATTTAAATACATACAGTAACAGACATGTTTAAACATAGAACACTATGAAGAATTTATAGAATCATCCGATAATATGACAATAATTGAACAATTACAGGATCAGATGAATTATGAGCTATATGGGCACCAGATGTTAGATGGGGCAAATCATTATGGGGAAATAATATGAGCAGTACAGAATTTCCTTGCAAGTAGATCCTTTTAGCATTTTCCACCAAATACCAGTTGCTTCTAGTAAGTGAATGAGTGTCAGAACTTCCATATATCCAAAGAAAGACTTAACCCCTTGTAGTGAATTCCCAAAGAAGGGATATTTGGAATAAATGAATGTGGAGGACCTAGTGGGGATTGAAAGGGTTCTCACAATGTTGCTACTCACAGTGCTCTAATTTTAAGCCCAGCTTCCCCCATGCCCTGCTGGGTTATTAGGTGTCACTTGTAGTACACAACACTATCCACCATAAAAAACCAGGAATGTTCAAAGATCTTGTGAAGTGTTTCCAGTCAGGCTTTGGCTGAGAGAAGCTGGTGGTTTTGTAATTTCCCTGAAAAAAATATAAAGTCAACCGTCGAGATGAAAGAGTGAGAATCACGTACCTGAACGTTGACGTCTGGAGATACCTCGCTAATATTAAAAAGGTAACGGAACCTCCATCTGGAGAGACTCTTACACAAGTAAAGGAAACCAATGGCTAAGGTTTGCTTTGATACTTTCCAAACAGTGATATTAACTGGAGACTTGTTAATGGCGAGCTCTGAGACTTCTGTAATTGGCAATTAAACACACCTGAAAAATAGATTTCTAAGATATGAAATCCTCATTTGCTAATGAGAAGAACATTTCGTGTTAGCCAATGCCAGTTTTCCCCAGCTAATTTGAGATAAAAAAGACTGCGCTTAACTGCTATTCACCCCGCGGATCTCAGTTTTGTATTTTTAATAATCATACATAAACATATATGTTCACATACAAGAGATGAGAACAATTGGCCGTGGCTGCTTGTGTTATGTTTTTTTCCCAGCTATGTTGAATTATGCGAACTGTTCCAGGGAGATATGATTACAGACTTTTTCAATTTATTGAGATATTTAACTAGAATAATTAAGTGTCAACTATTTCCAATTTGAGGTGATAATGGTTATGTTGCCTAATGACTGCATGTGTTTCTTATGATTTACATGACTTGCTAGCAGCTGCAAAGTATCAGTGACTGAATACTTAATCTGGTTTTCTTTTCCTGTAATATCAGTTTAGTTAAGAGGGAATATTTGACAAAAATATACATTTACACCCTTTTTACTGTTAAACATTAATATATTTAGCAGATTTTGCAGTACAAACAGAATCTGCTCTGTAGGATGTCTCTAAAAGGAAGACAGATTCCCAACACAAGAGCAACGCAAGAACAAGGATGATGTGCAAAATAAAGCAACCCATAACAACCATTCACGTTGCAGTTCACTGCAGACACTTTAATTAAAATGGGACTAAACTGAAAATTAAAAAATCACACTTACCTTTAATTCCACAGATCCCTTGATTTTGCTGGAGAAGTCTTTGATCAGGTTCAGCACCCTACTGGAATTCTCCTTCGTCCTGGAGTGGAGAAAGCACCGGGCACTGCCATCTTCAACCTTCTTCTTCATTCTTCTGGGTATGCAACCTGATCTTGCACCGTGCAGGTGCGACATTGGGTGAAAAAGCCGGCTGTAAAGGGGGGAAAAAATAATGCTGATCTCACTGGGCATACACGGGATCGGCATCTCATTCCCCCAGTGAAAGAAAATGCCCCTTCTGCACTTGCACGATCTCTCGGGAGAAGCTCTTGATCACCGCAACAAATATATTTCTACTTTATATCAAAGGCAGCACATTTAGATATGGATAGAGAGGTAAGGGGGTTGGAACCACTATTCATATTTTTCTTGCTCTCTGTGTCCCCTTTTTGAAAAGATCTTACCAGAGTTGAAAGTGAGAGCAAATCCAAAATTTTGAGCTGCCACCAAGACAATAATAGAGGAGAACATTGTTCTTGTGAGAACTGGGTGAGAATATCCTTTATATTGGAATTATACCTTTTCACCTTTTCTTGAGTCACTTAAGTAGAAGAAGTGAAGGGGAATCTTTTTAATGAGACACAGATGGAGAAAAATTGACTGGTTCACACCTTCATCCAAAAAAGAAAATTTGCCTTCAGAAATACTTTTGAGATTGAAAGAAATGACTTCTGATTTGTTACCTTGCCTGACACTGCTGGAAATGCCCAAATTCATATGTGGTTTTTGTAGGTGAAGTTTCAACATCATCATTCGTGTTGGTGGGTTTTGTACTTGTTAGCAAATAAACAAAACCAGCTTCTTATTTGCATGGAAGTTATCACTGACAGAAAGTTCCAAGCATACACAGGGGTCAGTACAATTGTGAAAGGAATATGATGATCATTTTTTCATTACAGCTGATTCAGAATCTGATTCCTTATAGCTAACCTTATATTGCTTTGTTTTTCTTTTATACATTGTGGTGCATATGTACAAAAGCTATTAGAATGAAAACTTGAGTTGCTATCCTGGCTTATGTTGCTCCCATTCTGAAAATCAAAATGTCATTTTTGTTAAAGAATTAAACATGGGTCTCCTGGGGTAGCACGATGGACGTCTAAGGGTTGTTGCTGGAAACAATCTTTCAGCAACATTTCCAGTGACAGATAATTGAATGAGCACTGTATACACAGAACCATTGGGCCTGATTTATTAAAGCTCTCCAAGGCTCTCTCCTTCCACTTGATTGCACATTTAGGGCCCCTGGCAAGGTGCATTTGGTACAACGCCAAATCAGTTAACTAACATGCAATGCGCATTGACGTGTTGTGGTAATGCATTGTGTTTCCACATAGAAAAATGTGATAATGCAACATGCTAGTGAAAACAAGCCCTTATTCATGTACCCCACTTTGCAAGGTAAGTAATCCCGTAATGGCTGGGGCAGATAGAAAGGCCTCAGTGGGGAACTGTAGCCACAGACGACACTAAGTAGAATGAAACTTTGAGGGAATTACCTCACAACCATCTATATCTATTGGGCTGAACCTTTATTTAGTATTCTGTTCTAAATAAAGAAGTGGAAAACCCTTTGAAGAAAGCACCAACATTTAATGTCAAGGCACACGTTTCTGAAGGTATACGTTTCTCAATTTTTCACTAACAGTTCTAAAGCTAGCCATATAAATGGAATATTTGATAATGCAGTTGAGCTTTCAATTCCATTTTTTTTTAAATTGCAGAGCAACTGACAGACAAGACATAAACTGGTTCAAAATTCTGATGACTTTTATTGAAATTGCCACACTTTTTTCTGTTTCAATTTCAATTTAAACTTTAAACTGTAATAAAACTGTCAATTTATTGCCCAGTTTCAACTTTACAATTGATCAAATTGATGGTTGATTGGTGGTTGATTCCTTAGCCGGTGGTTGAAATGGACTACAAAATTGTCATGTACTAAATATGGCCATTGTTCCACCCAATGAAAACAGAAATAAAAATAATATGCTAGCTCTGAGCTGTATAAATCCCCCTCCCCACCAACTAGCTACCAACCTGCTAACTATTTAGCCTTAAAACCATTTAGTGACAACATATGTACAATGTCTTACCTTCATAAATAACACTTGTGATAAAAGCGATTTTACCAACTGCATTCTCTTTACAGACTGTAAGAGTATATGAAGCCAGTTCTGGGAAGCCTAAACAAGAACACAGGACAGGAATAAACAGTGAGGCCTCATTTGGCTTCTCGCTCAGCAATTGGAAGGGATCAATGGTCAGAATACAGAACATGTGCCAGCAGATATTTCTCTAGAGCAACAACGTTCCCACCTCCATATGAATTTTCAGATTGAGCCAGCTACAACTGACTGCTCCATTTCAGTGTACTAAGTGAAATTTGAATGTATCAGGAAATAACAAGCAGCTTTAATATTATTCTAGTAGAGTCAAAATATCAAACCAGCAAAGTGTGATAACCAAACATTTTGAACATTTGTTATAAATATCAATTAAAAAGATCCTGGCAGGATAACAAATATGGCAGCTGCATATGGGGGAAAATATCTGTAAAGGGTTTCCCTATACAGATGCTCCTCATTTACCAAACCAGGTACTATTGCTGCAATATGGTCGTTAGGCGAATTGATCAGTAAGCAAGAAACATAGGATAGACCAGGCATGGGCAAACTACGGCCCAATAGGGTGGTTACTCTGGCCCTTTGGGCGTTCCGCAGCTCTGGCTGATGCCTCCCCAAGCAGGGTCAGGAGAAGGACTCCGGTGGAGGGTGCACCGGCCAGAGCTGCGGAACACGTCCTGGTTCGTGGAGGTGGGCAGACTGTGTCCCTACACACAACCTGCCCATTCTCTCATCACAGGCCCAGATCTGCGATTAGAGAGTGGGTGGGGGTGATGGCATAACCCCGCCCACTCTCCCATCGACCCAGCCCCTCTTTCAAATTTCATTATGTGGTCCCTGAAAAAGTTTGAAAAAAAAAAAAAACTGAAAAAGTTTGCCGACCCCTGGGATAGACCCAGTCCACATTGACAAGTTCACTGACATCTTGCAGACCAGACCGGGGACTGTGGAGGATCATACTCATACTTGTACTCATCAGAGGTGTTTGAATACCTGTGTTTCATTCCAGGCTTAAGATTTGTACAACTCTGCAAGACAGATGAGCCAGACTGGCTCATATCCCTGAAGCAACAAACTCATTAAGTTATCTTTATTCTCTTCTATCTTTAATCTCCTTATAGTTTGCCATACTTGGATCCTTTACTCGTTTTACCCCCTTCACTATGCTAATAAAATGTTATTGTATTTTCCTTGCATACGTATATTAGGCCGGAAGTTGTCATCAAAGAACCATGTCTCGGGACTCTTCTCAAAAGCCCTTAGTATGAGGCAGTGGGTTGGTTCTTGGACCATTCTTAGACCGGATAAGTAAGTGTTTGTAGGCACTCTGCAATTGTGTGCATGCCTTCATGGAAAACACCCACATGTGATACTGAGCATCATATAATAGCTATATAATGCTGAACATCGTTCAGCCCTGAAATGAAGAAAGCTTTACCTGGCTTAATTTTCAAGCTCAAAGCTGGATGAAATCAGAGCAAGCAACTTCAGTGCATATGAGTCTGTATAATGCAAAGCATCTCTTGACTTTTACACTGTGCCAGTAAGTAGCATTACCAAATAGGAACAAAGCAGAGAACTACAAATATCCTGATCAAACCCAAAGTTTTTGTTTATGTACATAGCATGCATCACCAGGTAAAGGAGGGAAAAGACAATGACCCACACAGTTGTTGTACATGGTGGACGTGAAGGCACAATACAATATTCTGCAACATTCAGCTTGCTAACTAGCAAAAAATATTCATGTTTGTAAAAATAAACTTAATGAACATCAACATTCATCCAGTTCAAATAATAATACTAATAATTCGAGTATTTTGCAATAATGTCTATAGGTAACCAATTTTATCACCCTATTCAAGATAATTTCATACATAGTATTGTTACCAAAACCGAGGGGAGGTTGAGGTTATTCCACGAATAAAATGTAAAATATTGGTGGGAAAGAATTCTTTTAGGTTTAAACCAGGACCTTACCCAGACATGGAGCCTAGGTGGTCAGGAAAGAAGGGACAACAAGGAGGAATGGGTGACAATGAGATGTTTTCAGGAGTTAGGCATTGGTCTGCAGGTTAGGAGTCATGGAGGTATGATGGTGAGGTGGGTGCTACCTAAGATCCTTTTTAATTTATACGTTACCAGGCCTCCAGACCCTGTGATGCTCAGGGCTAATGCCATGGACGTTCACTCTTCAATGAAGAACATTAAATTCCACCTTCTAAAAAACTTTCTTAAGGAACAGGTTTTAGGGAATGGGAAGGTGCATCTGAACACTCAATATGTGTCAATATCAATATGTGTTTCTTGAATTGTTTTGTTTAAGGCAGTTCAGAGAGCCCTGAAATTTTGGTACTCCTTTGAGTGAGGTATCATCCAAGTTCATTTGACAGGTTTGGAAAATTGGATTTCACTTGGCCCATCAGGCTGCAATTCACTCACTTTTGAAAGGTTGCGGTTCGTTCTTTTAAGAAAAAAAACAGGGATATATGGAATGCTATACACAGGTCAATGAGTCAAGACAAGACAAGTAAGTGACAAGTAGGGGAAAATTGAGGAATCTTGTTAAAAGTAATCTTGCTGAACATATTTCTTGATGAAATAATATTCAACTTTGGTTCTGTGCTTCTACCTTACTCCTTAACACGTTTACATTTATGTACACCTGAATGGGAACAGAACAGGAAAGAGAAATCTTCCAGTGGCTACATCTATTTCAGTAGTTGCCAACCGGTGGTCCGCAGACCACTGGTGATCCACGACTCTGGCCAATGAGCCCCCCAGCAGGGCCAGGAGAAGGCCACAGCTGCACCCCGGCGAAAGCCATAAATCACAACCCGTCCACTCTCATCGCAGGCTCAGGGGGGTCAGTGGGTTGTGTCTGAGGCTCAGATCAGCAATGGGAGAGTGACCAGGTTCTGGCATCACAATGTCGCTTTTCCCCTTCGAGTGACACATGACACTTGCATTTAGTTGTTCAAAGGTTTGAAAAGATTGGGGACCAATGATCTATTTCATTCTCTTACAGGTCTATTTACCAAGCAATGAACCTAACATTCACTGAAACATTCCCTGGTGGAGAATCGTCAAGGTCCTTGTGTTTCAATGCCCGCGATTGATTCTGCACCAGGGACTGTTTGAATGAATATCAGATTCACTCCTTTAAAAAATAGACACTTTACGGATGATGTTGCCTCTTTGGAGAAATTTCCTCTAATTTCCTGTTGATTTCCTGAAATGGAAAATGGAGAGAAACTTCCCCTAACTATGGCTTTTCAAAGACCCACAACATGGCCATGCTCCAAACTATGCTACTACCAAAACCCTTCCAAATCTTGAAAAATCCCTGCCTCAGGTGACTTTATTTCTGTCTAGTTATCTAAATTACACTCTTACTGTATTACTATTTGTTCCTAAATACTGTTTACACTTGTCTCAATTTTTTTAATAGATATTATTTTAAGAACACCCATAATCTGTATTTATACAACAATGAAGCACAAGTCAAAGTTCGCCCAAAACTGTTAGACTTGAGTACATATTTTAGAGGATTGATCACTGTAGGCTTGTGTGATATATGGTTTGTCCCAGATCAACCCTAGTACTCAATTTGTTTCAGACACATTTGTGACTTTTACAAACATTCCCTTAATCCGTGTTAAACCAGGTAATGACTTATGGGTTTCTTACTTTCCAGTCAAAAAGCAATTAATATCTGTGTCAAACTGAATGGCCATAAATTATCAAGATGGAACACCGCCGGAGTGATCAATTCCTAAAGTATTGTCCTTTAAAATGGCCATCCTTCTGCACTGACATTATACATGTGTTGTACAGTAGATGAATATGAAATTCTCAATTCAATAGAGAAATTGGGATACACATATGATCTGTTAATGTGACCTCAACATTTGTCCAAACTTATGGTTCTAAAAGGTTTAGACAATTATATTATTTTCAGAAAGAAAGAGAGTAAATATGGATATCCCTATGTATATTAAAATAAAATGCATAGAAAAACTATTGGCTGCCATTGCTAACCTCCTTGCAAATGCAAAATTGTGATGCCTTCTCTGGCTTCACTAGTTTTTAAGACGAATATTCAAAAACATATTGACATAACTTCACTTCAGTGTATCGGAATCTACTGATTGTTCTGACAGTTGGTTTAGTGCTGGGTAATGTCACTTGTCATCTGTTACAATTACCCAGATCTTTTCTAAAACATACTTCACACAAGGATTATGGGAATTTCTATACATCAAAGAAATAGAGCAACCTGCCTAGTGTGTGGAGTGCCTAAGAAGAGGAGTGGATTGTGGAGCCTGAAGTCAGAGGTCAGAATATAGATGGAGCTTGGAGGTTTGGGCATCAAACACCAGTACACTATAGAACAACATGTAACTATAGACATAAACATCAATCATGTCTGAATATCCAGTGATCCACTGCCCAAGTGGAGATGGTAGTGGTTTAAGAATGGAAATATGGAGGGTAAATTAGGAACATTTTTGGTCCACTTGGTGAAGGCGATATCATTAGAACTATTGAGACCTATAGATTTGAATCTGGTTGTCCTGTAGAAAGACAATGAAGATCAATTAAAGTTGGAACTCCAAATCTGAAGCCTTTTTTAGGTCGGAGGCTTAAAAAGATATATATATATATATATATATATATATATATATATATATATATATATCTCAATGGTTGTAAGTTTGATAGACAGTCCTTTGGAATAAAAAGGAAGGTTGGATAGGTCTTTTCATTCAGCCCTGGAACTTGCCTAAGGAGGAAGCCTCAGTCCGACAGGACTTGGTGTGTAGTGGTTAACTGTGTTTGAAAGGTGAGTTCTAGGAGGTGGAAGGTGTGTGTTATAAAGTTTGGAGCAAAGACTCTTTATTCATAATGGAAAGCTCCCCAACAGTGGAAGCTCCATGTTTCGGACCATATTGTGAATGTCATTTTGCTAGTTTGGGACCTTATGTAAATTTGCTGAAAAAGCAGAGAATTTATTTTCTTGCTGATCCGTTCCCCCAACTATCTCATTATATATATATGAGGGAGCTTTATAACTTGCCCCTAAATGTTCACAAATGTAGCAAGCCAAAATGTAACTGGTGGAAACCAACTGCTTCTAAAAGCTATAAGCTGCCATGATGGAATCTAAAATCCACTCCTGCGTGATTGGTTGTTGGTGTTCTTAATGTGGAGAAATTGGTGGAAAGAAACATCATCTCAGGGTACCGGGTAACAAAAAACTGTTGAAATGCATAAGTCTATGAAAAAAATAGTTGTAATTATGCCAGAATTACATTGTTGCTGTGTATTACACTAATGTGTTTGGTATTAACCTGTGTTGGTGAAAAGCAAGGAGACCTTTTCTGTCTTGAAATTCTTTTAAATTTTTGTCTGCACACTGGTGAATCCCCAGTGCCAGTTTCTTTGAACCCCTATGCCCGTCTTGCTTCTGGGCTGATGGACTCATGGCGCCATCAAGCACTATGGTTTACACCCATGCTGTTCTGGTGCCCCTATAATCTACTAATTGCTCTACAAACTATACAATGTAAGAGATTGTGGGCATGGTGGCTCAGGGGTTAGCATTCTGGCCTTTGCAGTGCTAGGTCCCAGGTGTAAATCTGGGCCAGGACACTATCTGCATGGAGTTTGCAGGTTCTCCCTGTGTTTGCATAGGTTTCCTCGGGGTTTCTTTCTACATTCCAAAAACATGCAGTTAGGTTAAATGGCTTCCCCTTAAACCTGACCTTAGACTGTGTTAATGGCATAAACCTATAGTAGGTGCATTAGATTGTGAGCCCCTTTGTAGGACAGCTAGTGCCATGACTATGAACTTTGTACGGCGCTGCGTAATATGTTGGCGCTATATAAATACTGTATAATATTAATCACCATCATAAAAAATAGTGACACCTTCAGCTGCCAAATGATGAGTGATTGAACTCCACCTGAGGCAAATTAATTTATTATTAGATCAGATTATGCAGTGGTTTGTATTGGGGCTAAGGGGACAACAGAAACAATGGGTGAATTGGAACTACTTGACTAGAATTCGGCTTTGAAAGAACATGGTTTAGCATAAAAGATGCAAGTATATATATGCAAGTGGATGGGCCTTGCACCAAAGCTCTCAGAGGTTTATTGTAAGAACAATGGGCAATGGAGATATATGTAATGAATGAGCACCCATCTGATTCTTAAAGTAGAATGGGGTGGTATCAGCACAGGAGGGGGTCCACATGCTAGTCTCCCTCATGTTATGCCCCACATCATTAGGGTGATAGTGGACTTAATTTTTTAAAATAGTTTTTCTTTCTAGTGGAATTGAGGGCTCATTAATATATTGAAATAAACTTTAACACACAAATATATACACACTATCTGTAAGGCGTTTGCATGTTCTTCCCGCGTTTGCGTGATTTTCTTCCGGCACTCCAGTTCCCTTTCACATTCCAAAAACATGCAGTTTGGTAATTGGCTTCCCTTCAAAATAGTCCCAAAACTGTGTTAATTACATATGATTATGATAGAGACATTAGATTGTGAGCCTCTTTGAGGGACAGTTAATGATATGACGATGGACTCTGTACAGCGCTGTGTAATATGTTAGCGCTATAAAGTTAATTATATATATATATACACATAAGCCTTGTAAACTTGGAAGAGAAAGAGATGGATCTACAAACAAAAGAACTTATAATATTTGCTGGAAATAGAAAATTCCTGATTTCTTCCAAATAAAATGTATACTACATATAAAATATATATATACCAACACTAAATATATAAAACAAAAAAAAACTGAAATTTGTATCAGCAACAGAGCAGCAGCTCTACAGAAAAACTGGACAGTTGAAATTTTGCATTCAATACAGGCAGATTTATGAAAAGAACAAGCTAATAAAACTATTGGGTTTATTCAGCAGGACAAATAGAAGAGATGATGTATTAATTGCAATACCTTATAGCAAACGATCACATTTCAGTCTTTTGCAGACAAATCATGTAAAGATACATTTACATTGTTCACGCATTGTTCCATGTGTTACTGAATAAACTTGTATGTGCACTAGACACAGGATGCAGTTATGTCTGTAATACCAGGACACATGTATGAGTTCTCAGCTTGTGCCGGGTCCTTTAGTATTTCTATGATGTCCTGCTGAACCATATAACACAAGCAGTTAATAAATACTAGAAAATAAAGCAATGACAACTTACAAAGCTTTAAGATAAAGGATACCATTTTTTTTATAGATGCATTACTGTCATTTTAAATTTTACTGAATCTTGGCGAAATATAAAAACAAAAATTAAATAAAAAAAACCCAATTCTGGCATGTTAGGTATGTGTAATAAACTTATAAAGAATTATTTTTGTAATTGTATAGAGTAGGAATGATCAAAGTCATCCATAATTTGTTTAAATTTTGAATTTTTTAATAATTATAATATAGTTTTTATTTTTAATGTTATTTTATAATAAAACATTCAAAAACCTTTTAAATTGTAAGCTCTTTGGGGCAGGGTCCCTTAGAAATACAGATTATTATTATTATTATTATTATTATTATTATTATTAATAATAATAATTAATAAAAACCCTTACTGAAAATGAATAACACTTTTTTTAAGCCTTTAATAATTATTACCATGGTTGATATTACCAAAACAATTCACAAAATATAATATAATATATCTATCTAATAATAATATATCTACCACTGCTATTTCTAACCCCACAAATAGTTAAGCTGAAACAATAACCCATCCAAAATCGATTCGACTTTTATTCAATAGTAATAGACGGTAATTATTGTTATTTTTTTTTTTTAATTTCCCTCATTTTTTAACAAAAGGTCTTTGTCAATTAACCCCCAGAAGAATAAGCTCCTTTGTGGCATAAAAAGGGTTAATGGGAAAAGGCAAAATTTTCTCCCGCCCTTCCTCACCTTACCCAGGTGCATGATAAATCAGTATTAATGACAATATCATTCATGTGCAGTCATCTCCTGCCTGCAATTTGGTTTTAATTAGTCGCTACGTTGTCTCTCCTGCTCACTGACAGCCATTAAATAGGGAATGACACCAGTCCAGGAGCACAGAACATTCTTCTTTCTTGGCCCTACAAATAGCCATTAAGAGGGCTACAGCACCCCCTGGTGTCCTAAAATAGAATGAGCCCCAGCTGCTGCTCAGTCAAGGCAACCTGTCACTTCCAATTTATTGTCAGACAAGAAGTATGTAGCTGCTTATTCTAATACTAAGCAGAGAATAAGAAAAACATCAACAACCTCCATTTATAGGTAAGCTATGTATTAGATAACAGACATGACTGTCTCTCCCCCATTCTGAACCAGCAGAACTGAACCACAGTAATCCTTGGTTTGACAAAATTACCCTCCTTGGTTCATAGAAGTTCTGTGCCTATTCACCTTCCTATCCCCTGCACTTTAGACATGTCTCACCCCTTCATAGTGTAAAAAAAAAAACATTTACATACACATACTTTGACATCCTGGCCTGGGATTTGATGTCTGTGATGATCTATTGTGCCCCTTCAACCCAGCCTATGAATGCCACTGCAAAAAAATAAACAGAGCAGCAACATTTGAGCATGCAGTTGTGGCACCATCTCTGCACAAGTACCCTGAAATCCACATTTAATCTTGCACAAATCTGCAATAATATGCAATGAACAGCTTTTTTTCAGCATAAGCAAAGTGGTTGGTTGGTGAGTGGTGAGGAATGGGAGCTTCATTAATAAAAATTTAAGATTTTTAAACCTGAAGATTGGCACTTACTGACAATTGGACAATTTTTGTGAAAGATGCAATGTGTAGATCCAAGAAAATGTTCCTTGGGGAATCAATAACCTGTATAATGCTTTGTATTCTTGTCCAGCAAACTGTGTGCCAGGACCATCTCTGATCCACTGAACTGTCCGATGTGGTTGTATGTACAACCACCTAGCAAACAAACAAACAAACATAACAAACAACTAGCAGACATGATCATCAGACATTTCCTTTACTTAAAGTTTTCTTCTGATGGATAGACAAGGCTTCGAATAAAGGGCTGCAGCAGCCATTGCTATTCACATTCATGTATAGTGCCGGGCAGCACAAGGCCAGGTGAAAACTTTGCTGATCATTTATGTGCGCTTTGTCATTCTTTTGTCCCAGGTGTCACAAACTTTATTCTGATACTGAGAACAGAACAAAGCATAAAAAAAAGAAATAGTGAGCATGCAGATTGTTTATTGCATATAGGACAGGTAATGTCCCTTCTGCATTAAAACTACAATAAAACATACTTGCCTGTTTGCAATATTTTCTTTAATGTCCCGCATATGCCTAGCAGTTGAAACAGGGCTCCTGGTACCGTACCACAATGGGATTATCCGTGTGAATAAGCCCATACTGTGTACAGAGGGAAATCATATACATGTGAAGCAGTCAAATAGTTGTAGTAGATATTTCTGAGTTCTCCTAGCTATAGGGTATAATAAACACATATGACCTTCCATCATATTACAACCAAAATATTTGGTCTGAACTGTTGTCTA
Organism: Pyxicephalus adspersus; assembly: GCF_032062135.1. Lineage (NCBI taxonomy): Eukaryota > Metazoa > Chordata > Amphibia > Anura > Pyxicephalidae > Pyxicephalus > Pyxicephalus adspersus. Next base: position 141,080,412 of record NC_092859.1, on the reverse strand, counting down.
ATATAATAAGGTGTATGCTTATCCACTGGGTTGGCAACTAAAGAACTATAGGCTGTTCACTTAGCAGAGTGCATTATCACCTGCAAGGGATAATTTGAATAGTTTGGTAAATGTGATAAAAATTCACTTTGAAAAACATTTTAAATCCCATGCAAGGAAATCTAAAAATGTAGGAATTTTCTATCCACATAATTGGATTGTTGAAGTCAGCATAGCTTACTCTCATTTTAAAGCTAAATGAAGTATATCTTCTATCTCTTCTATTCTAACTATCTGATAACTCAGTTTGTTATGTGAACAATCAAATAGTCTTGTTCTAGGAGTCTTTTCCAGCAAAGAAAGGGTTACATGCACTAGAGATCCTTGCATGAAAAAGCTGACTTTTGGTAACTAGGAGATAATCCTGCATTTTATAGGAGAGGATTATTACATGATTATCTAAATCTAGCACTATAATATTAGTAGTATTTCTTACATAAGAACTAAGCCTTTGGATCGCCCCAGTTTACATCATGTGTAAATTTTGGCATGGTCTGTTGGAGGTTTCAGACACTATGATCCAGAAAGCATCTGTGTTGTGTTTTCAGTTCTGAAATTGTGGACAGCCCTAGGGACGCCGTGCATGGTGGACTGATTATAAGGAGGAAAATGTTTTAATAAAACTTTGGACACACATTAATGGCTTGTTGCTAGAAGTTGTAGGTCACCCTAATCTGTGTTAGATAGTAAATGTAACTACATCTGAAATAGAACTCAATACAATGTTACTTATTATTTATTCTGATGTGTATTAAGAAGAATAACCTCACATAGGTAATATTACATAATTTATGACATTTCCAAATATGTTTGCTGGAAATAATGAGTCTGAATCAGCTGTTGTTTATATCTTCCATAGTTTATCTCCATTGCTTATTATTAAGATTTGCAGCAATAAAATAACTTTTAAATTTGAAATGATGGAGGAAAACACTGAATAAGTAAAATACACTGAAGTTACTTTATTAATAGATCTCTCCATACTAATGAACCATCAACAACTAATCAACCAATGTCTTCTTATTTTAAACAAATCAACCAGAGTTCCTCCAGAGGTTGCAAGAAGTTATTTAAGCACTTTTTGCCTCCCAGGTCAGTTTAACTGATCTTTTTGGCTGTAGGGGTGACATTCTTCCTACTGACCCCCACACTAATATACTTTGAGCTGTGGATATAATGAATATAGAAGGAGTTTTCTGAAGAACTAAAGGTTATTCAAGGGGTTCCTCCATGTTAAAAAGAAATACTGGTTTAAAGCCTGTTTAGCCTTCATACTAAAGGTAGAAATAGACTTTTTTAAATTAAATGAGATAATTATTTCCACTTGATTATATCAAATTCCTATGAACTCAAACCAGACATGTTGTATAGTATCCATTGGGAACTTGCCCACGGTTCATGCAGGGTGCTGTAATGAAGGACTGCCATAAGAAATGTCTAGGTTCCATACTAGGTGAACTTCTGGGCCAACTCTTACCCGCCATGTCTAGCATTGAAAAGTCAAGCTTTTTTCACTTCAGCCCAGTACAGAGGTATCCCTTGCATCCCCGCTATAATGAATTGGTGGATGGAGTGACTTTACAATCAAGAAAATAGAAATCTTCACCAGAACACCTTGGTAAAGTAACTCTTTAGTCCTTTGTTCACATAAATCAATATGCATCACAAGCCAATATTTAGAGACCTTGCAAAATCTTTTTGAAGACAGAATGACATCATTGTGATATGACGAAATGTCAGCTTGTGATGCCTGATACCTTTATGAATAAAGGACAAGAATATAACTAATATTGCTTGGATTGGCCTCAGTTGGGTTGGAGGTCATTTTGGCCGAGTTCAGATTTAGAATAGTGAAAGCTTAATGGAATCAGAGCATCTGTGAACTTTTTAGGTGTACACAGCATGCAGCACCGGCCACAGTATATAGTTCAGGCTCACAGCCTAGAATGGTGACCAGATTCTTACATTATTCAGAAGCTTGGTGACCAACCTTGACAATTGTCATCCAATGGGAAAGCTGTTGAAAATCAGGGCAGTTTTCCCTACAAGCCTAATGTCAGCTGATATCCACTGTGTACAATGAACAACTTAACAAAAGTAAACTCAAATAAGAGGTTAATTCAGTTCCATTAGAATAAGCTGTATGCCAATTGTTGAGGTCGATTTTGCAATGGGCCCCAATCTGAACATAAACACTAATTATTACTATACTAAGTCATTCTAGCAAAGATTTCTATTTCTAAAGATTTCTAAACATTTCTATTTTCTAAGTTTTATTCTAATCAAACAAAACTTCTTATCCGCAGAATAACCAAAGAATGAATCTTGTAGTAATAAATGCAATCCTAAATAACTAATGTGATCATAAATGAAGTTTACATATGAAACTCTATTAAAGGGATGTTTTGTACTATGTTATAGAAGCCAGTTCTGATTAGTAGGTTTAGGGGTGAACAGACATGATATGCATTTCCTTGTTCTGGGTTAGCAACTCTGCAAACTTTGACTAACTTTGGCTAAAGAGAACAGCATGGCATGACCCATCAAATACAAGTCAGCAATGGTAATCCTCATTTCTAACGAGCACTCTTTCAGATTACAGATACCCTACAAAAAGATTTTGCTTTGAAAGTAGCTCATATAGCATCACCTACCCAAAATGTAGCTTTACTTTATTCTAGATTTTAGGTTCTGCAGCTACCTACAAACTCACGATAGCTGCCATCATCTCTCTTTCCTATCTCTTCCATGGCCCAAAACCATAGTTACAGAAAATGCAAAACACATGCTCTTGGAATCCAAGCACCCCCTCTCTACTTCTCAGAAAGGACACACAGAATAACGAGGGTCTGGGCTAGACTCCTGGTGGTTTTAGAGCTCTGATTAAAGGATGAGTGTACTCTCAATGTGAATGCTTTATTCTCACTTGTGCTTGCAGCCTTCTGAAGGTCAATTGCAAAGAGTACCTATTTTGTTGATAGAAAATAGTTTAAGGTACAAGTACCTACAGACTATAAATTGTATTTGCATTTTTTTTATCTGCAACAGTTGCAGGTGAAAAAGACAGATGAACTGCTAAATTATCCCAACACACAACAAAGACAATCTCTCATCTTTAATTTTACCTCCCTTGAGTGGTGGTCATCAAAAATTCTCTGTATAGTCCCTGCCACCAACCTTTGGTATGTTGGCATCTAAAACTCTTCTAGGTGTGTTGAATGCCTGGTTCTTAGCTCCATAATGGTGCCTATGCCTCTACTGTGCTCTATAGGGAAGTAGGAGCACCACATCCACAGGGGTTGGGCAAGTGATACTTCTGAAAGATTATTGGCTTGGGCAGTGGTAAGTGTTACTGTTTTCTTGTTTTCTTACAGATAATTGGTTTTATCTAGCTACATAGATCTTGTAATAATACATTTGGTGTTTTTTTTTTTTTTTTTTTTTTTGCTATAGCATAGCCGTATGGGTTTCCTAGATGGCATGAGCAATTCACTGACCAATTTCACCTGTTACCTGGTGTTGCTCTTTCAATTAGGTTAATATTGCCACATGGACTTTCTAGCCTTTACACAATGGGTCCTTACAGAACATCAGGTCCTATTCTCTATTTCTTTATGCAGCTAGTTAGTTCATAAAGCTTTCATGTAGAATTATCTTTCTGACCTTGTGTGAGAGCTTTAAAGAGACAAATTAGTTTCCCTCAAAACAAAATGACCTAAGAGCAAAATATCTAGATTCACAAATTGTGCAGTCTTCCAGTTTAACTTGATTATTCTGTTTTTCTATGTGGTTCTGACACTGTATCAAGCAGTTCTTTTAATGGCCATAAAGTATAAATGATTGAAGTTAGACAAAGACTATTTATTAGCCAATGTTAAGAATAAGCACATTTATTAAGAATATGCAGACAATATTTGCTTATCCTTGAATTTAGCATGTTCAGTAGGTTTAAGCATACTGGAATAGTGGAACGTATTTAAGAATTGTATTGTAAAGCAAAACAATACACCTTTGTATCTATATTATTTACAGATACACAGAAAAGTACAATCGTGTCACCAGATACAAACCCCTTAGCTTGTTTCACGCTTTGCAACATTTTAGGATGCTGCAAAGACCCAAAACTAGGCCAATAAAATTGAATGTTCTGTAGCCATGTTAGAATATGACAAAGTCCGCTCTGTAGGTCATAAAGTTTGTTCATGGGTTTGAAGTTCTACTCCCGCAGCATGGGGCCGTTATGATAGCTCCTTGCCTTTCCTCATTTTATTTCAAGTGTTTCCAACGCTGGATTATGAAAGGGTGGAAGGGAAAGGGAGAGCTAGGGGCAGCAGCATGTTCCACACACATAAAAAAGCGTAGAGGTAAGCGATAGCAAATATTTCAAAGCTTTAACCTGATCTGAAGCCGCAGGAAGCTGCAGCACTGGGCTGAGCATTCTCACGGACTACAGCCAAGAGATGAAAGGATCCTTCCATTGCTGCAAACTGAAAGTCTTTTATAAGGTTCGTAAGGCATAAAATAAAAAAAGGAAAAAAAAAAGAAATGTAATGCTATGTGCACACACTTAAAAAAATGTGTACCAAACCAAGCTCCCGAAAAACACATATGCAATATTAATTTTGTTGGTCGTTGTAAAATTGACTCCCACCATATTGTTTTATTTTGTTGTGCTTTTTCATTTAACCTGCTGTTCAAATATTTCCCCAGAATGATTTTCCTAAGAATTAAAAAAAAAAATGGTTAGGGAAGTAGAGAACGTGAAAGAAATAAACAGTCAACACAGCACAGCCAGGTTTATTTATTAATGCAATGAAAAGATTGGTTATGAGGCGCCAAGTACACTAATTCACACCGCAGCCAATCACTTCCTATATTTTACTAGTATGGAAAAATAAATTTGATATATAACTGATTAAAGTGGACCTATCATCATATTTGCAACATTATGTAAAATGGTGGCTATCTTTTTAACTTTATATGGGTGGTCCCCTCTCCTTCTTAACCATTGCAGTGGTAGTAACTGAAGGGAAACCCCTATCCTGCCGAGATACTTGCATCACAAATACCAAGAGGCTGTTGGCTGCTTCCTCTGCCAATGCCTGAGATGGGGCATGTGTCATCAAGGGGCTTTCCTCTAATGTAAAAAAACAGTGCTTGATCTCAAGCATGTGCAGTTGAAAAAAGACAAATCAGCTAATCTTACGATTGCGCAGTGCAAGTTTGGGTGACATCAGGAAGAACTGTGGAGGAAAGAAGATGGCGGCATTGGAACTGTGAGTCCCAAAAAGAAGAGACAAGTTGAAACAGCGTGGGACTTGCTGGGCTTGGGTTTTTTGATGGATCGAGAAGATTTCACAGGTAAAGGTAATTATTTTTTTTTTTTTAATGAAAGTTCCTTTTAATTGCTAAAAGTTACTCCACCTTCCACATATTGCATGACGACATTAATTGCAGATGTTTGCCCCGAATTCCACCATACTGGGATTTTGGAAGGAAGGGGTGGTTTTATTCATTGACCGCAAAATTCTTCTTAAGTTTTACATGCTTTATATAATACCATTTGGAAAACACTGTCTACTGAAAGCAAGGACAAATTCAGATAAAATTGGATCCTGGACAAATATAAAGTGGAGGTATAAAATGTTCAGCATCCCAGATCTCTGCACCCCTACTATTCTCTTTAAATTGAGGTTTGGTAAAAAGTAGGAGCCCTGGGTAATTACCCATTTTGCCCTACCCTAAAATTAGCTCTAACTGCAAGCTATTCCAGCAATGGGCCTGATTTATTAAAGCTCTCCAAGGCTGGAGAGAATACACTTTCATCAGTGAAGCTGGGTGATTCAACAAACCTGGGATGGATCTGGTCCAGGATTCAAAGCATTTGCTAGCAAATAGCAAATTACATTGAAAAAATCCATTCTAGGTTTGCTTGATCACCAGCTTCACTGATGAAAGTGTATTCTCTCCAGCTTTGGAGAGCTCTATTAAATCAGGGCCAATGACGTGTTACTTTTATTTATAAGGGTTATTATGCTTGGAAGAAAACTTGTTTTTCTTGTGCTGGTCATACTACTAGCAAATAAACAAGGAGAAATGTTGCAGCAAAACATATCAGGGCATAAAGTGGGGTGCAGAAGTGATTACTGCTCTAGTTCTAATGAATACAGAGGAGCAATAGTGCATATCTCCCCATATTATTTGTAATAGAAAAAATAATAATAATAATTTCTCTCTCCTTGTTTTATTATATTTCCATATCTGCCATTTAGATCAGTTTGAAATTAGGACATAAATGGTTGGGTTTCTTAAGAATAAATAGATAGACATTAGATTAAACACATCACTAGGGTCCTGTCACTTTTAATTACAATTTTGAAAACATACTTAGCAATATTAGCTGCATGTTACAAATACTCTGACTTTGTGCTGAAAAACTTAAGCAATAAACATTTACAACCTAGCTTCTCATGACCAAGAAGCCATGGTTTAATAGATCGTTTTAGTCCAATATTTAGGTAAGCAATATAAGAACGAATCCTAGCAGCATGGCCCTGATAAAGAGAACCTCTCGCATAACCACAGCTTACCAGGTATTCTCCCAGACCTCCAAAATACAAAGCTTAAAGTAATGCTGCATCAGACTGGATTTGCATGTGTTCCATGGTGAGCTCAGTGATTTTTCTCATTGACCCCAACATCATAAAACGATATGCCTACCCCTGATCAGCTTTATAAATCATAACTATACAGGCCAAGTTTAGGGGGGCAGAGAAGCTAAGGAGCATTTCAGACCATTTAAGGTGAGCCGCCATGTTCTGACACAAGTTCAACTGCAGTTCCAACTTCGGTCATTTAACTTATTAGCAGAGGTTGGGAACCATTTTTGTCAAATGGCTGCACATTCTCAAAAGCGGCATGTTACTTTTGGCCATATTGTTGTCATTTTGCTGTGAAAAAGCCCTTAGAGAGAGTTTGCCCACTATGCACCAGGCTACTTAGAACTGAGAACTGACAGAGTAGGGCAAATCTGTCTCAATACTCTGCTAGCCATTTATTTCTAGGGGTATAATGGGAGAAGAAAATCTGCATAAAATGATTAACTATGTGTAAACTAGAGCTACTTGGGTGGCAGGCAATGCACCCCATCTACAAGTGAGGTCAAAAGTGATATTTTATTGTTTGATTGAGAGTATACTTTAATAAATAATGGCTATAAACAGGATAAGAAAACATTAATGCAATTGTATTGCTGGATTGTGCAACATGTGCAATGTATTTTATTTTAGATCACAACTGTATTTTTCTCGATCTATATTCAGCACCCACATATGTAGTGTGACAGCGGCATCTCCAGGTATGTAGCACTGGAGGCAGATGACTGTACTAATACAAACTGATTTATGTATCCTTCAGGTGAAACAAACTAATGAAATATATTGACTCCTCTCACTCACAGCTGAATCAAGATGACGGTGAATGACATGCAATACATTGGCATTGATTGGTAGATGCATAGGTAGTGGTTTAAGAGTCACATTAGCAGTCCATCCATTTTCAAGTAGAAAATAGTAAGTACTTTATTGACAGAGATGTCTCTACAATCACAGTGACAGCACAGAAAGAAGTCCATTCTTCATACACAACACCTGCCATGTTAGTGGAAGCCACTTAGTGAACCGTAGCATTAAACCCAGTCGTTATTTTGTGATCTAATATGCACCAACTCACATTTAAGATTCACAGACTCAGAGAATGATTCATGAGTGATTCGCTTTATGGCACAATGAAAGAGCAATATTATAAGTGTACTAATAATCAAATAATCTCTTTATGTAGGATTCATACAGGGTTGTGTTGTGATAATCTGTACATTTTATTGCATTACCAAAACACATGTACTGTGAAGTGCTGTGTTAACAATAATTATGAATACCACCCAAACACTAAAGCTAACTAATGTTGTAACACACGATAATGCACCACGGTGCATTAGTGAAGAATGAATCTAATCAATGAATAACGTTAGATAGTAGAATAAACAGTGTATTTACATATTTTATAGTCTGTCACTCCTCTAAACTAAACCTAAAACAATTATGATATTAGCCAGTTGAACTAGAACTTTTTTTATTAGGCACAAAGTTTGCTTCCTCCAGACCCCAATGCCAGGTCCATGGCTGCTATGCCCATTGGTGTCCTATTTGCATTTTCTGTTACATCCCTAATATAATATTTCAGCTACCACTAAATATAAGGATCTCCATCGCTATGCTATTGCTTCTTCATGGAGAAATTTGTAGGTCCCTGCATCTGGTAAGGATCATTTTAAGCTTCTGTAATTACCCTATGCCTTGCAGCTTGCACCTTCCAAGGTTTTTGGTTAGGTGCCTCCATTGCATTCAAAGTAGATTGACTAATCGCGTGGGGGTGCACTGTATTGGAAATATTGGTGTAGGTGTGACTTTAGATCCATAGTAGTGTGTTGGCATTCTTGACACAACACATTTTATTATGCAACGTAAAGTCCAGATGTGAAGGAGTCCTGAATGTGCTGTTACAGTTGCACTGAATAGCAAGAAAATAGTCAATTTGTTATTGTGTATGGTTGCTAAATAAATAATTTCACTAGTTTTCGGAAAATGGTATGAATTGTATTACCTTTACTACTCTGCTATGGTATATTTATGACAATTTACAGCACCAAATGCTCCTACATGAAAAGACAATAATCATAGCAACTGTAGCATGTACCCAGATCCCTCTAGGTTACAAATAGAAAGCAGAATTGTTTCAATTCTATATATATGTACAGGGTAAATAAAGAACTGTAAAGCTTGTTACCCTAGAGAAGCCTTTCTTAACCTTTTTTTTCCCTGTAGAACTCTTGAAATAACCTCTATCTCTGGGAACCCCTGATAAAACCCATTTATTGGGGGTCGGTGGGGAAAAAAGCCACCTATATTCATGGCCAGTTGAAAAAATGCCCCAGTGGTGGCCACATTTATATACAACTAAAAACATCATTAGAGTCATGCAGCTGGCTCTAACAAGTGATATTGGCCCCTGAACTATTCTAGCATCTAGGTCATGCAGTCGAAGGTCAATAAACCCTTACCAACCTCTGGAGGAACTCTGGTTAAGAATGGCTGAAAGTGAATCTATTATTAGTATTAATAATATTAAACAGGATTTATAAGCGTCAACATATTACACAGCGCTGTACATTAAATAGGGGTTGCAAATGACAGACTAAAACAGACAGTGATAAAGGAGGAGAGGACCATGCCCCGAAGAGCTTACAATCTAGTAGGTGGGGGAATTTACACACAATAGGAGGATTAGATAGTAGAATAAACAGTGTGTTTACATATTTTATTGTTTGTCAGTCCTCCAATGGTCAGACTAAACCTAAAACAATAATGATATTAACCAGTTGAACTAAAACTTTGTTTATTAGGCACAAAGTTTGTTTCCTCCAGATCCCAATGCCCGGTCCATGGCTGCTTTGCCCATTGATATCCTATTTGCATTTTCTGTTACATCCCAATTATAGTATTTCAGCTATCACTAAATATAAGGATCTCTATCAATATGCTATTGCTTGTCCATGGAGACATTTGATCCCTGCATCTGGTAAGGATCATTTTCAGCTTCTGTAAGCACCCCATGCATTGCAGCTTGGACCTTCCGAGGTTTTTAGTTAGACTCCTCCATTGCATTCAAAGTAGATTGACTAATCGCTTTGTTTCAAAACTATTGTTCAACAATGTTAGGGCCTGATTTTTAGGCAGTAGGCCAATGTACTATCCTAACCAGTTCCTCCTTCTGCATACCCAATTTTACAGTAATTTTTATATTCAGTAAATGTACTTCTGTAGCACACAATGGGTAAAATAAAGGGAGGAAATCCAAGCATACATAATCTGATATAATTCAATATTTTTACTTACCTGCAAATTTAATGAAAGTGCACAGAAACAAAGTTTGGAGTACATATTAGAAATGGTCTTCTCAACATATAAATTAATCTTTCATCTTTTTAATTGATGGGATAATTAATGGGCTTCTGGTTATTGTTCAGACCTCCTTTGTTCTAGGAATCTCTAGGAAGGAGACCGAACATCAGCACATCTCATGTAGCTCCATTTAACATGCGGCTGGTGATGAATTTACATCTATGTATCGGATGTATCATCTTCTACCCTACATCAGTAATGTCACTAAATTGTCAGCATATAATTCATCTAAGTACATCTGCCCTGTCTGTCCTCTATTATCTGTTCTCTGGTAAATGCTCTTATTTCTGTGTCAGTGAGACTGTTGCCTAGGGAAAAAAATAAAATCAGCACCCAAGAGGAATACAGTAAGGAAGGAAGATGATAGGCCCTGTAGTCAGGGTGCTGACCTTCAAAGAGAAAATCCATTCCACAATTAGAAGAAAATCTCTATGCTCTTTATTTTTAATACTGTTTCAAGAAAACATTAGATTAGAAACTGAAGACAGAGAAAAAAATGGCACTTTCTTCCCTAACAAATGCATTTTCATTTGTAAATTGCAAACTTGAATCTAGGAAAATACCGATATAGGAAAAACGATCTTATGTCAATCAATGTTAAACTTTACTTATGGCGTATGGAATGGTGTAAGGTTTATATCATTAGACATTTTACAGCACAGCTTACCTTCCAACTTTCTGAGCTCAGATAGAGGGACCCAGCTACCCCTCGTTAAAATAATGTAGGCAAATGACACGCCTCACCCCATTTATGCACACCACAAATAAATTATTGGCAGAAGAGCAACAAGGTAATTTTTTCACTACTACTATTTTACCTATATTCAAACTTTTCAAAATAGAAAAGATATATCTTTTAGATTAAGTTAGAGGCATATTGTAATATTTAACACATTTATATTTATAGAGGTTTGCACTAAAAGGAAAGGGCATTAGTGGAATGAGGCACAGAATGGTTTCAATAGAGGGACAATTCCCCCAATAAGGGACAGATAGCAGCTGTTGTGCAGAGCAATACATTTTGTTTGGGACTGTAGCTTCTTTGTACTATCCACATTTACATTACCAAGATATGCTTTTGCACATACTTCTACTGCCCATTTCAATATGGAAGGTCAAGTATACTAAGGGTTTGCACAGTGAGCTTATCAATGACATGCAGATAATACCAATGACAAGAAGATATTACCAATGGCATTCAGATAATATTGACATACCATTGACAATAATATTGTCAAAAATTATTTTTTATTGACAATAAAATAATACCATCAACAGGCAGGTATAAATAAAAAGAAGTGTCAAAAACATGAAAGTATTACCAACAAACAACATATATTATCGATGACAGTCAGATATCAATGAGATGCAGGTAATACCAATAGCAGGAGGATATTGTCTATGGCAGTCATATATCAATGAAATACAAATAATACCAGCAACAGGCAGATAATACCCATTTCAGGCGTATAGAAACATCATGAAGATATTAATAATGAGAGGCAGCTATCAATGGAAAGCTTATTTTGCCACTGACAGGCAGATATCATCAAGTGACGGATAATAAGCAGACACAGCTTTGACAAGCAGATTCCCTAGGGATAGACAGGTATCCTAGTGAATGGCAGGCACATAAGTTATAAGCCTATCCTTTATCATCAGAAAAGGTAAATCAGGGACATAGACTGTATCAGAAACCTGAGAAGGGGTTTGAACCCCTTACTACTTTATCCAAACAATAAAAAAGTTTTAGTTTTAGATGCACTAAATGCATATAATTATTCATTGTGTATTATCTACAAAAAAACAAATTCTTCTTCTTCTGTATATATGCTGTTTTACAAAAACTGGCTTTTGAAGATATGCTCTGTGCTGCCCACTTATTCGATTCTCTGTTTAACATTAGACACTCATAGACTAGTGCCTAGGGCAACAAAGTGAGAAGCAGCATGATAAAAATGCAACGTTTACCATTTCTATTTACTTTTTTATTCTCTTTTGCTTTGTCTGCCTATTTGAGGATACGCTTGTGTTGAGGTGGCAAGACAAAGCACTGAAGGGGAAGGGGTGAAGGCAAGCATGTCAAACTCATGTGGATCATAGGGATGAATAGAGAATGGAACTGAATTTCCTAACTGTGAAAAAGAGATTTTATTTCTATTCTATCTGTTGATCTATTTTTCTTTTTTTTATGTAAAACATTGTAACTTTTTTAATGGGATATATGCATTAGCTAATTACAAGCTGCAACATTTAGCAAAGATTTTCTCATAGGAGAATGAGACAACACTTTTTCCTAAAATGATTAATATGAAAAGAAAATCAAACTATCTTAGCTGTAGATCAGCTTGTGGAACTTTGCAATATTATTTTATGTGGAACCAGTTCCAGATTTATACATTTTGGATCAGGCAGGGCGTTTTTGCAGAAAGGGACAGGTGATTTCCCGTTTACAATAAGCATTCTTACTTGTCTAATTGTTTTGTGGAACTGTCAAACGTGCTGAGCTACGCATGTGCAAATCAGCATCAGCTGGCTCAATACCCAGCAATCCTGGCTTCCCCTGCACTTGCTGGGACTAAATGATCTCCTATGAAGGAGTGGAACCCTTGCTCAGGCCAATCAAGATGGCTAAATATATATATAGGAGGAAAATAAGATAGAAGATAGCAGCACCTTGTACAGAACAGGAAAAGGTTAGTATAGCATTGAGTATAGTTTAAAACTGAACTCAAAGCATATAAAGTATGTAAAAATAACTCACTGTATAAAGAAGTGCATGCCCCCATAACAAGCAACTCCTTAGTTCAGGTAACTTTCATATATCTCATGTTTTTTTGCAGCTATTGACTATTGAACTATGCAAACCAACAATATTCTGTATCTACATATAGAAGACAGAGTGTGTTTCAAATAATGACCCGAGAAAAATGGTCTAATTCACATGGGTATTATTGCTTGGATGTATCTATGGCAGCACACTCTAAATATAGGTCTACACTAGTGTTGAGCGAACCCGAACTGTAATTTCGATTTTGGGTACCCGGACCCGAACTTTGAGCCGAAGTTGGGCCGAACCCGGTGAACCCGAACTTCCAGATGTTCGCTCATCCCTACCCACTAACCATTAATATTAGTGTTGAGTCCGTACCGAACTACGATTTTTGGTTCCCGGACCCAAACTTTGAGCCGAAGTTCGGCCGAACCCGAACTTCCAGGTGTTCACTCATCCCTAGTCTACACTACTATACTACTATGTCTAATAAATTATAGCTACCAATAAAAGAATGTATCCAGTGAGTTTACAAAATAGTTTTGTTCTCCATTCATTCTTCTTTGAGCAGTGAATCAAATAATACAATCAGAGTGATAAAGTAATAAACTGAACAGTATAATGTGGAAAATTCATACCAAAACATATGTGGTTCAATCACCAACAAGTCTCATAAGTATCAATGTGTGGTCTGTTTAGACATTCTATATTTGTCATTCTAGTTCACATCTGTTGGGATTCATCTGGTTCAGGTTAGGGGAATGATGTGCTGGTGCAAAAACTGCTTCCCCTATTCATGCACAACTGCTGTTACCCAGGACCACAATCTTTTTGCTCACAGAAGGTAATATGTGCTGACATATCTGAGATTCAGATGAAGAAGATGTTGAAATGGATGCCTGTGTCTCATCTTATGCCTGGTGTAATGCTAACAGATGACTTGGGGTTACTAGGACTGGGTTAGATTCTGCCAAATAAAACCAGTCCAAAGCTACATCATATCTGTATGTATTGTTACCAGCCTCAAATATAAGTCAGGTAAGTTTACCTTGACTACTTTCCTGTCCTGGTTTGCTTCCCCTTGGATTTGCCATATTGAAAGATTAAGGTAGTAGTTAATGGCACTTTCTTTTGGCATTAATACCTAAAATAATCCTTTGTTGTTATTATTGCTCAGATATGTTACCAGTCTCATCAGTTCTAAAGAAGTTTATGTTGCGAAACTTGTCAGAACATTGTGTGAGATTGGATGTATAAATGAAAATTCTGTAACATATCTTTGAATTTTTAATTACATAATAAATTAAATGTTAACTTGTATGATACATTCCATAATTAGTGTCCTTAAAGTCTTTAAAGTTAATTATGTTTTGGTTATGTAAAAATGGTGGATGTGGCGCTAAAAAAATATACTGATCCCTGGTTTACTAGGTACTGTAAAGTTCCAACTATAAAGATCGGACTGTATTAGGACAAAATTAGGAACATGATGCTCAACTCTCCAGTATCCTTGTTGAAATGTTGGTTCATTAAAAACCAATGCATCGTTTGGGGTGGATGAACAACTGGGAAGGTGTCAACCACTGGGAGCCACCCAAAAACATAGCCTTGCTGACATCATGAGCTTGTTCTGTAATTTGCTTTTTACTTATACAGCAGTGAGTCTATAAATAATTTTTTTTTAATAAACAGAGTTTATATGAAGCTGATTAAACTTTAGATGTTTAGCCCTAACAAAACCCAATTAACTCTTTATCTGCTTCCATCCTTGTTTTACCCTTATGGAATGACTTTATTAGTTTTAGGATGCTTTTAGTTTTTTGTTAGAAGAAAATAAAATATAAAAGATTACCTTTAATCACTGGGGAGTCGTTTTATTTTGTTGTATTTAAAAAGCACAAAAAATGTATGCAGTGCTTTACTAAACTCATAGCTACGTCACTTATTGTTTTTAAATGGGGTTTACAATTCAAAGTCCCTACATTAGTCATATATCATTAACTTTGGGGGTAACCCTTTTAACCTAACTGCATGTTTTAGAGAGAAAACCAACTCAAACACCAACATACAAACTTAATGCAGATAGTGTCCTGGCCAAGATCCAAACATGGGACCTAGTGTATCTATTGGGTCCCCATGCCATCCAGTGTGTGGTTAGGTTTTTACCTTTGTAAGGCACAAGGACTTGTAAGGATTATTGTGCATAAGAAAGGCATAAAAGTTGGAAAATCCTATATACTCTATATACATTGTGCATTTACCAATTCTCAGATATTTCCCAGTTATAGACTAGAATAATAGTTAATATTAATAGTTTTCCCCAACACCAGAAGAGGCAAATTAGACTACAAGCACAATTCAAAGAGAAATACATGTACATAAAGGGCCTGATTTTTTAAGCCTCTTCAAGGCTGGAGAGGATACATTTTCATCAGTGAAGTGGAATGGATTTTGCTATTTGTTAGCAAATGTTTTGACTCCTGGACCAGATCCATTCCAGGTTTGCGGGATCATCCAGCTTCACTGATGAAAGTGTATCCTCACGAGCCTTGGAGAGCTTTAATAAATCTGGACCAAAGATGGATAAAAATGTAAAAAGTAGAAACATTTCCACAGAGGTGAGAAGGCAACTTTTACTTAACAAACTACCTACAGAAAGCGATAGATGGATCAATGCTTTTCCATGATCTCAAGAACGTGACCATACTATGCACATTTTTGATAGGTAAAGTCCTTGATAAGTAAAGTACTATGAAATGGTGTTGTTATTATTATTATTATTACTTTTTATCTCTTTATTTATTTAGGTAACATTTAGTTATACCTTTATATATACTTGACTTTTGGCCAAAGTGGTTTTCTTGCCTGTAGCTATACAGGTAACGAAGAGATTAACATATAAGTTTGTCATTGTTAAGCTGCTTCACACAGCCTCTATTTTACCCCTTCCTTCAACTAAAAGGATTAGTCACTGCTGTATTACTGGTTTAAATGGATAATGTGTTTTTCCAATCCTTTCTACATTAAATAAAATTTAGAAAACTAGCTTACATGAAAGGTAATCAATATCTCCTTCTCATTTCATGCTGCAAGCCTGTTGCTGTGATATTTTTGAAACTCCAGCTATGTGGAATATTTTGAAACACAGAATCCGAAAGATAAAACTCTTCTGTGCCTCTGGCACAAAATGTACAGCCACATGAAAGCAAAAGGGATGAGAGCGTTTACAATAGAATTGATGAAAAATTTAAGTTAATTAAAAGAATGCTACATTTTCCCTAGAAGGCTACAATGATCTTTATTACTAATGCATATCGCCGCTTCATAACACGGCATTATAATAGCTGGGAACATCATTTGTTCCAAATTTTCTTTTTTAATCTGTGAATTTGACCTCAGCTCTCTTGGTCCCCAATGTCTGAAAACAAATTTCACTTTCTTTCAGTAATGTACCTGTGAGCTTTTCTCTTCCTTGCTTTTGAGAAATACTCTGATTTTAAAAGATTACAGGGCCCACTCTCAGATAAGACGTTTTGTAGGCAATCTTGCTTTATAAATCTAGTTGTCTGGATGCGTTCTGAGCAGAATTACATTTCATGACATGTCATGGTATTGGAAAATATTTCTATTTGTCTGAGCATATTAGATACATTTACTACTCATCCAAAGAATTTGAATGTAATACATGCTTTAAAGTACAAGTAAAGTCAAACAGATACATTTATTTGTTAAAGTGGAACTAACTTTTTTTTTTTTTAAAAAAGGTTATTTTATTGCAGAAAAGGCGGGTGATGTCTCTTCTGCAATAAAACAAACTTACGTGCCTGCACATGCACCGCTCACAGTATGATGCCAAGTATCCCAACAACCTCCCTCAACTGCCAAGCATGCACAGCGGAGTTACATCATTCCAGATTGGCCAATCTAAATAGCCAGTGACCCAAACCTAAAAAAGAATCTGGTGAAAATTGTGGTGCCCACGAGAGAGGAAAAACACATGGACACACTGGGCATCAAACTTTTTTAAATACTCTATTTAAAAAAGTTTGATCAGACAGGTAAGTTTATTTTATTGCAGAAGGGACATTGCAGAAAGAACCTGCCTTCTTGCTATTTTTTTTACATTTTAACTTTAGTTCCAGTTGCGTCTAGTGTGTCTTACCTGCTAGAAATATTTAATGCTACTCAAGAATTATTTTTACACTTTGCTAAAAAATATAGGTCTGATTCTGAGCATAGTTTTGGCTACAGCAGTTAGAGAAGCGCAGCTTGGTCAAGGATCACCCCAGATGGTGATATGCCAGTGAAAGGGAAATAACTCATTGAAAGCACCTGTGCTTTCCTTCCTATTAGCTAACGTGGAAAAGCTTGACTGGCTTATATTGCCTTTCCTTCTATCAGCCTTAATCCTGATGGGAACTACATAGGACAAATTTATAGGGTTACGTTGAACTCTAGGCTTCCTTCAAAGGTTGCTAGGGGTTCCTTGAGCAATGAGCAATTTGTGTCTCTCAGGTCACTTACCACTGACACCAATGATCCTTTAGGCTGTAAGGGTAGCATTCATTCCATTGAAGAGCAATGTAAGGAGCGTTCTTCTCACTTACCCACATGCTAATGTATTGTGAGCTGTGAATATAGTAATTATAGCAGGGGTTCCCTATCCGTAATTTATCAAATTTTGATTACAGGTAGAGTTGAATTGCACTTAACCTGCTTTAGGTGGATTTTACATTCCTACATTCTTGTATGGGAATGCAAAACCTGCTTGAAGCAAAGCCCATCAATACTTAGATAACCTAAAATTTTGTTACTCTTCTTGAACTTATGAACTCAGAATCAATCAATCAATTTTTACTGGTTTGTTCTATATTATTGCTTTACTTTAAACAGTGACAATAGCTTATTCTTTCTAGATATTCCTTTGATCTCACTGTCCCCTGAGGAAGCCAAGGGGCAAAACGTGTTGGGAATCTTAGATCCTATTTGCGAATTTATTTATGACAACCAGATCTATATTTCTAAGTATTATTATGCACAATCTATGTTATTTCTGTAATATATAGTAAGAATTAGTTGATCTATGTTGGAAACACTGTGAAACTACTACGTACGTTTTACATAGAATTGCTAGTAAAAGCCTGCTTACTCCCCTTCTGTGCTTACAATATAACTCAGAATCAATATTTCAGCTTTGAGTGAATGCTGAATATCTGAAGAAACTAACATTTATAATGTAAAAAGTTATAATGTTGAAGAAGGCCTTTATTGATGTTCCACTGGTGGTTGACTTTATGGAGGAACGCCCTTCCATCACTCTTTGATTGGCGCGCCTTTTACCTAACAGGATGAGCTGGGATTAGTATCATTTGTACATGTTTTCCAGGACAATTTCGAGGATATTATTTTAGTATAACCAGTTCACTCCTCACTTGTTTTCCTACTCTTACACTCACTAGAGTTACATGACATTACCTCTCCATCTCAGGCCAAGAGACATGTGTCATGACTACACTGCAGAAAGCCAGACTCACCCTGAATTATGATAGTTGCATTTTTATTACAGATAGATGATACTGGCTCATCTGGCTCTCTGAGGCCGGGGTGTCAGCTGATTTATAGGGCTGTTCATAAAATGTTTAACACTCTTAACACCCGGCAGAAGACACCACAAATGAAATGTGAAACTGTGGCAGAGTAAGAACATTTTCTAAAGGAGCAAATCCATTAAAATGGATCAAGTCCATCACATATCACACACATTTATGCAGAAACACAGAGTTTTAGACTCTATGATGCAGTCATAAAAATATGTACAGGAGAAAAGCAGCAATCATTTTTTTCTGATGATATTGTTAGTAACCATAAAAATATAAGTTGTCTTTATATGAAACAACTAAACCATCCAAAAATATTTGTTTGAATTTTCCCATATACGTACAAAGCTTTATACTTATAATACCTGTAAAGCTAAAGAGGATAATCAATGTAATTACTACTATAGGAAAAAGTTTGTGAAAAGTGTCCACACACAAAGTTTTAGCAAAGATTCTGTATTCTTCAGGGGAATGATTGTAGGTAAACAAGACATAGTGAGATTGTTAGTGTTTTAGGATGAATATTCATTTATTATTTTTCTTTTTGATTTTGATTTTTTTTCAAGCATTTTAACACTGTATTACTATATTGTACTGTATAGTATTGATCATTTTATAACACCTTTCAAAATGGTCTTTTTTTTTTGTTTTTCAAAACGTAGTAAAAAATCAGGATAATTTATTAATATGGGTAAATCTAATAAAGTAAAAAGAGAAGGCAAAGAAAGATAATTTGTGGGGGTTTGAAGAGCTTTGAATGACTGTTGGGCTTTCTTTAGCTCTTCTGAACTATTCAAGACTTGTTGTGGTGGCAAAAAAAGCCCTTAATTAAGATAGGTATTTTATATTTTTGTAAAATAATTAAAAACAGTAAAATAAAAAAAATTGGCATACAGAAAATACCATCAAAAATTAAACTAAAATAAAATCTTGTAAAACAGACTATGTATGGTCAGGTTCAGAGCCAGTGTTGATGGTAATGCAAAAATCAATTGAACCAAGTCAAATGCAAGTCTGAAGGAGGCCCACCTCATGTCAAAAGACCTGCTGTTAGAATCAAAATTAGCTCATTGAAACTGATGATCAGCACAAATCTCAAACCCAAAGCCCACTGATATGGGCCTTAAGGAACTGTCTTTGCTTTTTTTTTACTTTATGTTTTACTTTAGTGTGGGTCTACTGGAGTTGAAGTGTAGAAATTTTCTAGTCTAACACATAATACTATGATGACGGTGGGTCTTGGACGTCTGTATATAAAAAAAGGGCCATCTTCCATGACACCATATATATCAGTTTCCTTTTACTGTTTCACTGCAACAGCCAAGAACTATTGCAGGGACAATACCTTCCTTTGTACATATTCAACTTAAAGTGGATTATCCTACGATTCCATGTCTTGGCATTTTAAAATGAGAAGCCTTGGAATGTGAAAGGAGCTTTCCAACCATAACATACAGTGAAAGCTGATGTGTAAAAAAGGATCCCTCAAACTGGTAGGAACGTCAGTACATAAAATTACGACTAAAGGAGAGTCGAAGGAAATTCAATTACAATCTATATGGGAACAAACCAATTTTATATTTTATTTTTTTGATAAAACAGTGACAACAGGACATAAAGAGCACACAGACTGGTATCACCACACACATGGCTCCAAGACTTCTCTAGAGCTGCCCCGACTCTCTGGAATGGTCTTCATCGTCCCATTCGGCTTGCTCCTACTTTCTGCTTATTTAAAAGAACACTCAAAACCCTCACAACTTCCCACAACTACATATCTCCCCTCCTATTGTGTGTTAATTCTCCCACCTCTTAGATTGTAAGCTCTGCGGGGCAGGGTCCTCTCCCCTTCCTGGGTCACTGTCTGTATTTGTTTGCAACCCCTATTTAATGTACAGCGCTGTGTAATATGTTGTCGCTATATAATTCCTGTTTATAATAAGTACTGCTTATATGAAAACACTTACCTTACCTCCCACCTACTTACATACCTCCCAAATTTTTTTTATAAATATTTTCAAAAAATCTCTTTTAATTTTATATTTATAACTTTATGTGATTATGAGTTAATCTACACACACACACACACACACACACACACACACACACCACCTCCCCTTTGGCTACACTGGTTGTCCATATCAATCCATATCTATATCCCATCAATCAAATTATTACAAGTATTTTTTTTCAGTCCTCAGCCCTGCAAAATCCAATCTGGTGGTGGGGTTAGTCTGCAGTTGGGGATTGGGAAGTCCAAGCTATTGTCAGAATCATTAGGTATTTTCTCATTTTCGTTTGTAAAGAAACAGTTTCCATTCGGATAACTTTTGGGTTTACTGATACTTCAGCCTTGATCTGCTGTAGAGGTAACAGTATTTGCCATGAAGTTGCTAGTATGTGCAGCAAAATGACACATTATGGCACAATTATCTCAGGGTATGCTATCTCCCCAGGAACTAAAGCTGCTTATATCCACTTTGTCCCCGCCTCTGTGTACTATCCTTTTCTTCAACTGGGTCCAGTGTCTTCTTGCTTCACCCATTAGACAGGAACTGATAATACGTCGGACATATATTATCTTGGCACCCATTCACTTGTAACATGCCAGAAATGGGCCAGGACTATACTGCATATGTGTCATGTAGGTAACAAAAAGTTTTTAAAAGAGTTTGCAGAGACTTATAAAGTTTCTTCTACAAAAAAAGAGCGTACCTACTTGCAAACATTACCTTTGGGAGGTTAAATTCTGCTTTATTAAATTTCTTACTAATCTGCTAACATTTAAAAGTAGGTTAGTAGAAAGTAAGTATCCCACACCCCTATTTAGAATGCAAGTCACAGCAATAAAAA
Organism: Pyxicephalus adspersus; assembly: GCF_032062135.1. Taxonomy (NCBI): domain Eukaryota; kingdom Metazoa; phylum Chordata; class Amphibia; order Anura; family Pyxicephalidae; genus Pyxicephalus; species Pyxicephalus adspersus. Next base: position 141,059,131 of record NC_092859.1, on the reverse strand, counting down.
AGAATGCTAAGTTAGTGCTAAGAGCCTAAAGAATGGCCATTTCCCAGCCAGTGACCCTGAAACAGGCGAACCTTATTGCAGTAGATAGGCAGGCGAATGGATATTTTTCAATCACACTAATAGACTTTATTTATAGGTACTCTGTTTCTGAAAGGGTTTAATAAAGACTGTAAAAGGGGAGTTTGTTTTATGATAGAGGTTTGTAGAGGTGAACGCATAATAATAAATAATAATGTAATACAAACTCACAACCTTTGCACGGTTTTAATTAAATATTTTGATATTAAAAAGTGCTCTTCGAGAAAAAATATATGGAATTAGCTTTTCATATAAGCAGTAAGTCATTTGTAAAATGGAAGAGCTGAGGTTGGGGGGTGGAGGGGGGTTCCTGGTAATAATTTATGTTTTGGACCCTGAGACTGACCTTTTTCATATGGGCCTAAACATACTCCGATCGTTCAATATATCTGAAATGTCACAGCACTTGGAGCCTAACTGATTTCATTAGAGGTGAGCTGTGGTCTTCCTGTACTTGACCTTGAAAATATGGGTTAGTAAGAAGCAGTGGGTGATTTATATAAGCTCTTCTCCAGACACTCTACCCAAGTTTTCCCCGATGTCTCCATTTTCACAAGGTCACAAGGATAAGCAGAATTAAATAAAAACCTGCTATTACATGCCTTTTTGAACATTTTCTTCACTTTAGATAATATTTTAAGTCTATTATCAGTGAAATATTCAACTGAACTTCAACAAGGAGTAATGGACAAGTGATAATACAAGTACTGCTCAGCTATGAAAATCTATATTTTAGTAGTAGGAATCTTCCCATGTTCTAGAAAGTTGCTTTTGAATGGTATTGCTATGTAAAAATGTTAATGCTATTTAGCTGTAAACAAAAATATGAACATTCATGACACAGGAAAGATGGTTAATATGAGTATTCAGAAATCAATGGTCACGGGGCAAGAATGGTTCATCAGGAACTTGGGAAAACTAAATTATAATTAAAAAAAAGATTGGCACCATAAAAGAAAAAAGCTAGAAAAACGTAGTACACTAAAATAATAAGAGGTTTATTTATAAAAGTTTTCAACCAAGATTCAGTCAACCTTAACCAAAATTGTACACCTTTGCAAGTTTGATTTTTTTGAGAAAAAACATCAATCAAATTTAACTGATTAGAACATTTTTAATAATTACATTCTTTGTGAAAAATGGGCCTGAACCATTAAAGCTATCCAAGACTGGAGAGGAACCTAGGTGATCCAGCAAACTTGGAATAGATTTGGTTAATAATTGAAAACATTTGCCAAATAATAGGAAATAATTTTAATAATCCAGGTTTGGTGTATGACCCAGGTTCATCCATGATAGTCTATCTTCCCCAGTCTTGGAGAGGTTTAATAAATTGAGGACCAATGTGTGCATTTTGGGTAAAATTTTGGGTGAATCTTGGTTAAAAATATTTATTAACAGACCAATTAGACTTCTTCATGTAAAAACTAGGACATTGTTTAGTAATTACTGGTTGATAGGGTTACCACAGCATATTAGAAGATATCTCGTCATCTGCACTGTCCCCATCATGCTCGATTTATTTATTGGCTGCCTTGGATGTCATTCTTTCCTCATATGTGGCCATTACCTAGGGTGGCCTGCTTGCTTACGCAGTCTGTTTTAGGATTACCTCCACACCTCCATTCTAAGCATATATATATATAATATATATATACTATATATATATATATATATATACACACATTATAACATATATATATATATATATATATATATATTGTTAATAATATTATAAATTGGTTGCACTCCTTTGTAACTTTCTTGCAGTGACTGATCTACCGAATTACATTTCTTGCAGTACTAAAGAAAAAAAATCTATTTAACAGCCAGCGTTGTTCCTAGCATATCACATTGTACTAAATCACGTAGACTATTTTAACTTGCCAAGATTATAAAGTCTGCCCTACACTCATAAAATATACCTGAAACTGATGGATCTTTATAGTAAGGTATTTATAATTGGAGACAATTGTACAATGTGCATATGCTTCTTAAACCATTTAATTTGGGAATAATAAAACCCAACCAGGACTGTCACCCGTATTACTATTTAAAAACTTGTAACCACAATGAGAAATAAATTACTGCAAGGATGTTGGGGTCATATTTCTCCTGAGAGCGGCGTGCCTTTTCCTTTCTATTAAAACATTTATTATATAACTTGTTTTGCTTTGGATGTTAAAGTCTATAATAAAGATAAAGTACTCGGACAAAGCTCATCAAAAAGCAGAGAGGAGATCACTACATTAAAAGGGAATTTCCTCTTAATTTGGGATGGCAGTTTAACAGCAGACTGACTTCTAAAGATCACTGCTAAAGACTGGACTAAATTAACCCAAAGGGAATTTTCTTTATCTGCGGTTATAAAGAAACGGCAAGTGAATTCTACATCGGTTACTTGCAGAAGAACTTTGCTAAGTAATATTTGCAAATAAACTGGCCATCACGTATTATAAGCTATAATGTAATAAAACATTTCTGTTAAAAAAAGAAAATGAAAAGTTAATATTTATAGGGTACTTAGGAATTGTTGAGAGTCAATTTAAGCATTTAAATTTGCTGCTTTAGCACATGTGCATGCCTACGTGTCCTTGCTGTGCACTTGAATGGGCTATCCAGCACTCAACAGTGGTAAAAAAGTGGACTGCCACTATTTTTTGGAGCCTACATCACAACAACATACTATAATATCCACACCAAAAGTGCATAGGGGTATCAAAATCAAGCTGCATCTCATTAATTATTTTAAAATTTCTGCCCCACCACTATACCAATACATACATATACTTAAAGCACAATTTGATGAGTAGAATGTCAATAAGTATCAAGCCAATGTTTGTGATGGGTACATTGGCGGCAATAAAACATTTTTGTTAGAGGAGTGGTGAAGAAATAAACCCTTCATCAGGCTTTGCTGTTTTCTTTGTCTTTCCAGTTGTGTTACCTTGATAGGAAATGGTGGAAAATCTTTACAATGGGTACAGTGGGTCAAACCAAAAATAAAAATTCGACTGATACGAGTTTACAGCCTTTTGACACAGTAAAAAATAATTTTGATTGAGTTCTACTTTATAATTATGTACCATTGTGTCACAAATGTCATGGTAAATGTTTGCCATATTTTTATAAGCTGACAGCAATGTTGTGCATTCTGCAGGATTATTAAGGGCAATGTTGAATCCAGATTTTTTTTTAAGCCGGGTGGGAAGAAATTGTAGATGGGTGGCAGCCCTTGTATTGTGACCCAACTCTTCAGCACCCAAAAACAGCTGGGTTACTGAAAAGTGCAGGGTGATGCGCCCGGCTAAAAGGGGCTGGGGAGAATACTGATTAAGGGTAATGTAATTAGCCCTCATAAGTCTTCCAAAACTCCTTTCCTTATGTTGTAAGGAAGGGAAGGTAGAGATGCAAGTAGTAGTCAAACAAAAGACAAAAGAACAGAGTAAACACTATTCCTTGCATTTTTTATTAAATCTAGAAATACATTGTATTGTCGCATAATATTAATAAATTGGGTTAGCAGGTTGATGGGTATTTTTTTTACACCTGCACATTAAGAGTAACTGTCCATGTAATACATATATAGAATTGTTTCATTCTTTTTACTACTCTAATGCTTACAGTGACAGAGCCTATATCTAGTAACCGGGTCTACATACCTTTTCTGTGTTTGTCTCCCCAATCCAGGTTCATGCATGGAACTTTTACATTTGACATACATATACATATGGCAGCCTAATCATAATGTAGTATCTTGTCTACATAAAAAGAAGAAGAAGAAGCACATTTATATTTTTTAGCTGTGAATATGAATTTGCAGTGTAGAAAGGATGCCCTTAGCAAATTGCAAGTGACCTCTTGCTAATCAGGTGCACATACAAAGGTGCGTCAGCATCACTTAATCTTTATAAATATTTTTGCACAGCTTGCAAATCACAAAAGACGTCGGTGACTTATTTAGCCTTCCTAACATGACCATTGCTGCACCGATATTTTAAGTTCACCTGTTTTTTTTTTCTTATTCTTTACACATTTCTGTTGTTAAATTTTTATCTGAGAGTCAGTTGCAAGTATAAAATTAAAGTATTTTGGATGTGAAATTCAGTACATTTTTCAAAAAGATAAAATAATACTGGACATAAATAATGATAAATAATATTTATGGATTTACTGTAGTTCCTGAAAAGTAATAAAGAATCAAAGCAATTTCAGATGTTAAAAAATCACAAAAAAATGCAAGCTTATCTGTTAATCATTGTCATTCAAGAAGTAATAGGAAGAACAAGGTAAAATGTATATTTAAAAGCTGATCCCCCCTCCACTACATTTTATAAACAACACTTCCTTTAGTTTATTCTCCATTTGAATAATATTAATAATAATGCAAATAATAAATATAGCTACATAGTAAGTCGGGTTGAAAAAAGACAAAGTTTATCAAGTTCAACCACTAGGGAAATAAACATATCCCAGATATGAAACCCTATAAGACATAGTTGATCCAGGGGAAGGCAGAAAAAAACCCTGGTACAATTTGCTCCAACAGAGTAAAAAAATTCCTTCCTGATTCCATGAGGCAATTGGATGTTCCCTGGATCAACAGTCTCTGCTATATTTAATTTAAAGCGTTAATACCCAGTTATATTTTGTGCTTCTAGAAAAGCATCCATCTTTTTCATAAAGCAATCTTTAGTAGTTATAGATTATTAATAATATAACATTACGTGTTTCAGTTTTCTGTCTGAATGCACAGTCCTGAGGCTTCTTCTCCCAAGACTTTTGTTCTTCCCAAGTCATAAAGCACATGAATGCTTACTAATTGCAAAAATAGTTCCTTGTAAGGGATCCCCACAAGGTTCTGAAGGCCCCAGTGGTACCATGATGATATTTCGGCAGTAGACCTAGATGGAAATGGTAAATCACTGGTCTACCGGGAGTGGTTCCATGGAGGGTCATGTGATGGGAGATTCAAGTAAATTAAAAAATGTGTTACAGTGTTTGAAAAGGAGCAGGATAGATGGCTGGCCTGGGAAGAGGACAACATTTTCCAGAGATGGGCTATAAATAAGTAATACTAATTTAGCTTGCCAGTGGTCTTAAATATGGGATAATCAATGGGCAGCTGGGTACAAAGACATTTGCTCACAGTGACTGGGCTCACTTTTATAACTGTCAATAAAACATAGATATAGTAAATACAGGGTAGGATAATATTTGATATCTTTTTATATTTGGTTGTTCAGCATCTGAATTTTCCTAGGTTCAGTCATTTCTTCTGTGCTTGCTTTGCAGGTTATTATCTAAGGCTTGCAGCATTTATGGCATGGTGACCACCAAAAACAAGAGCTGGCATTTTTCTTTTATGGATTCATAATTTAAAATAATCTTAAAAAATATATTATATTATAATATATTATATATATTTGTCAATTAAATTATTTATTTCTCTTTCATACTCTTGTAAGTATTGTTGCTTTATACCTTTTATTATACTTTATTATACTTTACAAGTTTGAAAAGGCAGCTACAAGACCTCATAAGGGTATGATCTATACGGCTATTTTACTTTGTAAGAGGATTCTGTGTACATATGACTTTGTTACATTTTTTTTATTAAAAATATAAATAAGCTAAATCTTTCAAAAACATTTGTATGCTTCATTACATGCCAAGCTTAATATTTCCAGTTTATAATATAATAGGAGTAGGACAGCCGAAGCACTACTGGACAGGAAATTCTTCACTAGCTTAAAGAATATGCCAAGTCAAAGGAGGAGATTTCCCCACACCTCCTGTCAATTAACCGTTCTACCGAAGAGGAAATAAGGGAATGAAAATTCAATAGGGATACAAAAAAATTTTTTTTACAAACATTATAGACTTCTTTTTGTTAAATAAAATAATATTTAATAAAATAATCTTAACAGGGCCCTGGATTAGCAGTAAAATACCCAACCCAACAGTTTTAAACCTTCTCCACGCCATCCAAAACTTGAAACAGAATATTTTTTGACTTACCATACAGCCTAAGTTAGGGATCTAAGGAATTTTTAAACCCCAAAACAAAAATGGTATAGTAGAATTAAAGTTTATGATCAGGTAGACTTTATTTCAGAAAGGGAAAGGCAACATCATAGATTTTAACAAGGAAGAGAAGAAGTAGATTGTGGCATCCTACAACAGAATAGGTACAGGTGAGAATCACAGGGTTTAGTTCCACTTTAGGTGTATAAGCCAATTTAAATTGGATGGAGTACAAAGGAGTTATAAACCCTGTGTTTGTTTTGATTTTTGTTTTTTCTACCTGCTGGGGAGATTTTTAGCTATGACACTTGTTTTGGTGTCAACTGTCTAAAAGAGATGTTTTTCCCCTATGGGACACAGTGAAGAAATAATTGTCAGTCTTACCCATTTCTTAACCTATCCAAAGCTAAAAAATTTTTTGGCTTTAACAATTCAAATACATAATATCTCTCTCTTCCTCTCTCTCCATATATATATATATATATATATATATATATATATAATTAATATATTGTATTATACATATATATAATCAGAGTACTAAATATAATTATTGGGGTGGAAACATAGCAACCAGTTAGGTTTTACATTCTTTACATTTACATTTTACATTACATACATTTACAAGTAGACTCGAACACATTTTGCAATTTCCCCATAAATTGTTAAATGTAAAATTCATTTGTAGTCACATTTTTTCACATGCTCATTGTTCTTTATGTTATTATACATCTATGCTAAACATAAATTCTAAGTTCATTGTACACAAGTGAGTATGGCACCGTAAAATGGACTTGAATTTACCCAGTGCTTACATTGCTTTGAGATTTGTACTAAATCCACCTTACAAAATGGTCCAGGAGGAAAAGAAACAGAACATTAAGGAAAAGGGGAAACATAGTATCCTAGCCATGCATTGATACATCACCTTAAAATATTTTATTGTGAAAAACAAAGCAAAAAAAAAACTAAGTGACTGCAAATCTCCACGGTTTATATTTGTTAATGGGCGAGTCTATCCAGAAGTGCCCCCCAGTTAATCTGTCTTCTCTTGTCTCTGTCTTACCAGAAGTGCATATGAAGCCGTACAGCCAGCTGAGTGAAAATATTTGATGTCACCATTCATCTGGCAGGCCAAAGTGCTAGGACAAACCAAGAAATCAGAGGGTGAATGTTTGTGTGGCAATGGATGAAGCATTGGTCAGGTCACTATGACAGATTGTAACACTTAGGAGGTATGAGCTTGATTAATATGGCTTCTTATCAATGACAGGGAGAGACGGAAGAGTTATGTATGTGCAAAGGTGACTCTCCTAGAATTCGGCTAGAGAACAACAAAGTTGAGCATTTCTAAACATTTGGTTGTTTTGTAGGTACATTACACTTTCATTTTTTTTATTTAATTGTTTAAACACGTTTTATTTCCATTTTTAATGTAAGATCCTTCTGCCACTTTTATATATTTAAAGAAACTTTTGCTTACTCTGTGGTTTAATGGGTGTGGAATCAAAATGTGTGGCATGCACTACCTGCAGAACATGACAATTATTTAATAAAGCAAAAAAAAGGGACCATAACACATAACCTATAACAGCTAATTACATTTTATTCATGAATATGAATATTTTTGTGCGTCTTTTGTAAATTGGTGCTTTGCTATAATTTATTATAATGCAATGTCATCACAAAGTAATTTTATGCTCAGAATAGCTGCCTTGGATATTCCATTTACAAAGTGGTGGAGGTATAACATAAGGATTATTTTGGAACAAATTCTGAACTTCAGGGAACTAAAAACTATTTATAGGATAAGTTCAGATTCCCATTGCCTCTACATAAATAAATAAACTACTTACATGGGATGTGCCAATAGGTAGGTATACCTACTAAGGCCTGCTATGTCCCCAGCTCTAGTCCTCCTAATACAAGTAGCCCCCGAGTTAAGGACATCTGACATGCGGATGACTCCTGGATACTAGCGGGGCTTCCCTGCTCCTCTATGTGCAGGATAGAGGCTTGATGGGGGGGAGGGGGCAATTTGGAAGACTTGTAGAAAAAATCTTTTGCTAAACACAGCTGAGGTTGTGGGTGATATTAAGGGCTGAGCTCTTCTGCAACATCTTGTAACTCTTTAATGACCAAGACAAACTCTGCAGTTGTTTCTTTTTACAAGTACATGTACAAAAAAGAACAGGCTGTTCACTCAGCAAAAAGGATTTTATCTTAGTTTAGTGGATAATGGTAAAGCTTTGCTGACTATCCAATTATGTGCAAGCAAAACATTTCCTTGCACGTGAATATTCTTTCCAAAGCCAATTTCCCTGCAGAATCATAACTGACTGCTAAAAGAATGGTCTAAACTTTTTTAAAACCCAAATGAAATTTGTAACTATAGACAATTGTCCTCTGTACAATAAATGTTACCAATTAATTGCTTGATATATCCTGCTACATTTTGGGCTTCATTTACGAAAGAGGTTTAAGGGTTTGTTCACACTGGTGGTGAGGTTGTGATGCATTTACTGCTTCCTCATCCCAGGGAACTGCTGCTTTTCAAGAGACGGGATTGCCTGTAGCATCTCCTTGTGGCAGCTCAACAGGGAATGAATGAGTGAAAAGGGAGCAGTGCTAGTAATGCTGGTTATTTAAGAACCATTGATGCGGTGTGAGTGACCGAGTGGCGGGCAACGCGCCAACCTTGGGGAGCCACACAGGATCATTACTTCCTGAATCAGGTCTGACCCTGCTCCTAAGCTGTTTTATTAGCAAAGGTAAATATTGTTCTGCAAAAGAATTTTTATTTAGCAAATGTTGGAAAATATACTATGCAAAAAATACCCAATTAAATGCATGGAAATGAAAAATAAAGATTACAAAAGATCATTTCTGATTTACCCCGTTCTTGTTCCTTTTGATTTTTCATTTGTCTATTAAAATTTGAAAAAGTTTAATATAAATTTACAAATTCACCCCATTCACCAAGCAAGTGAAAATTCCGTTTTAGATTAATAATTTCCATTGCTGTGTGAACAGCCTAAACTCATTTAGTTATTCAACCCCATTGTATCATACTGAGGCGTAATGATAGGAATCTGTAGTTTTCTTTCAACAGGTGTCAAACAAAGGAAGAAGTAGCGCTTTAAACACATCGCCAGTTCTGTTTTTTTGTTGAATAGCAACTACTTTTCTGCAGCAAAAACAAGGCAAAGCATTAAAACTCGTTACCGATGAAGCCCAGGCCCCCTCCTCAACCCCCTGATGGCATCACAAGCGAAGGACACCCCATGCTTCAAGCAATATGAACCTTGGCATACGTTTTTATGAACGCTATCTCATCATATATAAGATATCCTGGAAATGAAACTGGAAAGCCCCCTAGAAAATAAGCAATAAAATGTGTGCCAAGAAATTCTCAATAAAGAAGAAAAACAGAGTGAGAAAATGGTGCATTTCCTTGACACTGAAAGAGTTAAAATAGCGGTGCTTTAGTAAGTCTGTAGAAATTACTACTTGTGGTTTTGTTAACAGATGTGTGTAACGTTAAATACTGCAAAGCTTTTGTATGACACAGAATGAAAATGGAGACCCGCTTTTTTTTCCTTGACAGTAAATCTATCATCACCATTTAAATAGAATAAAAACTGTTTGGTGAGAAGGAAGGATCATTTGAAAACTGCTAGAATGTGTCAGACACATGCAGAGTTAGTATCTGTGAGCTGTGATCACCGCAATACTCACATCATCTCAGAAGATTCTGATCCTGAGCAGATGAGTTCTGCACCTGCAAAACCTTACTTCCCAGGACACATAAAGCGTCCCTGAGAAGACAATAAGAAACACAATGCTTATTGCTGTTCTCTCATGAGATTGAAACCATAAAGGCCTTCATCCCTTAGTTTCAAATACACAATTGCTGGCACTGTTTGTAAATTAATGTTTAGTCCATCATTCATGAGCAATGAATTGCAGAGAAGAGACTTAGTCAATGTCCCAGCACTGGTTAGTGCTGCCAAGTAAGAGATGTGCCACACTGTAGCATCTGGATCCATGATGTTCCATGAACCAGCGTTGTGTGTGTGTAGACTCTGCTGTGCCCAAGTGTATGTGCCAGCCTTGGGCAGAGTGATGTATAGGTGACTGGCAGCAGATGGCATGATGTTGGATCTATGCAAGTGTCACAGTAATTGAACAATTATTAATAGAGGGTTCATTAGCATTTTCCCTTTTACATAGGATGTGGTCATTGGCAACTATTAATGTTTTGCTTTACAAGTACAGTACAACAGCAAATATTTTATATCGGGAATTAAAATGTTATTTTTTATTCCAAAATTGCCCTAAATTAAACTTAATCATTGTTTTTCTTTTTCTGTGGTGCATTTTATTACGTTAAAGCAGAACCAAAAGCAAATTTGGTATTTTGGTAACACCCAGATGAAATCACGAATATGTTGGGGATTCTCCTAAAGTACCTTAAGCTAGCCAAGGAGGTCAGAGTGACTTGGGGTATGGTGTATGGTTTTGAAGTCAGCCATAGATTGTTCCCTGCCAGTTGAGCCTTCCTTGAGTTTCTCTAGTTTACCCCATGGGTCTTTTTACTTTCCATCTCTTTCTGCTGGGTCTCCTGCATTCCTGTGTTAACGTACACACATCTAGGCACATGCTTTACTTGGTAAGTCATGAATGAACACACCCATCAGCAGGCTTTGGCTATCCCTCTTAGTCAAGTTTCCTTCTAAAAGCTACTTGGTGCTTGAGGTTTTAGGTGCAACTCATTCCTGTGCTAAGACTGACCTTTGTTGCGGACCTCAACTAACCTTGCTGTAATGCTCCTTTAAAAGTTCTATCCGTTCCAGGTGTTACTGTTTTTGCCTTCTGGATTTCACAAAAACTAGTTTACTAGTTAATTATTCCTTAACAACACTCAATTTTGTTGTCCCGAACAGTCATCATAGATGTCATCCTTGCCTATGAACTATAAGCAGACTTTGGGAATGGGGTAGATCAGTCTTTCTCAAAGTTTTAACCTTGGGGAACCAATTTGAATAACTTTCAGGCCTTCAGGAAACCTTCTCTGGAGGAAGTTTAGGGTTTCATGGAAACCTGGTTGAGGAACACTGCTCCAGATTGTTGGTTCGCCTTATAATAATTATAGTGGAACCCTAGATTTTCTCCAGAGGTTGGTAGGGGTTCCATTCACCAGAAGCAGAACTGGTGATATACCCATAATTCATACAATCCTCCTTTCCCTACAACTTCCAGCTGAAGTTATTGTCAGTCATTCTGGTGTTACTAGTGGGGCCATACAATGATATAAAACAAATCCATTATGACAGCATTGCAGAGTTTTTGCTCTGTTCTAGAGCACTTTAAGCTTTACTTAAAACAGCTTCAATTTTAATTAGATGCGTGAACTTTGTGAACTTTCCAAACACTTAAAATATTTTTTTCTACATTTCACAGTTTTTAGGAAAGGAAACAACTATTTGATGCTCTAAGGATTAGAGTCATTCTCCTAGGAACCAGTCTAAAGCTAAAAAAAAAAAAAAGTTAGACAAAAGTCCAAAGAGGATGAGACTTGAAATGTTATTTTTGATCCATAATCAAGATTGTTTGAAAGCGCCTGTCCAAGCATCTGTGATACACAGTTACTTTCCTGATCAAGATTACAAGCATTCTCCTTTCTACTTTCATAAACTCCCTGACCACCAAACTAACTTCCAACCCAAACTCTGTTATCTACAGATCTCCTTTTAACTTCCATCCCATTAGAAGTATAGAGATGTTTTAAATTAATCAACAGCTGGCTGGCCCTACTATGTTTGCTATTCAGTGATTGATGCATTTAGATGTTAATATCAGCAGCATCTCAAAGGATCATTTAAAAATTTATATTTAGCGCATTCAAATTGTTGCATCATTAAATCAGTGTCTTGTGGATCACCAGTTTCCTTCAGGCCTAAAGCCATTTAAAGAATGAAGATCAGTAACCTGCTCGGTGACAAATCAGCCACCACTTTGATGTTTCCCTTTTAATTTCTTTCTCGGCTTTTTAATTTCGGCTTTTAATTGACTGTGCATTTCAGCTTAAAAAAAAAAGAGTTGGGATGAGCATGAATCACCAAATAAAACCCAACCGGGGGGAGGTCAGGACTCAAAGTAAATGTTCAGAAATGAGGGGGACTCTTTAATTCCGGCAAGACATTGCTGTAATGAGCAGCGGGCTACCTATGGAAGTTTGAAAGCCTGCCGATCCATCTACGGCAAAACAGAGACACATGTGGATATAACTATTGCCGGGCCTGCTCAAGTCAGAGCTGGCAAAGTCATGAGCCTTACATATCAGGCAGATAAATGAAAACAGCGCTAATGAAGCCACCTGAAAAAGCACATCAGGTTCTGCGCCACATAGGTCAACTAAGGCAAAGTCACACAGAGGAATATCATTATATGATTGAATATATTAATGCCTGGAACAGCTTTACTGAGCAGTGGTTGAGAATGCTGCATGATGCGCTGTATGGCGGCCAATTAAAGGTTATCGTTTTGAATTTGCTGGGTTAATCAGTGAGGTTGTTTATTTCCAGCAAATCTATTGCATCCAGCAGAAAATCACACGATTCTGGATTGTTATTTAAGTGCACTTCTCACCTAACACACTAAACTATCCAAAAGCATGCAGAATATACAGTGTTCAAAATTCTATATTACAGGTAGAAAAATTCTTGTGAATACCTGACACTGTGAGCACCCACTGACTGTATTAAATATGTATTGAGCTGTATTAAAAGTGTATCCAAAGACATTTTTAAATTGTTCAAATTATGTTATGAGTTTATAATGTGTTCCTGCTGACCAGATTTATCCCCTCCATTTGTCTTGTTAAATACTATCATCAGGAGTAAAAGTGATGGAATCCAAAATTAGGAGTTATTATTATCAATATACAGTACATATATAGCGCCAACATATTACACAGGGCTGTACATAAATAGTTGTCACCAGAACAGAAAAGCGGAGGAAAATTTCCAGTGGTGATACTTGGTCTGGTCAAAATTCTCTAATACAGGATTACCCTTTATTTAGGGAGAGGTTGATATGCTTTAATCATCAGTTTTTTTTTTTCGTTTTTGCCTTACTGTAGACCTTTTAGTCAAAATGCATGGTGCACATATTTACCAATGGACCCTTTCTCCTGAGCAAAAATGTTGAATTAAAAAAACATTTCACAACAAAGGGTTCATGGAACCATAGGGTTTCTCTAGAGGTTGCTAGGGGTCCCTTAAGCAATGATCACTTTGTTTGTTTAAATGACACCAATGATTCTTTTGGCCAAATATAAGGGTGCCATTCTTCCCACTGACCACCACAATAATGTACTGTGAGCTGTGGATATAGTAAATATAGCAGGGGTTCCCTGAAAGCCTGAAAGTTATTTCAAGGGATCCCCATGGTAAAAAATGTTAAGAAAGACTGACCTACCCTATTGCCCATAGCTTCTATCAAGGATAATGTCCTCACTTTCTGTTAAGATTCCAGGAACACCAAAGTTACCTTAATTTTGCAAATGTACTGTGCTGGAGAATCATTTTGTGATATCTGACTACTCTGCTTACCCGAGATTTTGTTCTTTGTAAACTGGTCCCAACCAATATGTAGGACATCCTGATAGTAACGGTATTTTCTGGCTGTGATTTAGGCATAAAATACAACATTTTTAATTAATTTTCCGATGGTATATCTGCTGGTCCTCTTTTCTGTTTATAAAAGGGCCTCACCACTAGACAGCCAGTAAGAAGTGATCATGTCTTGCAGGAAATTACATGTACATCCAAAGAACAAACATGAGTGAAGAGTGAAGACTGGGACTGGAGCACCAAATAGATTTATAGTAACTCTGGTTTTGCTTTCTATACCAATCAGAAACCTATTTTCTTTAGCAATACCAATGCAAATGACAGTCTTGATCCTACAAGAATCTTACTTCTAAGCATAAATTATATTGTGTAGTTGTTACAGATAACGTTGGACATTGCTGTAGTAAGTGTCCCTGCAAATGTTTGTCTTTATTCTGTATGAAGTCTACCTGAAAAATTCTACTGTGAAATTCTCCCAGTTTCTACAATTCACAAAGTTGGACATTGCTGTAGGTAATTCTTCCTCAATTCAACTAATTCTAAAAATGAATTATTCTGTGATGGTATATTAATTGTTATTCTATCTTCAAATATATATTATTTGGAGTAAAAAAAAAAAAATGGGATTGTTTAATAAATCTTTTAGTGCACAAAAAGTTGTGGGAACATTTGGAAAGATATTATTTTTTGTACTTGCAAAACATTGGCTAATGCAATCACAAGACCTAAGAAAAGGTAAGCTGCGTTTTTATTTTTGGGTTTAGCTATCCTGCAATTAAGTATAAGCAATGCACAGCTGTATTAAACATTGTTCTATCTTAATAAAATTTAGATTTAATGCTAATTTACCTAAATCTGTATTTAAAACCTATGAACCTACCACTAGCCTGGTCCCTAAATTAGGAGATATGGGTAACCGTGTGCGCATTCATTTGGTTCCAGATTCGCAGAACTCAACTTACAGTTCATTGAACCGATGCTTAACTTGGCAAGCATACTCAACTGGCGAGGTGAACATCTGCTGAGAGCCCGTATTTTAAGGTTTTGGATTTGTCTTTAAAATATTTTTCACTCTTTTTAAATTGTCAATCAAAGCTATGGCATCAGAGCCAATTTTCTGTGCCCCACAGTACTAATGACTTCCTTACTCATAACCTCATCACACGCATGGCTCCAAGACTTTTCTAGAGCTGCCCCAACTCCCCGGAATGGTCTTCCTCGTCCCATCCGGCTTGCTTCTACTTTCTACACATTTAAAAGAGCACTTAAAATCAATTTTTTTCAAACTTGCTTACCTTTCTTCTTCGATCTCCTAAACCCTCACTTCTTATCCACCAATCCATATCTCCCCTCCTATTGTGTGCTACTTCCCCCACCTCTTAGATTGTAAGCTCTTCTGGACAGGGTCCTCCCCTCATCCTGTGTCACTGTTTGTATCTGTCTCTCATCTGCAACTTCTATTTAATGTACAGCAATACATAATATGTTTGTGCTATAAAAATACTGTTTATTATTAATATTAATAATACTAGAAAATCGCATGGGACTCTCTGCATTACAATTGTGTGCCATGTGTTACAGCTGCCCAGTGCCCTCACAGTGTTTCCAAGCTTTCTAGTACCCTCAAAATGCCTCAGAGGCTTTTTGATTGCAGTGACTCTTTCTGTCTTTTCCGACAGCTGGCTCAGTTTATCAAGTGACCACGTACAGTAATTATTTGTAGAAGCCACTGATCTCCCCCCTGATACTCCCGGGGAACTCCAGGCACCATATTGTCTTGGAGCCTAGTATTAGAGTATCCCAATGGTGGTGGCTATGTGTGCCATAATTGAATGGAGAAGGTATCCCTATTTATTTGGTTGTTTCAGACTATTTAAGTGCTGTTATGTTTTATAGGTAAGCATAGTATCTGTGAAACACTTTAAGGTCAGTTGTCAATACTGTATATATTGTAAAAGAAATCCATGTTAGAATATCAAGTACATGGCAGCTGCTATGTTCTACTGGGAACCAATTGTTAGAGTACACAGAGGACAACATTTTCACTGGCTGGTGGTAGTCTGGGGTGGTTCATTACATTGGTTAAACATTGGCTGGGGGACAGTTGCTACCTTGCCAACCACTTTGAAGTTCATCAGCTCAATGAAAAATCATGAAAAATTACAAACATCAGAGGTTTAAGTCAAACCTACTGGAGGGTTAATATTATTATCATTTAACAGGATTTATATAGCGCCAACATATTACGCAGCGCTGTACATTAAATAGGGGTTGCAAATGACAGACTAACACAGACAGTGATACAGGAGGAGGAGAGGACCCTGCCCCAAAGAGCTTACAATCTAGTAGGTGGGGGAATTTACACACAATAGGAGGGGGGATATATAATAGTGGGAAGTAGTGATGGTTTCAAAAGACAAAAGATGGGTAGGCAAGTTTGAAAAAATGGGTTTTTAGTGCTCTTTTAAATAAGCAGAAAGTAGGAGCAAGCCGAATAGGATGAGGAAGACCATTCCAGAGAGTAGGGTTGAATTCCATTCCTTAACTAAACCCTAGCAAGCATTTCCCTTGTTCTGCATGATAAGCTTATCCTTTAGCGGGAAGGTCTTGTAGCAAATCTTTACATTTGAAATTGTCATCTCTGTACTGAAAGATACCCGTGCTAAGCTGAGGGTACTAAAAGTTTCTGGTTGCTATCTAACAATGTTTAAGGTGGCAGCTCACCAAAAGAAGACCTGGAAACAGTACTACCTAGTGGTACCTTAGTAGCTTAGTGATAAATATTTAATACATACTTAAACAACTTTGCATCTTTTATTATAACACAGATTTGTATATCTTATATATAGCACAAACTGTGAGTTTTCCTCGCAATGTGTTCATTTTTGTGTCTGTGAAGTGTATGATCGTGTGCATATCCAGCTGAGTCAGACATGAAGGCAGAATTCCATAAGTCTCTTAGCCGCAGCTGCTAATATAATCCCCCAACCAGGAGAGAATAATTATCATAGGTGATCGCTTGGGAAGGGAGCATGTGTAATCTGTTTACTGTATATGTCAGAAAGGATAAAGAAGGATAAATGCAAACACATAAGAAGCGCAGCCTGGCTATGTCAATTTCCTGAAATGTCATTCTAGGGTGAGGTTAGAATTATCCAGTTGGAGGATGTTCAGGCATGATAGCTGGGCCTCGGCAATGAAAGGGTTAAAGAGCTGCATAAATCACCCAGGAAATATTGGGGAGAAAGGGAAACATTTGGCAGGGGGCCAGAATGTAAGACTTGGCTACTCCCATTTAGTCATTACAAAAGGCGGCCTGCCAAGATGAGAAATTACCCTTGGATAGACGGATATTAGGATTAATTGACTTGAACCGGTGCAGTGGAGCAGGTATGCAAGGCACACTGGGGTGCAGATAATGAGGGCCAATAAGCAGCTTTATTGTCTTCTTTCATGAAGAGGAGAATATAAATGAAACCATCGCCTATATCTCAGGTCATGCAAAGCAGATGACTCAAGCTAGTATATTTTTGATCATGGGAAGATGGCAAAGAATGGAGAGTGCAGACAGGGTGGCAGCTTTCTGTGCTGCTGATAAATCAGCTGTCTCTAATCATCCCAAACACAAATATATCTTTCATCGCCTTGTCTAGGGCTGTTACTTGCTGCGTTTTTTGACCTTTAACCCATGTTACTGGTCAGTTGACCTTACCATGTGCTATCCATTGATTACCAGGAATATTTGTGTTTGGCGGTTTCAAAGGGTTTGTGAAAGTGCAGACTATACAGTACATAAACTGAAAAATTTACAATCAGCAAATCCTTGAGAAACTTTTTGATGGATGGCTAGCTATATAGATAGATAGATAGATAGATAGATAGATAGATAGATAGATAGATAGATAGATAGATAAACACATAGATAGATAGATGGATAGATTGCAAATGGGATGGTCCTGCATTATATCTGGTAACATCTATGAGGACTGGCATCAGGAAATCCGTCATGCGGATATGAGTGAGCCTGCAGAAACAAGAAATAAGGTAACTATTTCAATTTATTATTATTTTCTATACACAAAACATTACATTAAACCGTTACAGAGTAGCTGCATTAAGCTGGCCTTTAGTGTGAAAAACAACTAATCTCTAAATCTAATAAAAAAAAAAAATTAAACCAGTTTCCTGATATTAAAGAGGCCTTGCATTTTTGAAACCATGGTCATTAAAATTTTACGCATTTAAAGAACTGAGCCAAACCCAAAAACGTAGGTAGAGGGCAAAGGACTAATCACCAGTACTGTATTGCCTATTGCCAGCTTACCTTCTTTCCATTACTGACTGGCTGTGTCTCTTTGTGGAGTTATTTGGAGTTTTGTATCCTCGTTTCAGACCCTACACCAAGAAGAAAAGTAGTGACTTCCAAAAGTCTTATTCCTAATCCCCTGGGACTAATTAATTCGATTGGAAATGTATTATAAAGTAAAAATTGGTTATTGTGTATTATTAGATCTCACACTATTTAGCCGTGCCCAGGCATCCTCACCAAGTGGAAAGTTCATTGCCACATTCAGAAAGAACCCAAGGTAACAAGTATATTCTCAGCATATTGCCTAGGCACAAAGTTTATGTATCTCATATATCTATATATCTCATATCAGAAACTGAATATGGAGTGAATGTTTTCTTGTGTACTTGAGATCCCACAATACAGATATACAGCTATGAATATGAATACTACATACCAGAAAGTATACTGCACTTGATACTTTCATAGATTGTCATACTAACTTTTAGACAAGGTTGGCAAATCAAGTGATCCAATAACCATTTTGTTCTTATGGGACTTTAGTATGTTAATCACACCCCTGAAGTTGCCTCTGCAAAAAAAAAAATCTCAACATTTCCATCCATGCTTATATATGAATGCCAGGTTAGCCTACAATGGTTAAAATTTCCACTTCTATCTAAAAATTGAATGGAAAAAATGCATTTGTTAGGGTACAAGCCTGATGTTTTACTGGCCACTGAATATGATACTGGCTGAAAAACTGTATATCCGTGTTTTGCCACTTAAAACACTCCTTGCAACTGAACTATATTTTACCATTCTTAGAGATTGTGGTGGCAAGAAGCACTCGTCGATCATTACTTTATGGGAAGGGTGAAGGTCACTTGTTACCTAGAACAGTGGATGCACACAGGAAATCGCTAACACAGAAATCTCATACACAATGACTTGAAAGCTCGTCTCCTTTATATTTACTGCATTGTAGAGCACAGCAAGAGCAGAGAACTGACAGCTTTACTGTTCACTTCTTAAACACAAAAAACTCTTCAAACCTTTATAACACCAAGAAAGTAGAAGACATTCATACAAAGGAATATTTCTGCATTTTCAATCCGTTGACAGATCAGACTGTAACCTCTGCTATAAATACTGTGTGCTTTCTTGCAGTATTCTTATCCAGAGATGGTTACCTGCATTTTCTGTTTGATGGACTGGAAGCCAGCCATGTGTATTTGTGGAATCAAAAAATGGAATCTTTTTACCAACTACAACATAATCAGGGTATCATTTTATTTCAAGCCAAATGCTTGGTGGTTTTCTCAAACGGTACAAAAGACTCAGATGAAACTTCAATCACGTAATGTTTGGTAGACAAATATACAACAGGCTTACTTTGCTTAAGGCAGTTAGCTGAGGTATCAAAGACATACACTTGAAAGGAAAAATAGGCTTCACATTTCATGTCATGGATTCGGGAGGTCTGGCAACTCTTGTGAAGGTTCAACAGCCGCCATGATGGGATGCTCTAAGGAAGTCCTCTTTAGGAACGTCATTACCATAAATAGAACAGGGTGGTAATTACTTTTTGTTCACAATCCCTTAGGGTCCATAAAATTATTGGTGTCTCAAAATGATTGTTTTAGACCACTGCAGTTAAAACTCTATTGTTAGAACAGTGGTCCTCCAATGTCATTGAGGAGTTTGCTGTTGATCCGCTGTTGATGTGCTGGATTACTAGTGACCGCCTGCTGTGGTGGTGCCTCACACTCAGGATTTCCATTCCTTCCCCATAGCAGAATGTCTGCACTAGGGATGAGGGAGCGAAATTTGTACTTTCGATCTTGCGGTGAATCGGGCCTTTCTCGCTTACAGAACATGTAATTGAGAACAGCCTTGTGATTCGCCACAAGGTCGTGTTCTCGACGAATTTAGAGTTCATCTGAGTT
The DNA here is from genome assembly GCF_032062135.1 of Pyxicephalus adspersus. Classification (NCBI taxonomy): domain Eukaryota; kingdom Metazoa; phylum Chordata; class Amphibia; order Anura; family Pyxicephalidae; genus Pyxicephalus; species Pyxicephalus adspersus. Next base: position 141,039,152 of record NC_092859.1, on the reverse strand, counting down.
CGCCTGCAGTCACAGCTGATTGGAGGCACGCGGACTGCAGGTTCCCACGGTCACTGGGCTGTAACAGCCCAGGGACCATGGGAACCTGCACCCTGGTCTTCTAAAGAATTTGCGAAATCGGTTCGCCAAAAATTTGTGGACACATCGGAAGTTCCGGGAAATTTTTGTCTGTTAGAGGCATTCTCGCTCATCCCGTGTCTGCACAGCCATCATTTCCCAAAAGGATCATTAATAACAATATTTGCAAGTGTTTACTAAGCATTGGGTTCATATTTCTAAAGGTAAGGTATCTTCTGTAAAAGTGAACCTTTTTTTACTGCCGCTCATCATAGGATGACTGTGACATGACCTTTTATACAGCCACTAAAAGACCAAAAAGCATTTAAGCAATACTATACCCCTAGCTAAAACTCAACTGCAAGATTAAATGCAACATGAAGATAAAAAGATTCTGTCTTACACTACTAGATAATGGTGATAAGTAAGGCAGATGCAAATATCCATTTTAGAAAAAAACACTTGATGGATATCATTGACATTAAAGATTCAAGAAGTCATATTGATGCTGAATCTTAGTTATTTTCCTGCAGACAGTGGTGACAGGCTGTGGAGATCAAACAAAGTGACTTTCTGACCCTGTAACTCCATGGCCCCCCAAAGTGATTTCTCATTGATTTCTCAAGACAATAAAAAAGACACACATTCTTTACAATCTAGTGTTCTCCCAATACTTCTCATATTAGGAAGGAATTTGTAAATAGAAATAAATTAAAATCATTTAGAAGAAAAAATTACATTACTGCTACAGTGTAAAATAAATGATTAAAATTATCATAATTAAGAAAATATTCAAAAGGTAAAACTGGGTGTTATCTGTATTACTACACTTAATCATTATTATTAGGGTTTGCTCTACAGCATACCATTATAGTATAGTATATCAGTCTGAGGTGGTTTAGTTTTTAAAACAATATCTGGAATCAGTTGTACAGCCGACTTTATAAATTATGATTTAGAAACAACAGAATTATACAAATTGATTTATACAACTTTCAGAAAGGTTGGATTTATTAAACGCTGTAAAAATAAATGCATTCTAAAACAAAAACTGTAATTTACAGACATTAAAAGGAGAGGTTAACATTAAACAGAAAAAAGCTAAAGACTACAGGTACTGTCATTTCATAATTTTGGAAACATATTATTTTGGATATATTAATTTACAAAGAAAACTTTTTACTATGTATGTAATAATGCACTATATGGTATATGGAACCAGTGGACCTGAATAGGGAGGAGGTTTTAGTTTGCCCATACCATGTGTTCACATGAAACCCCCCGCCTCAATGGTATCACAATTTGCAAAATGTTATCAACTTCCATAGGTATGGACTGATTAAAATTTCAGTGAATAGATTTTGTCCCTGGTCAGTAGAAACGCAAGAACCAAGAATCTGAAGGAATAGGCAACCTAGCTTCCTTACTAATACAGGGTGGACTCACAGTATCCATATATATTAGTGTGTATTTTGTGAAAGGTAGATTTGACAACTGTATACACAAAAATATACCATGGTACACTGTGCTTTAAATGTTGGCATTGGTATGTTTTCCCCCTGGGCAGTGCCTGGCTTCCCATGCATTTTGTTTGACAATATCTTGTTTACTAGCCCTACATTTTCTACAAACTTCCAGCAAGTTTTACAAAACTTTTCATCAACTGAACCCAATCAGATTCAATCATCCCTAGACCTGAAGTCAAATAGAGGAAATTTGCTTTCTTATTGGAAGCATCTAGAAATGTTATATCTGTAGCTTCTAGGATAGTAAGGTTAGGATCATCCTTGAGATCTGCTTTTATCAGCTTCGGAGGCAGGAGTGGATTGTGCTGCATATATCTTCATCCCCCCCCCAAATACCTGTATTACCACTTCTGCTTTGTGGATATAGGAAAGCCACTTTATGTCTTTGTGGTGAAGCAAGAGATACAAAAAAGTGAAAAAAAAAAAGATAGTAATTTGGTATACTATCCATTTACTCTCATTTCAACAGTGTCTACAGAAAAGATGCAAAGTTTTTGTGTTTCTTGCCTATTTTAAATTCCACCTCCCTAAGAAAAATGCAATGGCATTCAAATCAGGGCTTTGATGAGGCCAATCCATAACCCCCCATTTTTTAGACATTCCTTGTTGATTTTGCTGGTGTGCTTTGGATTATCTAGTGTTATTTGATCCATTTGTGCCTCAACTTCAATGGTTGCAAGATGCTCAAGCCCTGAAGCAGCAAAATACCCTCAAACCATAATGCTTCCTATACAAAGTTTTACAGTTCATATCCTTTCCTGCAATGCTGTCTTCAGTTTGTGTCATACATGTATACTTACTTATAGTTATTGAACAGCAAACAATTTTAATGGCACACTTCTCAAATAGATTGCATTGGTTTAATCTTTGATTACACAGCTTTCATTTGCCAGGGATTTTTTAATATATTTAGTGTATTTCAGGTCTGCTGAATCCAGAAATGACATCAGTTACATTGAATTGGCTCTAGATGTTGTGATACAGGAAACAAAATAGAATATTTTGCCAACAACAAATGTTAACACAGCATAATATTATCAATCTTTATTTACACCAATGTTTTGCATTTTATATATTAAATGTAGCATTATTTTCATGAAAGTTTCATTTGCCTTCTTTTTATTCATACATTTTCTTTTACAGAAATATGAGTTCTTCAAGAAGAAGTTGTTTAAATGACCCTAATGTATTTTGCTACATTTGTGGTGAAGATTCAGCAAAAACAGAGAAGAAACATTACAGAATTTGTGAAACAAGCATATCTTGCATATTTTGGTATTAAACTGGGGGACAAAGATAAGTATTGGGTTCCCCATATGGTATGCAAAACTTGTGAAGAGTGTCTATGTCAGTAGAAAAATGGAAAAGTGAAAAGTTTGGAATTTGATGTATCTATGATATGGTGAGACCCCAAAAATTATCATAATAATTGTTATTTTTGTGCTGTGAATGTAAAAGGTTTCAATTGTTACAAGAAAACAAGTGGGAGTACTCTGATTTGGAATCAGCAAGACGACCTGTGCCGCATGGTGCTGATGTTCCCATATCAGTGTTTAGTATGCTCCCTGATATTCCTGTAACCGACATGGAGGACATACAGGGTTTGGAGCGTAATCCAGGAGTTAGCAGTGGAAATGAATATGAAGGAAGTGTTTTATTAAACCCGCTTACAAGAAGAGCTCAATGATTTAATACGTGACCTAAGTCTGTCAAAACCATCTGAACTTTTAGTATCCAGGCTAAAAGAAAAGAACTGCCTGAGACCGGAAGTTAAAATAATGGTTTATAGGACAAGAGAGGTGACACTCCTACCATATTTCAGTGAAGATGGAGACTTTGTGTACTGTTGTAACATCCCTGGACTACTAGCCCATATGGGAGTACCGGAATACCGAGCAGAAGACTGGCAGGTTTTCATAGACAGTTCCACTCTAAGTTTGAAATCTGTTTTACTGCATAATGGCAACTGCTATGCATCAATTCCAATTGGTCCAACAAAACTTAAAGAAGATAATGAAAATATCAAAATGGTCCTACAAAAGCCAATGGTCCATATGTGTTGATTTAAAAAAGGTGAACTTCCTTGGACAGCAAAGTGGATACACAAAGTACCCATGTTTCATCTGCTTGTGGGATAGTAGAGCAAAGCAGGATCACTGGAAAAAAGTGACATGGCCTCCAAGGGAAAACATGAAAAAAGGTGCAGCGAACATCATTAACGAGCCAATGGTTGACAAAGAAAAATTCATTTTCCCTCCACTAAACATAAAGTTGGAAATAATGAAGCAATTTGTTAGAGCTCTGAACAAGGACAGTGATTGCTTCAAATACATTTGTAGATTCTTCCCTTGAATGAGTACTGAAAAATTAAAAGCAATAATCTTTGATGGACCCAATATTCAGAAACTGAAAAATGATTCAAATTTTACATGTTACGTGACGGATACTGAAGCTTCTGCCTGGCACAGCTATGTCATGGTTGTCAAGAACTTCTTTGGGTAACCATAAAGCACAAAATTAGGAAGAACTGGTACAAAACTTGCTCCTAAACTTTTAAAATTTGGGTGCCACTATGAGCATTAGGGTACACTATTTCCATAGCCATTTGCAAAAATTTCCAGAAAACCTTGGCAATTTCAGTGAGGAACAAGGGGGAGAGGTTCCATCAAGATATAATGGTGATGGAAGAAAAGTATCAGGGCAGATGGGATAGACACATGATGGCAGACTACTGCTGGAGCCTTCAACGTGATTGTCCTCATCAGCATAAAAAGAAATCATACAGAGTTTTTCAATTACTTATTCAATGTATTCAGTTCTGTAAATATTAGAATATAGAATATATTGACACAAATTTAATTCACAAACTTAATTTTGTATACGTAAGCATATTTTTATTTTTGCTTAAATTTCATGTTTCATTAGTTTTCTATGAGGTTAGTATTGAGGTCATTATTTCAAAAACTAGAGCCAATCTAGCAAAACCAATACAATATTTGGAATCTGTGCATCAAACATAACTTAAAATTACTTAATTCTGTTTGGCAAGACAATGTTTGTTGACCAATGTTATAAATGCTTCCATATTAACTTGTGTGACTGGGTATAAATGTTACATGTTACAATGTTAGAATCAAAGACCTTCGTTTAATAAAGCTCTCCAAGACTGGAGAGGATACACTTTCATTACCGAACCAGGGTGATCCAGCAAACCTGGAATTGATCTGGTCCAGGATTCAAACCATTTGTTAGAAAATTGCAAATCCTTTGAAGAAAGCCATTCCAGGTTCAATGGATCACCCAGCTTCACTGATGAAGGTGTATCCTCTCCAGCCTTGAGGAGCTTTTATAAATCAGGCCCAAATAGTCAGGGTGTACTTAGGTTTGCCTATGTGATAAAACTGCATTTTTACTCCTTTATATTATAAGAAACACTACACCTTATTCTATAAGGTGTATATAATCATGATATGTATTGCACCTTTACTGGTAGGTATTGTTTGAATCTAAAGTTTGTCTGTTCAAATATGTGAAAAAACATCAGCAATTTTCATTGAGAGGAACCTACTCTCTCGTGTTACTATTTGCAAATATCATCTGAACTATTGTGGGTTTTAGATCTGGTGAAACAATGTTTGAAACATTGGGCCTGATTCATTAAAGCTCTCCAAGGCTGGAGAGAATACATTTCACCAGTGAGGCTGGGTTATCCAGAAAACCTGGAATGGATTTCTTTAATGTCATTTGCTATTTGCTAGCAAATGCTTTGAATCCTGCACCAGATCCATCTCGGGTTTGTTGGATCACCCAGCTTCACTGGTAAAAGTGTATTCTCCCCAGCCTTGGAGAGCTTTAATAAATCAGGGCCACTGAATGGTAACCTTTTTCTAGGACAGAAGCTGCATACGGCTTCATACTGGGCACTAAGTGAAATGCATTAGTTATTTCTACTAACCTAACCCTGGCTGATTCCAGGTCCACAAATAAAAGTCCAAGGAAGCTTATTTCTTCAGCTCGGCTAAATGCCGCAGTACCTGGGTACCATATTCATGTAAATAAATGTTGCATTTACTTGACTGCAATGCTTGTTCACAAAAACGATTAACACTTCATCATCCTACTTTCTACATTAGACTAAGCAGGTCTGAGACAGAGGAAAAACACAGCTACTGTGATAGACTAGGAACATAATTTGGGATTTTCTGTATAAGCAGTATCAGTCCCCATAATATATTGAAAAAGACAATAATTAAAAATTAGAAAAATCCCAGCCAAAACTAAACAAATAAAAATAATTTGCTTATAAAACTGAATTAACAAATCCAGTTTTGCTCCAATTTGAACTTTCATAGCAGAGATTTTCCCTTCAGTACATTTTCTTGCCACTGGATGCATTTAATGTGACCAGCATGATTTAGTCCACTTTCTTTGAATCTAGCTTGTCTTGGACCCCGTTTATGGAAAGTGAAATAAAAAGCAGCACTCGTGTCTCTCTGTCACTCTTGGTTCCTTGCACTGCTTCTTTCTCTCGCACGTCATATCAACTCTAAAAGGACTCATGCAACTAAAATTAGATTAAATTCAGGTTCTTACATTGCATTCATTAAAAACATAATAATAATAATATTATAATAAATTCTTACACTAGACTACAATGGGGATCTGCATGGTTTATGTGCACGTTACAAATACCTTATTCTTTAATCATTGTCTAATATTCTGGGTTTGGGTGAGCTCATGTAGTCCTCATGTACAAGTTAAGACTGCTGCCCTTGTTTTTACGTGCTGATAAAGTATAGAGTAAGCATTCCATTTGATCTCTTTCTCACCTAGCCAAATAATCCATGCAGTGGGGAAGAATGGGGGACACAGCGGCCATCCAGAGTGGAACTTAACTACACTTAACTGGTCTTTTATATCTTCCAAGAGTTCAGCTTTAAGGTAATTACATCCTACATATTAGTTACAATTACAGTGAAAGCAAAGGGATTTTTGGTGTTATTTAGGCCTATCATTTTATTACGATATTGTTCTTTTCAATAAGTTAATATAGAACACATATATCAGTCTAGCCAGAATATTAAGCTTTTGCTATGTAATTCATGTCACTATATACAATCCTTTGTTTCTCAGGCCAGAGGGTGTGGGATTTTTGCAAAGCTGTTGGCTGGGTTGTGTATTGTGGTTTCCGTGCCCTCTGTGTAACTGGAAGGTGATACCACGCATCTGGAGATGAAGGAATGCATGATTAACAATACAACGGCAAATGATTAATATCTTCTTAAGGCACATACTTCCAGATTATCCATCATTTCATTAGGGTTTAAGTAATGTTCGTTTTGAAAATGGGAATGGCGTCCTGAACCATGAATAACTTACCCACCTCCTGACACATTTGTTCGTTGAATAGCAAAACAAAGCTTAATTTCTAAAAGTGTCCAAAAGCTGGTAATAAGTTTACATTAATAGCCCTCATGGTGAATAATCTAGAGGATCTGTTCTCTGCATGGTCACACACATATATACTGCATACAAAGCAAATTTTATTCCAGCATGACAATTGTAATGTACTTTTTGGAAACTTTTATGTGTATTTTTTTACCCACATATTCAGGGTCACATCCATAAATAGAGGTGACGTGATGTAGAATTATTTTAGGGCCTCCATCTGTCAAGCCCCTACAGATACATTTTAATCTCTGAGAGTGAAAATATCTCCTTGAGACAAAATTGATATTTAGTGCTACTGCAGTAGAATGTTTAGGTGATTATATAAAGATTAGTCCTAATAAAATAATTTCTTTTTCACTCTTTGTCTGATTTATTAAAGCTGTCCAGGACCGGAGAAGGTAGACTATCTTGGGAGAATATGGGTGTTGCAGCAAACGCATGGATGTCTTAAAATTATTTCTTGGCAAATATTTTCAATCCTGGACCAGATTCATTCCAAATTTGCTGGATCACCCAGGTTTATTCATGATAGTCTATCCTCTCTAGTCTTGGAAAGCCTTAAAAATAAAAGAATTTTGTTTGGGTCTAATATAGATGGAAAACTTCTTCTAATAGCCTGATAAAATGAAAGACTTGTGATGAACCTACTTCTTTATTTAAAGGGGGCACCCACAAATCTTATTGAAAGCATATGGCATGGGTTGTGATTATCACTAGTTATAATGTCTTTACTTGGTATTGCACGATATAGAGACTGGATCTGCGGGAGCTGTCCCTTATCAGAAGCTGGTGCACAGAATAGAAGAAAAGTACGGTGGCACAGATGTGATTTAGGGTTAATTTGCAAGGTCTTCATAGGACAACATAGTAGGACTGCTACTACCCACCAGCATATGTCTTTGATTGTATATCCATTACGGTTACATTTTAGACCAAAACTGAACAGGACTTGAATTTAGTACCAGTTCACTAACTATTTGTACTTTTGTTTCCATTAAATGTTGGAGACCTAAACCACTCGTAAAGCACTCTATTATTGAGATCTCCTTAATCAGGACCCTGGGTCAATATACTTCCTGTGGCTTTTTTGAGAGCCTTCAATTTCCCTGGTTGGAAATTTAAATTATTTTATATTAGGGATGAGGATAGAGTGGGGAATTATGAGACACAATTTTTGAAAGCTTATATAAGGGACATGTAAGCAGCTAGTAAGCTGGCATAATTTCCCAAATGATTAACATTTGGGAAATTAGGGCTACTGTATATAAGCACTTTAACATATTCTTTGGTAACCTAAAGATCTCAAATTCTCTTTGGTAGTTTGCAGTTGTCATGTCAGTTTCTGTAACTTATAGCTTTCACTGAGGCCTCTATGGCACCTTGTAGCTCGCACAGCAAACAATCTCTGGAATCATAGTCATTCTTTGGAATTATTACAGCTCTCCCTGGTAACATAAAACACCTACCTAATATTACTGCAAAACTGAAGTTATAGCTTGTATCACAATATAGTAATATACAACATGCTCTTGTCCCTTCTGCTTTGTGTCTTTTGTGACCTTAGCATGATTTTTTTGGGAAATATAATAAAGTAAGTGATTATATGGAGTTTAAATTTAACAAAACATACATATATTTAGATACATTTAAAAACAATTTCAGATGCACCTGTTCCTTAATGTATTTATTCACAGAAGAGAACCTTGCTGATCTATTTTTTTCCAAATAAGTAGTATATTTTGCCATATTTGATGTTACTGCGTTTTTTTTCAAACTTGTTGCCATTAAACTGGAATATTGGTGAAATACAAAAAACACACCCCTGATTATTTTAAATCCTTGAGGAATGATAGGTATCTGCGTGGACAATCCAACCTTTGCTGACTTTTCTCCAAAATCTGAAGGTGGTTCTAACTATGGCTATAGCACGCATATTACAATCCACCAAAAAACAGCTGGATGATTAGGCATATATCTACAGTGACCTAAAATGTGCAAATGCTTCCGTTTTAAACTTTATGTATTGTTTTGGGAGCACAGAATATTTGGCATTATACACCCTAGGTGGTGCTTGCATAATGTGTATTACTAATATTCATTTTTGAGACACAAAAAGTGGGATTGCTCACAAACAATTTTAATTCCTTATTTACGGCAAGCTTAAGTGTACAATACTAAGTAAAATGAAAATAAAGTGAAGATATTATGTTTTGAGCGAGAGCAGGTTCCACACTGAGTACTGTAAACTAAGAGATTTGGAGCGTCACAGTCAGGAGGTATTAAAAGACTCTAACACACAATGAACTGTAAAGACTTTTCTTTTGCTTTTACTGAAAAAAGACTGTGCACTTGTGGCCCTGCTTCACATGCTTGAAAGTTTTCTAAACATTGCTTAAAAAGCAGCTGAATGGGTCCCTTTTGGCCATCGGTGGCCTAGTTCTAGTCTCCCTTTCAGTTGCTTACTTGTCCTCCTCTTTGCCCTCTCTGCTCTGTTGAGATCGTCCTGGATTTTCTCTCAATGCAACTGCTGTCCAAGCCAGCTGTAACCACTACATCTTCAGCACTGGACCGAGGAGGGTATTAATCATATTTTTGAAGAGGACACTCTGCTATTTATCTCTTTGACACTTTCTGCATTGGGAAGCTTTGTGCGGCACACAGCCCATTGAGTAGTAAGATTAGACATTACCATGGTCCATTGCTTCTTCCTGCCCTCTTCATTGAGTGACTGTTCAACAGTGGCGTGGTGTTTGTTCAATAACACATAATTTATTTATACCCTTTCTTGTGCTTTCCTCCCAGATCCGATTTATTTTAGATACATTTCTACACCAAAAAAAGTTTAGTGCACCAGGGCATGAAACCAGAGAAGCTGGCATAAGTGCATACAATAAAAGAGCAGTTTGAATTCATAAAAACTTGGTTTAATACATCCTCAGTACTGGTGTCATTGGAAGCTTTTAAGGCCTTAGAGAAGTAACAGCCTATCTGGTTGAGAGGCCTTCTGGCTAATGCGGAGAAGTCACCTGGAAATAATTTTTCCGTCATCAAAACGCAGGAATCACCCAATACAATGGATAAATGGGGCCATTTAAAGAACACAAGACAATGGAATTATCATGGAAATTACTAATGCAAAACAGATCATTGTGCTGCAGATTAATTTCACATCCCCAAACTGCAGATAGAATTTTTTTTATTATTTTATGGAAGATATGGGAATATGTGGCAGTTAGGTCAGGTTTGAGAAAATGTTCTTTGCTGGACTGTATGTATTTTTACTTCCTAAATGGTATTTTAGACGATACATGATTTCAATTCAAAATGCACATAGTGAAGTGTATAAGATATGTCATTAGTCAAAAAAGGGTGACATATGCATTCTCTTTAATTTATAAAATGGAAGACTTAACTGTGTAACTATTTGATTTATGGTTTAACCCCTTCACTGTCTACCTAATATAATAACACCCAGACAGCTAAACTGACTAGAAAGGCTTGACTTTTTAATGAATTAGACATATGCTTGTACATCACACTGTGCTTTCTTGAATATATGATTTAAAATAATTAAAGTGGACCTATATGAAGGGTAGATAACTCTTTTATATAAGGAAAAGCAAAAATTAGTTGTTTTTGTTTTAACTATTTTTTTACAATCTTAAGTGGAGGTCCCTCCCCTTGTCTTTTCTGCTACAGCCGTAAACAATTCATGGGAAGCCCACAGCCTCCTGGGATACAAACGTCACGTATCCCAAAAGCCAGTGGGTTGCTCCTTTTGTACTTTCACGATCTCCCTGTACAGTGGGTACGGCACTTTTTTTTGTTTTTTTTATTTTCCTAAAGCGCATCACCTGATCTCACACCTGCACAGTGGCAGATCATGTCACATATGAAGAAGAACCTGGAAGAAGAGGAAAAAGACTGATGACTGAAGAAGGAAGACCAAACAGCGCAGGACCAACTTAATTAGGTTCACAGATTTATTGAGGTCTTTCCACCAGTAAAGTTTTTTGTGATAGTTCCACTTTAATGAGATGGTGCATGGTTGGGGATTGTGGTTCCAAGCATACAGAAAATCCTGGAAAACATGTTTTTACATTTAGAAAGCAAGGCACGGGCAGAAAGATTGTAATCGGACCAACAAATCTTTGGTCCAATTATTACTCAATTCTCACATACGGTAGTAACTAGACATTTAGCACCTACTGTACAGGTTTATGTTATCATCCAAAAAAAGCAAAACGGCTAGATGCCGACACAAATGAGCGATGGAACAGTCAATTAGTGCCTGCAGCTTTATAACCCGACGTGTTTCCCCCTCATTAGGCTTCTTCAGGGGTAGCTGTGTGCTTTTTTATAAATGGTGTATTGTCTTAGATGAGGAATGTTATAGAGTAAGTGAATAGTATTGAAGGTACGGTGTCTTAGTAGCTTTATATATATATATACTGGTCCCAGGGGAGTATCAAAGGAAGAGGAGGAGAAAGGGTAGCCTCCGATACCCACCCATCTGGTGTAGTAGTATGTAGAGAATAATTCTCAGAAAAATTGAGTCTGGTCCCAGTTAGTATGACCAGAGAGCGGATCAAGCTGCAGACGCAGCTTAGTCCTGCATTAAAAGACATCGTTCCTTCAATACTATTCACCTAGCATCCAGCCATTTCGCTATTTTTAGCGATAACATAAACCTATACAGTAAGTGCTAAATGTTTAGTTACTATGTGAGAATTGAGTAATATTTGGACCAAAGGTTTCGGTCCGATTACAATCTTTCTGCCCATGTAGCACAATATTAATGTTTATGTTTGATATATTTGCTGAATACAAGTAATATTGCCATAAAAACCCTCTCTGTTTCTCTCTTTTCTGTTTATTATCATGTTAATGAAATGTTGCTTGGCTGTGCCAAATTTGCACTGAAATCAATGTAATATATTCTATATAACAAGTATATATTTTTCGTAAACTCTGCACAAAGCAGTACAACCAATCTTAAAATTTACACAGGGGGATCTATTTATAAAGCAATGAATCTGATATTCAATGAATCATTCCCTGGTGGAGAATCATCTAGATCCATATGTTTCAATAGCAGTAATTGATTCTCCACCAGGGAATGTTTCAGCGAATGCCAGATTCACTGCTTTATAGAAAAAAGACCCAAAGTGTAACAGCTGTTCAAAAAAATATGTTTAAAAGCAGCCACGCTTATTGTTTGTATTAATATTTGTTTCTAGATTTTTATAAGATCGCCTGTGCAGATAAAGCATGTGTTCTTCCATCACATTTGCAAGGTAAACTCACAGCTCTGCATGTGACAGATTGTTTTCCGTCAGAGTAATACCAACATGTTGATATTTTTTTTCAAGCAGTCTAATGTATTTAAAAGGATACCCCTACTAGGAGAACTACATGACCAGGGTAGCTCGGACCTTCTAGCCCATCCCTTATAAAC
>NC_092859.1:141016923-141025927 GCF_032062135.1 Pyxicephalus adspersus | reverse complement strand
CCATTCCTAATCTCCTCCTACCCCACGTTGCATACTAGCCCAGCCCCCTCTAGCAACACTACCTTTTTCTTAACCCCTTACAAGCTCTGGGCTAGGCCTAGCACCCGGTCATGTAGGCCCTGCGCCTAATTCTTACGGCTACGGGCCTCTCTGAAGCTGCTTTGGTAGAATGCAAATTGTGGGGTTGTCTTTGGCTTCTATACTTCCACTGACCCGGGACAAGCATGTAGTCAGAACTTCCAATTTGTGTACTCGTTCCAACTCAAAGAATTCAAAAGTACTAAAACCTTATAATCAAAGTGGCAAACAGACAAGCTCCTTCTAAAACTTGCTAATTGCAGGGATGTTTTGGATTCAGTATACTGAGTCACTTTCCAAAAAGAAGCATGCAATTTGCATTTGGATTAAAGTTCATCTCCTTTCCTATTGTGTATTACTTCTCCCATCTCCTAGATTGTAAGCTCTTCAGCACAAGGTCCTCTCCTCCTCCTGTGTCACTGTCTGTATCTGTCTGTCATTTGCAACCGCTATTTAATGTACAGTGCTGCCTATTATGTTGGCGCTATATAAATCCTATTTTATATTAATAATGCCAATAACTTCAATTTCACCAGGATATCAGTTATTTGGTTTGGTTCTGTAAGAATAGAATAAAGCTGATATTCAATCAAAATTCTTCTGCTGGGATAGTTGAGAATCTTGCAGCAATGACTGGGCAGGAACCTTTACATTGTCCCCAGCATCCAGGTCTATTCATGGGACTGTAGTGAACTCTACACTGCATGGAGCGTAGGTCATGGGTCAAATGTCAAGACACTGTCATTGAGCAGTTCTAGCCTGTGTTTTATCACCCTGTGTATCTTTGACCTCCCTTGATTTTCTGTCTTTTTTTCACTCTCCCCAAACTATGTGCTTCAGCAGTCACTGTCCTTGGCCAAGGAGCAGAGATGAGCAAATCAACACAGGTTATGTTTGCTAGGGGTTTGGTGAATCGATTTTTTCATTTTTAAAGATAATAGGCATATTGTAATAATACAGTAAAAAAAGAAATGAGAAGTCATGCACTGCCATGGCAGACATGCAAATAAAAAATAGACATACCGAACAGAGGTGAGATGGACTTTTATTGGTGCCTAACCAGAGCAAGATAGAAATTTAAAACATATGCATTATTCACATATTTTTTTACAATGATCTTGGCTTACACACAGTAGGTAAAAAAAAAATCACCATTTTCACATTTCGCAAAAACAATGCAGCTTATAACATCCAACTAAAGGACTAATAGCAACAGTCAGAAAAACAAAAAAAACAATCACTAAGATAAAGGTTCATCCCTCTGCAGTGTAATATGGGCCATCAGCAGGAATATTGGGCATACCTAACTACTACTAATAATAATAATAATAATAATAACTAGTGTTTAACTCTTATTTTTCATATGAGGTTAGGAGTTGCAGTGAATGTACACATTATTCATGCCCTTTGCATCACTCTCACTATTCCAAAAATAAACTCCATCATCGGACAGACAATAGAAAGTGCCCATATCACACAGGAAGTGATGTGGACACCTGAAGAAGCATCCAACTGGATATACAAAGAGGTAGAGGGAGAAGTATCAGTGCTCAGGTGAGTAAAAACGGGGTTTAGAGATTTTTCTTTTTCATTTTATGCTAGTGATAACATGGAAGGAGCCAGGGAGGCATGGAAGAGGAGTTAATATTATCCAAGATAGTACTTTAAAGCAGGGCCCTATTAGCAATCAAGATCAATACACCTTAAAAATAAATGAAAGCCTCAAAATATTACCCCTGATATGAATGTCAACTTTATTGAGGAAAATTTTGCAGCAAAAATTAAAGATGATAATATTAATAAAAGGCGCTTTAAACATATAACAAATATATACACCCAAAATAAATAGCAATAAATACTATTTCTTGAAAGACAAGCTCATTTTCCTTTTTTGAAAAGAAAAGCCTTGCAGCAAATATTAAAAAAAGTTTTCTATTTATGGAACAGCAGCTAAAAGAGACTGTTGACCTCAAAATAGCCACACAATAAAAGATAAAAAGCCACAATAAAAAGAACAAAATGTGACAGTAAAACTCAAAGAACCAGGAGTCATAAATTAAAGAATAATATTTTACCTTATCTGACTCTCACCTTTTACAGTTTGTCAGCTTTCCCTATCCTTTCTATTGTATGTATTTATAGTGAGGAGCTTACATGTCCAAAAACTTTCACATTGCCACTTCTCAGTATGCTCCTAATAGCTGAATGACAATGCAGTCCAATATGGTTTACAAAAAATTATCTGGATGAATCTCACATAATTTCACCAGCACCCCAGTTCTCAACACTTCAGGATTGGTCTCCAACCCATTGCAGAAGCAAACCCAAACCTCCTCCCTACTTAGGATTCGCTAAAGCCAAATACATTCAGCTCCACAATGGGATCCCCTCCATGCACATTACTTAACAATTTATATTCTATAATCCCTACAGTTATAATTGAGAAGTTCTACAACAAATAAAAGTACAATTTGAATCAGTCATATAATGTATGAGGTTCTCTTATTTTTTATTCTTCTTAAGCAGAAGGGAAAGGAATAGGCCCAACTAGTGACTTGGCCTTTATTCTCTTCATGCTTCTCATGTAAGCCCTTGGCGAGCATTCTTTAATAGCCTTGTTTACACTAATCTCTAAAATATTGCACTTTGGTCCAGGCTAATGTGACGACTTATTCCAGGTTATGTGTCCATGACAGACTAAGCTCATAGGAAGTGGGTTGAATAGCAGATGAATGGAATTGGGGCAGCATGGTGGCTCAGAGGTTAGCACTGGCTTTTGCAGCGCTGGGTCCCAGGTTTGAATCTTGACAAGGACACTATCTACACCAACTTTGTATGTTCTCCCTGTGTTTGAATAAGTTTCCTCCCAGTTAGGGTTATTGTCTTCCCAAATTGGCCTTAGACTGTGTTATTGACATATGACTATGGTAGGGACATTTGTTAGTTAGCCCCTTTGAAGGACAGCTAGTGTCGTGACTATAGACTTTGTAAAGTGCTGCATAATATGTTGGCACTATAAAATACTAGTTAATAATAATAGCACTATGCAGCATTCAATCCAGCAGGAGCACCAAAACAAGATTCAGTGGTGAGTCCGTTGGTGTCCAGGTTTGAAAAAAAGGTGCTTTTTAGGTTTTAAACACATTGAGCTCTTCATTTTTTAATAATTAAAAAAAATTATTTTAGGTAATCTTTGTACACTTGATAGATTTAGCATAGTTATAGTATTTCTTGGACAATATTAGAAGTCCGCCGACTTGACTATAGTTGCTCTTTAAAGGAGACTTGGTGTATTGGTTAACTAACACACCATTTTGTAAATTCTGAATATTTATTGTAGTATACACACTGTGTTTTTCATTACAGGCAAGGTAAAGGCATATTTTTTTACTTAAGTCAGTCCTCCAGCCATTTGTTAGGAGGCACTTCCCAAATCACCAATACTTGCCAGCAGAGAGAAGGAAAATGCACCAACTTGACAGGTTAAAGAGACAGATTAGCAACCTAACTGTCTTATCATCTCCTTGCCAAAATCATCTATCTGGAAGCTGAATGCAACGACCCTTGTATGCTAGTGTGCTTATTATTACATTTGCAAAAAAAAAAAAAATCACACGACACAAAGGATCTGATGAGAATGTAAATGCTTCTCATGCGTTACTTTACATCTGGTAATAGGTAACTCCTAATATATATGGTATTCTGCATGAGTTAAAGAATGCTATATTTGTTTTAAATTCTTAAAAGCAATTTGAGGTCTAGCCAAATAGAATTTTGGGCATCGTTCCAAAGCTTCTCGCATTCTTTAAAGCCTTTCAGAATGTATCATAATGTTGCAAAACTCATTTGCCAAGTTATGTACTTAAAAACATCTTTTGATCATTTAAACAACTATAAACATGTAATAAATAATGAAGCTTCTCTGCTGATCTGTTCTGATCAATTTATTGGCTCAAACCTGAACTGAAAAGCTCAGCTATGTTCAAAAGTTTTTTATTTTTTCATTTGTATACAGAGGGAAGAGTCAGAAATGTTTTTGTTTTCTGTCCTAAGGTCATTGCTCTTTATAGGGTTTTCACCTAAGGTTCACCAAGCTTTTACCACAATTTACACAGTGGATTTACTGAAAAAAAATATGAATTAGGAGTTAAAGTTAAATCACACATTTTCTTACCTAATCTAATGTAAAAATGTATAAATTTTGGGTAAAAGTTGGTTGAATCTTGGGCGAAACCATCAACGAGACCCCGGCCTATTGTCCTCTTTTCCTGATTACACCTGTCCTCTTTTTTTGGCATCACAGAGATAATATAAAAGAATAAAAGAGATAATAACAGAGTAATCTTGACAACAAAAAAAGATTTAGAGTCTTCCCAAATCTGGATTTTCTGTCCCATTATAAAGGAAAAAACAAAAAGATCCAAAAAGCCATCTCTGCATCACTGTTACGGTTATCACTGTTATTCAACCACACTTTTGTTACTATACCAAAGAAAAAAAAACACCCCAAAAGAACAAAACCCTTTAGTTCTTATCGGTTGTTGCATTGACAAACAGGTATATAATGAGACATTTTGGATTTTGGATTTAAATGAACTATTACATTTAATTATTCTACTGACAAAAAATAATATGTTTAATATGTTATGAGGTTTTACAAATAATAATAAAAACATTTTTATTATCTCAAAGTGTTGGCAATCTGCCCTTTTTTCTGTGGGAATTTCAAACAGTATGGTGTTACTTTATTTTTCGGCTAAAAGAAGATTTTTTTTTTTTCACAATTGAAGCAAGTGATAGTCTGTCTTCCGTAATATAACTAGGCATTTGTAAGGAAGTTTTACTGTAAAACAGGCAAATGTATAATCTTTGAAAATGTTAATATTACATCATTTGTATTTTAACCCCCCCTAGCATTCTCATTCTCTCCATATTTCCATGCAAAAAGCTTTACATTTTTTTTGCATGGAAATTTATTTTTCATTGTAGGCTATAATTCTTAGGCATAATTCACTGAAATATGTCCAATATTTAATACATTTATTAGATTTAATAATAAACTTTATTTAAAAAAACACAAAAATCTGTTAAAAAAATAAAAAAAATAGTGAAACGTAAGATAACTGTACTGTAGCATGTATATTTATATATAATATATTTATATATATGTATATATTATGATTTCTTTGTATTGGACTCAATACAGCTATTTTGTAGTGAATCTAATACAAAATTATTTTAATTTCCGGCCGCTTCTCCCACCCGCACCGACACATGCACCAACGTCACCGGGAAACCCTGTTATTTAGAAACCTTGTACAAGCATAATAGAGCAAAGTATAATAAAAATACTATGTGCTTGTTGTTTGATATTGTCACACACGGAGAGACAGGACCACTAGGGGGCACTACGG
Source organism: Pyxicephalus adspersus (assembly GCF_032062135.1). Taxonomy (NCBI): domain Eukaryota; kingdom Metazoa; phylum Chordata; class Amphibia; order Anura; family Pyxicephalidae; genus Pyxicephalus; species Pyxicephalus adspersus. The sequence goes on along the minus strand of NC_092859.1, from coordinate 141,020,435 downwards.
CTCACACAGAGGTGGTATGAGCCCTGAGAAGGGCCAAGGCGCAGAATCTAGGCAGTAACCAGGTTTTCTCCAGAGCCTTTGATGGTGAGGATGTTGAGCCACTGGTTACTGCCAGGTTGCGGTCCTTGAGCACACCCAGGTGGGCAAAACCAAATCACAAACCATAAGGATAGTGGAGGAAGGCCGGGGTCAAGGCAGGCAGCAAGCAAGAGAGGTCGGGTCACACGCCAGGGGTCCAGGAGAGAGACACTAGTAACACTAATGACAAACTAGTGATACACTAAAAGCAACAGGAGGCAACGGAGACTCGGGGATATCCACAGACTGATGGGAACACTGGAACAGCACAGGGAAGTTGGCTGGGAACCAACAGGCTGGACAACGAGGGGTTAACACGGAGCTGGACAAAGGAAACACTCAATTATGCACCAGGTGAACAGGAAATAGCTCAACAGAACTGGGGCTCAGCACTAGTGGAGACAAGTTAAACTGAATTGAATAAATTGGGCACAATGGCTCAGAGGTTAGCACTTTGGTCTTTGCAGCGCTGGGTCCCAGGCTTGAATCTTGGCCAGGAAGTTTGCAAGAGTTTCCACCAGCTACCTCTGTTCCCTCCCACATTCCAAAAATATTCAGCTAGGTTAATTGGCTCCCCCAAAATTTGTCTTGAACTGTGTAAAAGACATATGACTATGTTAGGGACATTAGATTATACGCACCTTGGAGGGATAGCCAGTGACAAGACTATGGGCTAGTTATATAATATTATAACTAATATTAAAATATATAAATATATATATATATATATATAGGGAAAAATGGATCATTTTGATGGTAAGCGATATTAGTATGCTAGTATTAGCATGTCACCTGTAACACATATGCTACATGTAAGGGTCTGTTTAAAACTGAAAAATTGTACCCCAAATGGATTCAATTAGAGAACATTTACTGTATAACTACTTTCATTAGCTGGAACATTTTTATAATTAATATTGTCCACTGTGGCCAAATGAAATATAGCTGTCATTTCACTAACACCAGTTATAGTCTAATAGCTAAGACCTGGGGTTGTAAGTTGTTATGGGCAAAGTCATAACTATTCCTGGAGATGCTGTTATTGGAATTAGTTCCATTGTGATCAATTACACATAAATTTATTGTAAAGCCACAAAGTTTACTAAACGCCTGATCATAGCAGGTGAGGAATTGTGGAGTAAACCAGAAGGAGGTAAATGGCTGTCTGTTTAGTTGTAGGGCTGGCAGAGAGACAGGACCTGGTAGGCACCATAGTTCTTTAAACAAGAAACACATGGGCAACGGTACAATGAACACAGCTGGGATGGAGTAATATGGCAGACTATAAAAAAGAGACCCCAAATTAATCCCCTGTTAGGAGAAAGAATAACAGTAAATTAACAGGAAGGTGGAAACGCTGATTTTCAAGAAAATAAAAAGAAGGTAAATTTTTTCCTGCTCTTCAAGTTTAAGGTTCCTGGATTGGTAGTGATAGAAATACAGCCTCAAGTGTAGGCTAGTTATTTGTTTTTTCCCAGATCTGAGTCAACTTCAACAATATGTCATGATTACTGAAAATATTATAGGATGAAAATGTAAAAAAAGCAAAATCTGAGGTTACAGAACTCCAGGACATAGCAGGATTATCAGAAGAAAATAACACATACCTTTACAAGTGGAAAGCTGTTGATCAACAAACGATACTGGTCCAGTTGGTCCTAGGCTGTCCTGTCTTCCTTCTTTGTTTGGGAGTGGGCTGGATACCAGACGCCACCATTTTCTTTAGTCTTCTTCCTTCTTTTGATGTCACCCAAACTCGCACTGCACAGGCAAGAGATAGGTAAATGCACCTTCTGGAAATTGTATAAAAATAAAAATGTATCAATCTTACTGCCCATTCATTAGATTGGCACTTTTATTTACATTAAAAGCATCAGCTTACAGGCTCCTGGGATACATGATTTGGGTATCCTAGGAAGCCCTGGGTTTCCCATTCAGTCTTTATCACTGCAGCAATATCCCTTCTGCAATAAAAAATGTATGTGCCTGATTAGATTTTTTTAATTACACATACCTGTCCTTGCTCCATTGCTGGGGCTATTATCCTCACCCGTTCCTCTTCTTGGCCCTTGCTAAATATTAGAACCCAGACTTGGACAAAGAACAACAGTACTGTGAGCCAATCAGACTCCAAGACATGCACATGGAGTTTGCAGGTGTGGTTTTAGCCAGTTTGACAGGGACTACTAAATAAAAGTACTTGCTGCACAGGGTTACAAATCCATCGGCAGTTGAAACACTTCCAATTCCTGTATATATCAGTGTATTTAGCTGTCTCACTGGCATTAAAATTGTCATAGCTTCCAAAATATGTTACCTAGTTTAAAGATTTGCACATCTCTGCTGCACTGCATGGCAAAAAAAGAAAAAGCACTATATCCTATTTCAGCTTTGCATCCTTCTGTGTCACCATTCTGCTCAATGAATTAAAATTGTTATATATGTATATAGCTGTTTTTATGGAGTTCTGTTACAGCAATTATTGGATTTAGCTAGGTAGTCTATGCATGACCTACTCCACATTGCCAGGCCATTCTTTAGTCTTTTTCAACTATAATACAGATGACCTAAAATACCCAACCCTCATATCTAGTGAATACAATTGTTCCCAGTTGGCTTGGTCCTTTTCTTTGGCCTTACCGCAGACTACAGTCTCAGTCCGCAAGATACACACTTTTTAGGATACTTTTATCAGATAAAATAAAGAGGTCTCTAGCAATTGTCACTATATGCGACACATGATTATGGCTCTGGGAACATTACATTTAATGAGCATCATACTGGCCTGTGTTTTGAACCTCCTCATTATTCCAGCTGCCTAGTATGTCAAGAAGTGCTGCTATTGTAAGAAAGGAACTGTGGCTTTACCTGCTTTGCTAGATTTTAATGAAGTCAAAAGTTAAGGTAGTCTTAGAAGTCTTACTACGACAATCTTCTGTTTGACTTCATAGAATACCCTACTTCGTAAGTATGTAAAACAGTTAGTGAAAAAAAGGAAGCTGAAAGTTATAATGTAGTTATTCTGGACATTGTACCACTGAGCATATTGTCTCCTTTACACCAAAAAAAGTACCGGGAAACCGGAACAAAGCATAAGAAAAATAAAGAGTGAATACTTACCTCTCTGGCAGGGCAAGTTCGTTCTTTTACTTGTTATGAGTTCTTTACTCGTTGTTTACTCTACGTAGGCAGCACTGCACTCTGAGTGGGTAATATGGCATATCCCTCACTGGGCTCCATGGTTCATTCCACTGGCCACTCCACAGTGCTCAGCAGTTGGTAGGAGGAACCATGGTGGACATCAGGAAATACCGAATTATCTTTCCTTAATATATTTTAAAGAAGAGTAAGACTACGGAAAAAATGTGTAGCCAAGGACTATTCCACTATTATTATTACTATTATTATTAATATTATTATTATTATTATTAATA
>NC_092859.1:140943146-141016828 GCF_032062135.1 Pyxicephalus adspersus | reverse complement strand
CACATGGCTAAATAGCGATAATATGAATAAGAGTCTAGGTCAGTTGCTGGAAAGCAACCCATTAAATAACTTAGTCCACTTATTTTTGAAAAAATATGGGGAATATTGAACCACATTGGTAAATCAATTTAGGAAAAGGCCTGCAGTTGTCTATGTATGTAAAATGTCAGGAAACCCTGGACAGATGTCTAAGGGGCCTAGACCTAATGAAGACATAATGGTAATTGAACCAGCACTGCTTAATTAAATAGTACTACATACAGTATGATCATCAGCCAATAATACCTCCTTCATATCTTCTTCATAAAAAAAGTGTGTGCTAAGAGTGCTTAGCTTTTTTTGTTGGAAGCAGCCCTGATTCATTAAAGTTCCCCAGGGCTGGAGAGAATACACTTTCATCAGTGAAGCTGGGTAATCCAGCAAACCTGGAATTACTGTTTGTTAGCAAATGTTTTCAATACTGGAAAAGATCCGTTTCAGGTTTGCTGCATCACCCAGCTTCACTGATGAAAGTGTATTCTCTCCAGCCTTGGTGAATTTTAATAAATCAGGGTCTATAGCTCGGCCAATATTAGGCACAGAAGTACCCTTGTGTCTATAGGTTAGAGTCGGACTTTCCATGTATACTCATCAGCCACATAATGTGCACAGATAATCAACGCAGAAGTCATTCATGTAATTTTTACCATGCTAATAAATGCATGATAACCAGGAAGACAAGGAAATGTTTTGTGTGAAGGAACTGATCCTGGCAGATGGATGTTACTAAAGGTTATTGGTGCAATTCTTTTGTTGAGGAAGGAAACGATCCCATCAATGTCCATTACAATGATTTAAAAAAAAAAAAAAAACATTGCAGTAGATACCTATAGATACCTTTTCCTTTTTTGAATAAATGTGTGTATTGCTATTTCATTTTGTAAAATAAATCTGAATAGGAGTGTCTGGTGTATTATAATTAGCTTCCCATTCTCTAATAAGGAAAGCTGCAGTGTCTACATCTCTTTAGAAACTTTAACTCTTGGGGCATTATGGATTTTTATTAGAATTTGCCTTGTTAAACTTTGGCTTTAGTTGGGCTTTTAATTAAAGGATAGAATGGATGGAAACATGTGGAGCTGGACTAAGTTTGAGCAATCTTTGTATAATTTTATTATATCTTATGATTATTGTCATTTAATGTTCAATTGGTGTATTTTCATTTTACAGTGGCATAGGCTGGCATAGTTGCTGCAACATCCATTATAAATGATATGCATGACACAATGTTACTATGTTGAAAGAGGGTTGAGGCCAAGTCAAATGTACTAGAGGACAGAAAACATGATTAACTTCCATTCCTCAAACATTTAAACCTTAGTGATAGTCCTACATGAAAGGGCTTCCCATCTCACTGTCCGTGCAGTCCTATGAAATGGACTTGAAATGGCTGAAAACATTGGTAATCACAGGGGCCTGGCATTAAAGGGGTGAGAGATGGACTTCAAAAGCGAGAGTGAGACGGCAGAACATACATTGTTGAGGAGTTCAGTCTGCAACTTTTATTTTGTTCGCTTTGAAGAATGAAAATTGGAGGGGGAAAAAATCAAACATTTTTGACATAAACTCTGACACTAAAATTGCAAGAGAGTGAGAGATGAAAAGAAAGCTGCCTTGATTGTCTACAAAATAAGAAAGGAGTACCTCTATAATCATTGATCCTGAAATGTTTCTTCCAAGATTAGTGCTCTCCATGTGAAGTGTATTGGAAATGCCAGAGAAAGCTGTTCGGCACAGGAAAGGATACTTTGCAGTGGAACAATACTTTAACCCTCTGCTGACCATAGTTTATACATACACTGTCCAATTACTATTAGGAATGTAAAAAAAAATGAATAAACAGGTGCATAAAAGGTGCATATAAAAAAATAGGTTGTACTGGGAGGTATAATGCAAAAACTCAAAGAATGATCACCAAATCATTTTAAAAGATGGTGGAGTGTGCTTAAAAATGGCACCTAACAATAATACTGACAACAGGCTTATTGGTGTCAATGAAAGCTGCCATTTGTAGCTACTCATAAGGTTATCTGTTTCGGAAGGAATATGGGTGCTGCCATTGCTGTTTGAGGGTTCATGCTCTTGGACTATGTTTCGTGCTTTACTATTTAATGATTGGGTTGGACATATGTTATCTTGACCCGGGTAGCTCCTATGTCACCGTTTCTTCCAATAATACCCCAGCCAACCACTAAAGCCCGCCCTCAACCTCTCCCCAAATAACACATACCATTGATTTGGAACAATTGGCTGGGGACAGCTGTTTTATTAAAAAAATGTTTAATACAAATCATTTATTAACATAAATAAATACTTCCCCAGACCTCAACCACCCAAAAAATCAAACCTACTAAACTCCCCCACAGATCGGGCGTGCAGAAGGCTCACTAGAGCCAAGCCACCTACCAATGCCCTCCCTTTCCTAACCAGGCCCTCTTAAACCCCTCCGACAAAACTCCACACTTACTAATCACCCCACCATTATTCTCCACCCCTCTCCGTTTCCTTAACCCTTTCATGACTGATTATCTTTAGCACCCAGTCATGTAGCCCTGCGTCTATGTTGTTTTCTGTATGTCAGCTCTGGGCCTAACTATAGGTTGGTTCTTTACATATACAGAGATTCCTTCCGCATCCATGTATAAAATGCGTTTTTGGTGTTGCTATAGTACAAAACGATGCTTGTAAACATAAAATTATGGCAAGAGTAGACTAATATCCCCTCCCCAGTGTTTTGTGCAGTGTTTATTAATGCTTTTAGTTCACCAAGCCAAGATTGCCAAGAGGAGTAAGAGCTGCACAGGTTTTCTGGTAAGAATTTCCTCTTCAAGGAACTAGACACTTTTGCCTGCTGTATGTCCTCATGGAAACAGGTCCCCTTTGCACCCCCATGTAGTTTTTCTTGCTATCAAACTCACGTGACTACATCAATATGAACCTACATTCTCTAATCTGGACCAGAACCATGCTGTGTATGTTGAAGCTGCAGTGATAACAGGGGAGTTCTCTGCTCCCCTGTTACTGAATCTGCATTCAACTCCCAACAAGCCACCTACACAGCAACTCCCAACAAGCCACCTACACCTGATTTATTAAAGCTCTCCAAGGCTGGAGAGGATACACCTTCACCTGTAAAGCTGGGGGATCCAGCAAACCTGGAATGGATCGGGTCTAGGATTCAAATTATTTGATTGCAAATAGCAAATGATTTTAAGAAATCTATTCCAGGTTTGATGGGTCATCCATCTTTATTGATGAAAGTGTATCCTCTCCAGTCTTGAAGAGCTTTAATAAATCAGGCCCATTATCTGTAGGTAGAGGACTTTTGGGAATTATAGTCTGCCAGAAGCCCCTGTTTATACATAGGGAGCCCTACAGATCCCAGGGGATGTCACAGATGTTAAAACTATTTAGACTGGTTCATTTTTTAGTACAATGTTAGTGAGGGGGAGCTTTGGATGTTTTATATGATGCCCAAACCTCAGCTTTTGTTTTTATTTCTGTTTGGTTTCCTTCACTATCTGTCCTTGTGATAACTGTACATGACCTGGGGTGTACAGACATCATTAAACACATTAGTCCTTATTTATTATAGCTCTCCAAATCTGGAGAAGATAGATTATCATGGGGAAACCTGAGTGATTCAGCAACCCTAACCTAATCCCAGGTTTGCTGGATCACCCAGGTTTATTGATGATTCTCTATTCAGTCTTGGATAGCTTTCATAAATCAGGGCCACTGCCAGAAGATTTAACCTTTCCTCACTTTGTTAAAATGTGATTTTGTTTTTGCTCATGTCCCTGTTGGAGATACTGGTAAATAAAACTTTTACCTGGACTTGGGCTTTAAACCTCATCCTACACATACTCAGAAATCTCCAAAAGACACTCTTATGCTCTTCTGTCTTGCCTTTCTCATGTTCCTTCTTTAAAAAAGCACTGGTGTAGTGGAGTGCCCAAATCAGAGAAGTGACCAGGCCCAACCAACTAAAGTATCATCCCAAAATCACAGAAAGTGGAATATGCTTAATTACAATAAATATGTATATAATAAAAATTAGCAAAAAAAAAAAAACATTTCCTGTTGGTATAAAAGCCAGAACATTTAAGCACAATTTCACTCAAATAAAACTGCAATACTGTTTCTATCTCTAACCGAGGAAATGACTGTCCTTAGTGATGAGCAAATTGATTCAAGATTCAGGATGCACAGCTAATTGAGCCACTTTACAGAACAGTTTGTACATAATGTGTGATCTGTGGTTTACCCCCAAGTGCCAAAGTTTGAGACATTTTGTATCCAGGAATTTTCATGCCCACTGCTTGCTGTATTGGCAAAGGAAATGCTCACTTTCATATTAAAAAACAGCACCCTGGCTGCCATTTATATATGTTCTGTGGGTAAGGAAGGGCAGTGTAAATAAATGGATTTTAAATCAAATCAGATATGTTCACTTACCAAGAAAAGCATGGTGACTTGTTATTGTTATTGTAATGACTTAACAATACAGAACAAAACATAATAAAAAGGAAACAAATAACCTACATCCATGTTGAAAACTCTTGTTGCCCAAGCTTGAAGGCTATGTTTACACTGGCCATGGGGTTGCGGTGCGGTTATTGCTTCTTCGTGGCAGGGTACCACTGTCTCTGGAGACACTATATCTAGCTTCCCCCCACAGCAGCCCCATAAAGAATAAATGGAAGAGGCAGTGCTCAGTAAATGTTGAATGTGCAGATGCTGGTTCTTTAAACACCAGCGCTGTGGTGCAAATGATCAATCAGCTGGCACAGTACCAGCCACCAGGTGCCATGAAGGATCCCTTGATACCGATGCAGATCTGAAACTGCCATGACTATGTCACTCTATCCAAAGCTTTAAAGAAGAATTATTCTCTACTATAGTATTTCTCTGCCTTTTTAAGATGGGGGAACCACTTGAAATAACTTTCAGGTCTCAGGGAACCCCTTCTATAATTGCTAAAGATCACAGTACATTAGTGTAGTGTTCAATCGGAAGAACACCTCCTACATTGCTAACCAGTAGAAAGAACGTCACCCTAAAAGATTGGAGGCACAAATTGCTCATTCCTCAAGGAACCCCAAGCAACCTCTAGAGAAACCTCATGGAACCCTTGTTAAAAAATCACTGCTCTACTAGCTTAATTGCCATTTCTGTAAAGTCGGTATCCAACATTGTTAGCAAAAATGTAAAGCTACCTTAAATAAAAAGATAGGATATGACTTGGCCTTCTTTGTGCTCTTTAATGCCCATGCCAAAGAAGGGGAAGGCCTGTGAATGTTGAAGGTTGGTATAGTACAAACACCCAGCTCATCAACAATCATTAGGGATCATTCTAATAGGGGAATTATCAGCCAATGGGAACATGACAAGCTTTTTTCAATAATACCATGGCTCTATGGTTGTGAATAAAAACAGCTGACTTCATTTCAATTGGCTGATGCAGTTACCAGGGGCGGGAAAGCTTCTTGTTTTATAATTCCATGCCGTACAAGCATTTGTACATTGGTGGTGGAACTTTTGATGAACTTAACATGGTGGTCCAGGAAACAAGATCAAATCAGAATACTTTTGCAAGTTTCAGTGTATCTCTGGTCAGCACAGAAGGGTAAGTGTGTATTTTGTAAATATTATATTTAAACTTTGCTGCCTCTTTTTTTTTAGACAAAAATATAGTTCCACTTTACCTGAACAAAGAATCAATGAATCAGAAAACGGAGCATTGTTTTGTACCCACTTTACAGCTTTGCAGTCTAGTATGGGATCACCGGGTTAGGTGAGAACATCAGTTATAGTGCATAACTAGGAAACTGAAGAGTCTCAAACTATCTTTGTCATAATACATAAAAAGAAAACCCTTGTTTTATTATTGTCATTCTTATATTAGTTTAAAGATTCAAAGGTGCAGCATACTTTCAAAGTAAAACATTTCAAATCCCACACTATCACACATAACAAAGGCTTTTATTCAATGCCGTAAATGAACTGCGGGTTCACTGCACAATGTATTGTGTGTGTATTGTATATTTTGCTCTTCTACACATAGATTTCAAGGACCATTTTATACCATGTGTTGAAGCAACAATGGCCCGGGGCTACTGAATTGTTGTTATACCAGCTATTACAAGCGAGGTGCCCCTGGAAGACCTTGGACAAGGTAGAAATCAATTGACAAGAGATGGTCACCTTGATTGGTACAATGTCTTGCACAAAGGTGAGAAACCCTTTTACAAATTGTGTAACATGTAAAATGTACAATGTGTAGCATTCCACATACAGCTATCCTTGCTTTTGTTCTGGTTTGTTCTTCAGTTATCTTTTAGAAACCAAAATCACTACTTTATGTATTACAAAATGATGTAAAACTAGTTCAGAGGAATGCTGTACACTTCCAGAACAGTTTGGTCGTGTGTGTGTGTGTTTATGGCACTGTGCTGTTTTGTTTTGCATTTAAATATTCATTAAAATAGTTTTGCATATATATATATATATATATATATATATATATATATATATGATTTCTGTAATTGAATTTTTCCTTTTGCATAGAAAGTTTTGGAGATATCCCACACTATTAGTTGGATCTATATATTTATTGCGTATTATAATGAAATTTGAGAATGGGGGTAGGAGAATGGGAACACAGTTAAAAAAAGACTTAGTGCATGTGATCTCCCATGATCATATACAACGCTCAGGCCTGGCAGCCATTTGTCAGGTCCAAACACATGAAACATAAATAGCCTAATAATAAAGCTCTCAAAGACTAGAGAAGATAGACTGTCATAAGAAAACCTGGGTGATCCAACAAACCTTGAATGGATCTTGTCCAGGGTTAAAACCATTTGCCAACTAATACCAAATTACTTTTAGGAAGGGTTTTGTCTTTAGATATATATTAGGATGACCACATAAAGAAACCCTTAAAATTAAAAAAGAATTGGACAATGACTGTTTTGTATTTTAATTTTTTAGGTATTTGTCCTGATGTTTTCAAATAAATATTTCACCCAAACCTAGTAGTCACAGATAATTTGGAGAAAAATATGATTTTCCTTAGACTTCTTCACCATGATTGAAATTTCATATGAGTCCTCTGGGGAAAAAAGGACAGAGAAGGAGCCATAGCTTCGAATTAGCTTATGTGTAAAAATAAGGTTTGGCTATTGAGCTCTGTAAACAACCAATTCTTTTCAATAAGAGTTAAGGAAAGCATGGAGAATATATAAAAATGGAGCATGGATGTCCCCATTTTGGGCATATATGAACATACAATATAGTCATATACAATATTTAATATTTTCTTTTTTTTATTTCAGTTTTAACCAGTTTAAAAAAAAGACAGGGAAAACTCCCTAAAATAAGCTCACAAAGAGTAGGAAGGAACTAATATACAAATAATCTTTATTGCCCATATTTGGATATAAAATATATTAACAAAGATCCACTATCTCAGAGTTGTTATTATCAATACATTTACAACTGGTTCCCATAGAAGAGTAATTATGTCCACAATTTGAGAATATCCTTATCCTAATGCGTTTCGCCAAGGAGGCTTCTTCGGAAGAGACAGGAAGACACAGTGTTCTTGGATAAAGAATCTCTATCCAAGAACACATACAGAACAGCAGTTCATCTGCAGTCGCAGATTGGAAGCACTTGCAAACCTTCAATTAGCTGTGACCGCAAAGTTCCCACGGTCATTTATCAATGATAAGTACAGCCCAGTGACCGTGGGAACTGAATTCAGATGAAGTCTCAATGGAGAAACTCCATTGAGAGTTCATCTGGAGTTCGCCTTTTTTTTTTTTTTTAAACACGATTTCGCTAAGTCAGTCAGTTTGGGTCTGCCCGAATTCGAACTGCCATTTTCGAGTCAAATATAGGGAAAACCCGAATTCAAACACCAACACTAAAAGATGAAACTGCCGCAGCCAATAAGTGGCTGAACCGAGGCTGCTTGCCAATTTCAGCAGAGCAGACATTTAACAATCAACTCAAAAGTTTACAAGAGTCCCACAAAAAAAAAAGTTTTACCCAAAACCAATAAAAGAAATGAAAGAAAATAATATTGTTAATAAAAATAATAATAATAATATTAAATTAAGACTAATAAATTAACTAACTTGAAATTTGCACCTCTACACACCTGCATTGCATTTTGCAAATCATGGTAATGCATTGCATTAGTATTAAAAGGGTCTTTCCTTTTTTCAGCACAGTGGGGCTTTTTGTCAGCCGTTTTATTTTCTGTGAGTTTCTTTAACTCAACACATGTGTTATAATGCACTGCATAGATCTAAATTGGCCCTGAAAGAACAAACCCATTTTATGACCTCTGCCAATCATTTTTTGGAGTTCCAGATTTTATACATTTTCTATGTACAACATTTATTTTTGATGTTTTTTTGTCAGTGACCGGCCCCCTTTTTTCCATCAACAATTATTTATTGCGATTGTTGTTTACCACAGACAAGGGCAAAGATTAACACACACAAGGATATTTTTTGACACTTTAAATAGAATAATGTTAGCAGCAAATAAATGTTATAATGGTGCTTCTGGTCTCTAGGGTTCCCTTCGTCATCATTATCTGTTTCTTTTTATTAGTGTTATACTTTCTCTGTGTTGTCCCCCCCCCCCCCGGTTCTATCACCACAAAACGCTGCAATATCACATTAATGCCTTCCAAACAATGCATCATCATTAATGTAAACTAAAATCAAATAGCTGCTCAAACAATTGCGTTTGATGTTCGGTTGCAATCCATTAGCATATAAGTAAAAGTGGAGCAGATGTAAATGAACACATTCCTTAAGGGAGCACATATTTTTACATATTTTGTAATAAGGAAACTGTCGCTCCCAGATGGCAGCCAGCTATTACTGCTGGTATTCACACTGGCGAGGCCCTAAAAAACAAATTAATTGTAGTCTGTTTCACGGCATGCAAGCAATAAGCCATCATAGGACACTCGTAAAGAAAACTTGCCCAAAAGATAATTTACCACGCACCTTAAAACCACAAAATCTATTAACCTTAATAAGAGAAAACAGCTGGCAACAATACAATTACCACTTAGCAACAAAAGATCCTTATCATCTCCCCATTTTAACAGGCAGATTCAGTATCGTAATCTTTTCTCTTAAGTGCAGCTTGTTTTAGTGTTCTGTTCCTTTCATATGTTCAGTTCCTACCTCTCAACACATCAATATCTGATCCTCAGAGTCTTTCTATCCCTCTCTCTGCTTCTCATATTTCCAGATTGCCTCAAGGTGCATCTAACCACCTCTCACAAATAATTTAGTCTGTAGGCCTTCATGTGCAGTGCCCTTGTCTGTATTTCTATCACTGCCTATTCATTTTAACAGTTACAAGTCTCGCATTCCTTGTCAGCCGTAGTGGTGTACGAGGACCGAAATGAAGAAGAGCGGAGAGGACGTTGGAAAGTAATAGCGGGAAGGGAATGCCGTAGAGTTAAGGGTGCAAACAAGGAAGTAAATTACGGGTAGTTTAATAAGCTGAAGTTGTAGCAAAGGCAAGGTAATGGTTGAAGGTGAACTCTAGCCTCCAATAAGTCTTGTACAGTTTTACAGACTCCTCATCGGGACTGAAATTGCTGCACACGGCGAATGTCTCATAGTGTGCATAAGAAGCTACACTATGACAGGTAGCCTGGGACATCCAACATCATCAAGCCATTTCCTCTCCAGCCTTATTGCTCCTAACCTGTCAATTTCATTGGTTAGATTCCCCAAAAATTGATCATTGAACCTCAGCCTAACATGTGGGCATTACCAACAATGGTTTACATGAGGCAGGGTGGTATGATGTTTTTAGGTAATTATGTAGAGCATCTTGTGAGCCCCAATCACAAGCCATGATCTGCCTGACCTTGCACGGGTGAGCAAAAAAAGTGATAAGGTCACCGGGCCCACAATATCAACATTTACAAATCATTAGCATGAGTTTACAGCCTTATAACTATATATGTGCAATGTAAGAACTAAGACAATGCTACCTCTGACTGCAAGTCGCATTAGCTTTAGAGTGAGATCTAGAGATGTCACTATTGTTCTACTCTCTGTTCTCTTTGCTGGAGGATCTGCCATAAAGATACAAATCCCTGCCAATATGGCCCCTTCACACAAAAGCACAGTGCAGAATAAGACGTAGATTCCAATGGGGGGATATCCTGTGGAGGGATTACAGGTGACCATTTTTATTCCCGACATTGAGGACTATGCCCCTAAATAGAGTGAAATGCGTCAGAGATTGATAGAAATCACTGGTGTCATTAGCACCACCCTTGTATCATATACACGTGTAATTTTTTGGATGTTTTAAAATCTCTTATTAGAGCCTAATCTCTCTGGAACTGTGAACCTTCTTCCTGCCATTTATGGGAAGAGCTTCCAGAATTTAATACCTTTTTAAAGATATTTTTAAAAACAATTTTCTATTTTTCATAGCTAAAAAGTTTGCAGTTTTCTTGTTCACAGTGATATTTTGATTGGAGGTAAAATAAAGATGGTTCTTGTGGCATATCTATTATTTTTTTAAAAGCAATTGCATAGAAAGCCATCATGTAGTAAATATTTCCCTTTGCAAAGAATATTTAACCACATACAAGGAAATTAAAAAAAGGATATTTCATTGCACATGGTTGGATGATTGAATATAACAGGACAATTATCCACCTTGAGAGTGAATTTGATCATTTTCTTTGCTATACAATTATAATGTTAGTAATCTACCCCAATGTCTTTACATTCAGCAATTATTGTTATTTTAAGACGTACCTAGAGAATTGAGAATCAAATCTGTTATGTCTTTATATGGATGTTAATAATTATTTATTTTTTTCATTGTCTTACTTTCTTTTAACTTCCTTTTGTTATTTTATGTTCTATTGCTAATTTAAAAAAAAAAAATCACAATATTCCGTTTTACTTTTAAGTTGATTGTTAAATGTTTGCTCTGCTAAAACTGGAAAATATTTTTTTTAATATCAGACTTTTTTTTTTCCCTTCATACCAATCCTGAAAATGAGTTTCTAGAATTTTTGCTTGGCACTAGATACCAAAGTATAAGAGAGCGTGGAACTTTAGAGACCTAATGATTCCAATAAAAGTTTTTTTTCTACCTTACAGAGAAGGTATGTCAAGTAAAACTGTTTCCACCTGTGTGAAACGCTTGCATTTTAAGCAGGGTTAACTATGGAGCAGCATTTGGAAATGGTTTGTAAAAATGCCTGAGTACTCTCGGGGGACGCTCTCTGTGCACAGTGTATCCTGCCTTGTGGTTTGCTGAATGCTTTAGAGTTTACACTGTATCTAAGAGTCAGTCAGCTGGGATCAGGGGAGAAGATTGGATAACAATTTTACTAATCAAAACAATTTCAGGAACATTATTGAGCTCTGAAGACATTTTCCATTTAACTGAAAGTGCAGTCACAACAAGTCACTGAATCAAATTAGGAAAACATTCTTTAAACATATGCTTAAAAAAAATCACTGAATATATATTTTAGGGGAAAAGAGGTAAAACCATGGAGTTCAAAGTAAGAGATTCAAGAATTTTTACTTAGCCTGAAACTTTATACTGGTATCAGATTTTTGAAGCGCAGACATGCACCACTGACGGTGCACATGTGCAGGTACATGGACCATAATAGTGATTAGTAAATAGATCTGGTTAGTGATAAAATAGTACATGGTGAACAAATAGTACATACATTTATAAATTGGATATGTTTTATATATGTTCTGATTTTATCATTCTCACAGCTGACACACAAAAAAATAACTTTTATTATATATTCCTCAATAGCCTCAAAAGATATACTTTTTGTGCACCATAAGTATTTACCATACCAAAAACTACTATATAAAAGTGAAAGTGTCATCAGCAGCATCACTGCAGTATGCTGGAAGCAGAGCTGTGGGAGGAGTCTAGTAAGCCCACCTACTTGAAGCTGCCTATAGTAAACTACGGAAAGGGGCGGATACAAGACCAATCACCCCGCACAAGAAAAAAGAGCTTCAGTTGATGGTCTTTATTACAGGAAGTTTTGCGTGCTTGATTTCTGCACATATCTGGAAGAAATACTCAAAGCACACCGAGATTCAAGTAAAAATATGTTGTGCAGCAGCTCTAGAGTAGTGGCACAAGTAGCAAATTAGTTCTGTGTTGACATGCTGGATAATAATTGGGTGAGAACAGAGTGACAGAGAGATTCTGCTTCCCCTTCTCACTGGCTGGGAAGATCCAGGATGACTTGGGCTCATATCAAGTGGGTAGAATGATGCTGGCCCTAAGTACTACAGGGAAATCTCTGCACTGATGGTATTGCAGTAAAAGGGTTTGTTATTTTGTTTTTAAGCTATTTGTTTTTTATTTTGGCTGTGACTCTGCTGTAACCCCCCAGTGTACACAGCCATACGGTGTAAACATCAGGGAATGTTCCCATAAACTGACGGTTGTTAGGGATCTCTACTGGTCAAAACGTTAAATTATCAATATCAAAGTGGTTATCAGCTGCCAGTTTAAAGAATATTGAACTATAACTATGGTAGGCATGTGAAATTATGACTTTGATAGACATATTGGGCCTGATTTGTTAAAGCTTCCCACGGCTGGAGAGGATACACTTTCATCAGTGAAGCTGGGTGATCCAGCAAACCTGTAATGGATCTGTTCCTGGATTCAAAACATTTCCTACCACATAGCAAATAACTGAAGAAATCCATTCCAGGTTTGATGAATCACAGAGCTTCACTGATGAAAGTATATCCTCTCCAGCCTTGGAGAGCTTCATTAATTCAGGTGTTTAGGAATGATTTGTTAAAGCACTTCAGATGCGTCTGCAAAACTGGACCGATTTCACAAATTCTTTTGAATTCCAGGGTCCAGGTTCCACAGTCTCTGGGCTGTTACAGCCCAGTGACCGTGGGAACCTGCGGTCACAGCTGATTGGAGGCACGCGGGTGCCTCCATTCAGCTGTGACTGCAGGCAAACTCAGATGAACTCTCAATGGAGATTCTCCATTGAGAGTTCATCTGAGTTCAGTTCCCGCTGTCACTGGGCTGTACTTATCATTGGGAACCTGCGGGTGCCTCCAATCAGCTGTGACTGCAGGGGAGCGCAGATGAACTAGAGTGAGAACACAACCTTGTGGCGAATCACAAGGCCATTCTCACTTACATGTTCTGTAATCGAGAAAGGCCCGACTACAAATTTCCATTGCTCATCCCTACAAACCACACCACAGGTCAGTGCATTAGCACCCATAGCCGTTGTGTCCATGGTGGAGGTCTAGTTCTTTCTGGAAAAGCAATTGCATGTGCAGAAGCAACAATGCAGCTCTGCAACAACCCCACCACAATTCAAACACTTGCACAAAGGGATTCCAAATTCTCCCGAACTGTACAAATGCATTGTTTGGGAGCACGGGTGACCATGTACCAATGACTACAATGCACCCTGTAATATGTCAGCACTATATATATATATATATAAATGTAAATAATGACTAATTCAAATTTATTGTCTAATTTTTGCTAATATAAGTCAATGTAGAAGAGCGAATATTGCCTACATATTTTTCTATATATTTATATACCATCTCTAAACTAGTCCCAGCGATCCAGTGCCTCCTATAAATAAATCCCACAATAAAATAGTACTAATGACATAAAGTACGGCATGTTATGTGTCTCCTCTAGCACCAGGAACAGTGAAGGTCTCGGTAGGGGACTCTGTGGACAAAACAGAGCAGATTGCACTCGCCCCGAAGGAATAGCTTGGGATACAGTTAAGGTTTTCTCGATGAGTTCTGCCTCATGTTCTGACACTGGCCCTTGGGGTGAACATGATCATGTCAGTTCAAAAATACACATAACCGTCTTGGTTAAAGGTACCTCGCTCACTAAGTATGTCAGTGATAGCAGGCTTTCGGCTGTTTGATGTCAGTTTAAGACACAAAGAAGAGTGTGGAACAAACTGTATTTCATGGTCACTTGTTTATTGTGCTTGGAAATTGCTTGTGGAGAGGAGAATATGAATCTTAACAATACATTTTCAAGGCAAACTGTTTTATTCCCATATTCTGAGTTAAAATTCATATTGTTATTTTTACATGAAAAGAGTTTGCAAACCAATTCTGTTAAGCAACACACAATAGCTTAGCGTGGGCTAAAAACAATAAAAAAAAGTATAGTATTCTATATTTTGTTCTATATGTACCTGAATACAAATATTAGAATGGGATGTTAAGTGACACTTGGCTCAGATTTTATTTTTTTTCACTCCCTTTATATTCATTTTTATATAACATGTTTACCAATGATGGTTGATAATATGCTCAATTTTCCAATTGACAGTGATTTCAAAAGGAAAGCCTACCAAAATATGTAAAATGCATATTTTTCTTTTATGTATATGCAGGTATTTTAGTTTTTTTCTATTTTATTACTAGGTTGGTCTATATAAATAACAACTTATGCATGGTGATATATTAATATATATAAAATCTAATAGGTAGTAGCTACTTTTCCATCATGCTGAAGTTCTATTGTGCAAGTTTCGGTAGTAAAAAGTCTATTTAGGACAAGCAAATAAAGTGGCTTTCATGTATTAATATAGCATGATACCCAGCACTTTTTAGGCCATAGTAATGTTGCCAAGGCTAAGTTCAGAGTAGAGATTTTTGCAAATGGGTTTGAACCACAGAGCTTGCAAACAAGGGATCGAATCCATTCATTATCTTTTATATGACAGGCAGTAGAAGGCAGTAGCATTGCTTCACGGCTTTTTGGAAGTTACACATACCATCCAAGGATGGTTTGCTGCTTCTGCCATCCTCATAGACAGGGTTCCACTTTAAAAAATTGGCAGCAGGCAGGGCAGAAACTGGCAATATCCTCTGAGCAATAAATATTCATAGCTGCCTGATCGCTGGCCATTGTTAGCTCAGTATTACATCCCGGCTTCCCCTGCAGGTGCCAGGACTGATAGAACTCCCAAGTGCCTGCTGGGAGTTATGTCATCCTGGCCCAACCATTCAAGATGACTTGAAATCAGAATGTGGAAGAGAAGAAAAAAATAGATGGTGGTGCCCATGAAGGTGAAGGGTCAGGTGAGTATCCCCAGGGTTTAGTTCTGGTTATAAGATGAAATACCAACTCCAACTCTGTCTTTGCTGCTGTAGCCCTTACTAATCATACACCCCCCTCAAATCTTGAGTTGTCATCTTCCTATTTATGCTATAGAGCATTAATTCCTAAAACTCCTCGGCTGTTGCAAGCGCTGCCGCCGGAAGGACTAGACCGGCCACGCTCTACTGCAGTGGGACACCACCAGGATTGTCGGCCAGAAGAGCATCTCTTAAGTAGTACACCTACTGGTGTCACCTCTTTCTCTCCAATTAATCAACCCGTTCATCAAAAACCATCTCCAACTCAAAAACCCTTTTTCTTACCCTTCTTTTGAGCATTATTTTCATCACCTAACATTACAATCTCAATGCATCCCCTGAGGAAGCCTATCGGCTCGGCGAAATGCGCCTGGCTTAAGACGTTTTGTTGTGCTTACAGTAGCCATTTAAGCATTTATTGTCTAGTTGACAGTCATTACCCCAAGTGTTTTTCACATGGTACTGCCTTTTATTTGATACTCAGTTAGTTGTTGTGATTTGCACTTTGTTATTATTTGAATGATAATTACCTTTCAATTTTTGCCGCAAAAATACCCATCTTTTCCTTTTCTTTAAATTTTGCATTTATATTTTGGGGTCGGCAACGTTGGTTAAGTTATTATTTTGGGGTCTGCAAGTTATTACTGGTATTTTAAGGCTGTAACAGTCTTGGTCTGTTCTATATGTTTACAATATGTTTTATTAAAGAATATTTATGCCAAGAATTCCCTACTTTTCCTTCTCTGTTTGGTTAGTCAAGAAGGTGTTATTATGCTGTACTGTTTCAGGTATACAGCAATTTTGGATTTTGGTAAAGATCCCCAGGTGGACATACAATTATATTTTCTATGGTGCTTAAATGTTAGAAAAGATCCGTTTTAAGTGCTAACTCCTAATGGGTCACTTTCACGAGTGCCTAATGGAGACCACCATTACCAAACTCTTATTTCAAAGTGCTTGTTCCTAGGCTGTCATTCTGATGCTTTGGCTTTATTTCAGTTTGAAATTTTCAAGACTCTGATTGAAACATATTAAAGCCAGACAGCCAGGTACCTAGCATTTCCAGATCAGGGCTTGTAATGGCAGCACCCAGTATCCCAGGGAGTCACTTTAGGTGCAAATCTGGTTGAATCCACATTGCTCAAGTCAGTCCAGTATAAAGTAAATTCTGCTTTGTTTCCAATAAGACAATGAAGAATAAAGAATTCTTTTTGGAATTTTTTTTTTCCCAATGCCTGCATGTTATTAGTTTTAATTGTGTGCTGTGTATAGTTACTACTACCAATTAAACTTTGACTTGGTCTAATGTAAAAAAAAAAATGACATAGTTTCCGAAACTTTTTACATTGTCTGATATTGTATCTCTTTGCACGTAGGAAATGGAATTGGGGTGGGAGAAGCGGATCTTGAATGCGCTCCAGTCTTCTCCCTAAAGGCAGACTGTGGAGGTAAAACGAGGAAAGTCTTAAACTTCACAATTTCCAATAATGAACAATCATTACTCAAATTACACCAAGCACTGATTAGGTTTAAAGTAATGAAGAAAACAACACAATCAATCACCATCAACCCTAAGGAAGTCAATCTGTACGCCAAGCACTGCAGGTGGTGAGGGCCAACAGCGCCATCTTCAGGATTGCAAAATAGGTCTTGTGTCACAATGCAGCATTGTAATATCCATTGGTGTACATTGCTTACAAACAGCTACATGAAATAGGAATTATATTGTAAATTATAAAAATGTGAAATTAATTAATACCTTTCTTGTGGGCTGCATTTGTATAATTGCAGCAATAATGTTTAGCCTTCTTATGCCATACGCCCTTTTTCACGTATAAAGATTTGTGAAAATCAGCCCACATCAAGTGCTTAATCATCTGTGTACATATATACATTTATGATGCCATCTTCACAATATTATAGCCATATGCATTGCACAATGTATTAATGTTTATTGCATTATAGAAGCCTATGTATTACAAGCAAGCTGCAAATATATTGCAGTGCACCAGACGATACACATACGGTAGCTCTTTTTTGCATGGTTTAACACACATTGCAACAAAGTCTGGATAGGTCCTGAATGATTGAACTTATCAAAGAGGATCCAAGTTGTAAAATACAGTGAATTATCATAGAGAAATGCAGTAAGCATAGAACTGTTTTACAATTCAATCAGACTTCAATTTCTATTTGAATGCAATGTGCAATAATAATAGTAGCATGCAACAATTTTACAATTGTTACAATGTGCATTTTGGGGCTCAAATAAATGATTAGTCAGTGTGTTTACCTGCCATTTAACCCAAATATCATAAAGTGGCAAGCAGAATTTTTGGAGTTTGTTTACATTTCAAGGCAAAACATTCAAAATGAGTGCATATCAATGGACAAAACGCATATCACATCATAATGAACACACACAAACCAGCATATGGTTCTACAAAGTGAAATTAAAATTCAGCCAGCAATACAAGAATGATATAAAGAGTGCTGTAATATTAATATGATAATATTTGGCTGCAGTAACCTAAAATCAGATGGAAATGTATTGGGTATCTTCGATTGAGATATTACTTCTTATTGTATATATTGAAAGTGCCTGTGGTATTTTATTATTTAAAAAATAGTTATTTCTAATTTATTAAATATTTCAAACCTCTGGTAAAAGAAATATAGAGGTGTCCTATCATGTATCTGTGTGTGCCACCCTCACTTGCCGCTTGGGATGAGAATGAATGGGAGCACAAAGCCTCCCGGGATACCTACGTCAGGCATTCCGGGAGCTCTTGGACGCTGACAGAATTTGACAATCTCACGCTTGCACAGTGATATCGGCAAATTTTTTTTTCATCCTAGGTCACCCGATTTTGCGCCTGGGTTGGGTAACGTACGATAAAGAACCTGGAAGAGAAGATAAAGATGGCATTGCTGGGAGCGCCACCCTTGGGACGGATGTCAAGACGACACGGGACCTGATGCCGGACATCCCTGGAGTGATGAGACTGCCCTGCGGGATTGAAGGTAAGTGTGTTTTTATTTTTTTTTAGTTTTCAGTTTAGTTCCTCTTAAACCCTGAACAAAGATTAAGAATCTTATCAGAATACCATAAGTCTTCATTTTTATACACATTTAAGGACACTTAGTATTGCAGTATTTGAATGAGCATGACACTTGGGAAACAAGCATTTTAGTATACTTTATTACTTAGATTAAAACAAAATACATTTTTTTGTAGGTTATCTCCTAATTACTCATAAATTACCGGTAAACTTGATCAAAAGGGAACATTTTAAAAGTTATGGAAAAAGTTTAGAAAGGTTAACAGTGACCAAAATGGTACCCTGAAAGGTTTATTTCAAATGACAGGGCACTTGATGGTATGTGTCTACGTCCTTATAGCTGTATATCTGCAGTGTGAGACTAGGGCAGGGATGTTGAACTAAACGTAATATTCAAACAGTTATTAACAGGTAGATCAGTTTACTTTGGTGCAGAAGGGAAGTCACTTGTCCCTTCTGCAATAATGAACCCACTTGTGCACATTTTTCTAACATCTTAGTTTTCTTCACTTTAACTTACAGCTTCTAGGAGTTCTTCTTTGTATAAAATAGTTCCATATATATTGTAGAAACATTAAAACCACAAAAAAAACATCCAATAAATTACAACTTTCCAGCTGAATCATAGCCACTGATTTGCTCCTATCTAGCATTTGATGTGACAATATTGTGACACTGCTGGAGAAGATGTCTAAACATTTAACTTTCCTTCTGTTGTCATGTTGTCTTTTAAACAAAATAAAAGGTAGGTTGCATTAGCTGTATATAGAGTCACATAAGTCGCATTAACCAGTAAGAAGCCTCCGGTATGGAGTGAAGAGCAACAGGCAATCTGTACACACTCCGGAAAACAAGTTACTGTGTAAAAAGTCAGATGTATACCATTTATTGTGCCTCCTAACTTTGCAAATTATGCCTGCCATTCATTTATTCCCTTTATTGTGTTGCTTCTGAAAATGTGCTAAGTGGTGAATTGTGACAGTTTCACTTGCAAAACTTTTCCTTGTTAGAGAATAAAGTTTTCTTCACTGGCGGATAATAAACTATTTCCATGGAAACACTTGGAAAGAACAAAACAGGATCATCTCGGAATGACAGGGAAAGTAACAGCCCTAAATAGCATAGAAAACAAGCTGCCATTGGGAAGTCCATTCATCTGTCCTTTCAAGAATTAAAATTAGGTCTCCTCAGGAAGACAGGAGATTCTGATTTACTGAGACATTTTAAAAGTCAGCTTTAATAATTTTATTTTATTTATTTTTTTCATTATTACTACCAAACTTTGACAACAGTGTATATTTTAGGAATCTCAGCTAAGACACATGAATAATCTATTTTTTAGCTTGTTAGCTATGAATGTTATCACCTTTAGTTCCTATTTTTGCTGTCATTTCCAAAACTAATATCATATCATCGCTCGTCTTTCCCTCTCCAGAGCCCAACTTTTAGAAAAAGGCATGAAATCAATTTCTTTGGTACAGGAGGCTGAAAGCTTTCTAATATAAATAGGAGGTTGGCAGCTAAGGGCAACGCAGACAGATTTGGGAGGCCATCCTCATGGACAGTACATTAGCAAAATAAGTGTATATTAAAAAAAAGTCGGTGTCTATTTTCTAAATAGGTCATTTTATATCACTAAAAAAATGGGAGCTCTCATTGAAGCGGACATAAACTAAAATTTTTATTTTACATAACCCTTTTAGATAATCGTTTATCTATATAAAGTAAAAATGTTACCCTTTTTTTTTCTGAAGCCCCTCTCCTTCCAGGGAGCACAGAGCTTCCTGGGATACCTACGTCACGCATCCTAGGAGGCTCCTGGCTGCTCCTACATTGACGCATGTGCAGTGAGATAAGCACTCTTCTTTCCTCTTTACAGTAGGCTATGTCACTCACCTGTGCAGTGAAAAATCGGGTGACGTAGCCAGAAAAAGCAGGAAGAGAGACAAGGTGAAACGCCAGGACAAAATAGAATTCTACGTCAGCGCAGGACCTGATCAAGGACTTCTCCAATGGGATTTTTTTTATTATTTCAGCTTAGTTCTGCTTTAACTCCAAACAAACATCTGATTTAATTAATTTATTCCACTTTCTACTGGGATGCTCTGGATAAAATCTCCTCTTTTTTCAAAAGTTCCCAGGCTGTCAGCGGAGAGACAATATTTGAACTTTGCCGGTCTCTTTGCTGGAAGCAGATTCTGCGAAACCCATTGACATTGAGACTGGATATGTATTACATGTATATTAAAAGTATATTCCCCTTTTAATGATTGAATGAATTATGTTTTTATTTATATAATGAAGGATGTCATTTAATATGAGGTACCTTGAAAGTCAAATTTTATGGTGATATAAAATATTTGGCAGAAAGTTTGGATGAGCCACCCAAATCCACACCTTTCCCTTGTGGATAGTAAAGGATTGATTAACTGATAGGCAATGCTGACTTCTGGTTGTTTTTAAGCTTTTTATGTAGATATATGGAGGAGAAGAGTGGTATAGGTTAGGGCAGGGTGTCTAGCACTGGCCCCAGAGGATCCACACACATTTCTAGTATTTCTCTACAGCGGTCCCCAATCTGAGGTCCGTGGCCCTGGCCGGTGCACCCCCCAGGGGTCAGGAGAAGGACTGTATGCATCACAGGCTCAGGGCTCTGGACACAACCCACCCACTCTCACATTGCTAGCTCAGACTTGTGATAGGAGAGTGGGGGGGGGGGGTTCTGGGAAGTTTCTACCCCTTTGAGTGACACACGGCTCACCGGGCATGCGCGGTCTGGAGTCCGTAAATTTAGTGGTCCGTAACGTCCAAAAGGTTGGGGACCACTGCTCTAATAGACAGCAGTACATTTATAAGGTGTGCTTTACAATGGGTCAAAAATTACTCTGCTTTATATGAAAATATGTGGGCCCTTGAAGACCTGTTTGTGTAGCTCTCAAGGACAGTAGTTGGCAGTTTTGTTGTAGGATAAAGATATGAGTTCAAAAGCAAGCATGGGCACCAATTCCTGTTTGGTTCACACACTGGAAATTCCTGTTTTTTTTGGTTAATGTATATATGTAAAGCTAAACTTTAAAATGTTGTAAAAATAATTTAGAATATTTCATTCATTAATATATATATTTTTTTAATTTTCTGCTTTGATAAAGAACCTTGTTTTGCCGCTTTCATGCACGCATATTGAAGGTTTCCTATGGCTATCCATTGAAGTGCAGATGGTTTATAACTGATGGGCAAGGATTATCTAACATACAGCAAAAACTGTGCTGCCTCCAGGAAGCTGGCTGTCCATAGCCACCTGTAAGCAGGCTGTTCTGTTTCCTACCACTGCTGGTCTGTTCACATGAGACTGAAAAATCCACTCTGGATAACGGAGCCATTGGTCCCATAGAGTGTTCCTATTCAAAGAACTAAAATGCATTGTTTTCTGTGGTCACTATAGGGATACCCACCATGCAGCTGTTGAAGTGGGTTCATGGAAACATGACAGTGGCTGCAAAGCATTGCAGAAAAAAAAGAATAGAAAGCAGTAAAGGATAACACAGCAAGTGTTTGAAATAAAAAAAATGTTGTTGATCAGTTTGGAATGCTTTTGAGTTCAATTAGTTTGTAGTTGAGCTTCTCCTGACCATCATTTGAACCCTTGCAAAGCAACACCCCTCTTCTTTAAGTTGCTTTTGCATTACTATTTACTTGTATGGGGAGAGAAGGATTTCTGATGTGAGCAAAAGCAAATCAACACAGACCCTAGTGCTAGCCATGGAAGTACAGAAGGCTCTTTACTGATGGCCAGGGAGTATCTAACATACAGTAAAAGCTGTGCTGCCTCCAGGAAGCTGACCCACCTGTGCGCAGGCTGTTCTATTTCTTACCATGGCTGGTCTGCTCACATGAAACTGAAAACCCTGCTTTGTGGTGCAACCCAGATAACAGATCCATAGGTCCCATACAGTGAGCCCAATAAAGGAACTGATCATTCACAATACCCAGTGTGTTCTGTGAATAGCCAAGTGCAGAGGGAAGAGCACTACTATTAATGCATTCTATAAGACCCAACTCTTGTATTCAGACTGAAATGCAAAATGGAAGCTGTACTATTGTAATATAAATATTGATTTTATAGTACAGTTCAGAAATCTGGCCATGTATTACAAAGAAGAAATATAATCTTTACTTGCACATCAGAAGTTTCCCAAAATTTTTTGTTCCTTAAGGTCCACTTTAACTCATAAAAAGACATAAAAAGGCACACATTATTGCATCCCTATAATAATGAATTCAGCATCTAATCAGACATATATTGAAAAAAAGAACAGGGCAAATTGCTGGCGTGGAGGTGAATATTGCACAAAATTTGTTTCTCCTATTTTATTTTATATGGTTTATTCATTTTTATCTTATTTTTAGCTGGGGTTTTGCTCTAATTCATAAAGTGCTCTCTTAGCATACCCAAGCTATATTACAAAAATATATTACGATCTGTTTCTAAATTTTGATAAAGGAAACTCTGAAACAGTAAGTTCTGGTTATGTTGTTTTATTTAAGTCTTTTATGAGTTTGGATGAACATTTTTTTCTATGTGCTCTTAAACGTACAAATTTGTTGCCGCTATTTAAACAAACAAAAAAAAATACAAGTAAAATGCAGAGTGCTATTTGCTGTCACCTCTCTTAGTTTCTTTATTAAACTGTCAGTTTTGAATGAAGGAAAATAACAGTCCCTACATTTTTTATAAGTTAAATAATAATAATTTTGTGTTTATGCTCAGAAGTCAGGTAAGCGCATGAAAAGCAAAAAAAGTAGTATTTAAAAAAAAAAAACACCATCATGGTGTATTATAGATAGTATAGCATTTTATAGGCACGGTGAGAAGCTCTCACTTGCATGGTAGGGGACAGAAATATACATATAAACAACAGTGCCAGTTTTTCAGACCTATGAAATCAATGTTCAGACATACAGTGGAAGTGCTTTGATATTTCTGTAGTGTAGTGGATATAGATAAGTGCAGACAAATACCTGTTGATCTTGACAGAAATCCAGCAAACTTTTTAGCTCCTGTCTACCTGTCCAAGGGTCCTGCTGGACCTTTGCTGAAATCGGTTGTAGTCTAGGAACGAGCAACCTAGGGCGGCAGCACAGCCATGTATAAGGTACATGTGTAGTGTTCCTTAAAAAAGAAAAGTGTTACTTGTAGTATTAACAAATGAAAATACAAGGAAAAATGCCCAAAAATAATCCAGCCAAGCACATCTTATAACTGGTAGGCTGCGACGAATTACACTTGATTCTTGAGAAGTATCCACACATGTAGCTTCTCCCGGTGTGGTTGCTTTTCCTCTTTGTATCCACACAAGGGCAAACTTGTTGGCTTGTGGTGTGGTTGGGCATAGGGCAGAAGTTTGATATTCACCTAGGATAGGAACAGCTAACCTTGCTGGTCTTGATGGCATGTCTAAAAGGGTCTAAGATTTGCTATAGGAACAGGCAATCCTATGCAGCTCCTGGAGACTGGCACCTTGCCAGGCCACTGCTGGTTCCTAAAGATCCTTTTATAGTGGGCTGTAGTTTGCAGTAATGAACTGCTTACTTTCGCCCCTATTCGTTTTTTTCAGAAACCTGGAGGACACATTAATATTATTATTATTATTATTATTATTATTAATAAACAGGATTTATATAGCGCCAACATATTACGCAGCGATGTACATTAAATAGGGGTTGCAAATGACAGACTAATACAGGCAGTGATACAGGAGGAGAGGACCCTGCAATTCACCCAAGGAAGTGGGGGTATATGTCCCAAAACCACTTCTGTTAGCCTAAACTCTGTTCTGAACAAAATGTGATTGTGTTGTATACTCAGTGTTTTTACAAACAAAATGTCACTGAATTTAAGTTAATATCTATCTTTTAAACAGGTTAAATAGTTTCTGTGTTGTTTAGAATTCCTGAAAGAGTTAACAATCCCATACATGATCTTGGCAGTTGCGCTGATTAACTGCATCAATAGCCTGGCACACAGATTGAAAGCAGGTGTCCAGAACAAAGAATAAGTGCACACACATACAGATTAGCAGTAAATGGATATGTCAGCTAATATATAGATGGGCAGTGATAGGAATATTGATAGGGGTACAGCAAGACCTATCAGTAATTTTGATACTCATGGGCCTCTTTCTGCAGTGATTTACTGTACATGGCCCTTCCTTCCATTATTTGCTAGTGGGAAACAGCTGCTGCACAAACCACTGGTGAATAAGGCCCTCTATTAATTGCATCAATATGAAGGGTCATAAATATTATCAAGCCAAGAATATCAATAGCTGACTTCATCGCAGCAGCTCTTTAGAAGACGTCTCCAGATGTATGTAAATAGAAGCTGTTAGTAACACTTAATTTGGCAACACGTTTAATGCTACTTGAATTATTGCTGTAATGGTTTTGCTTTAGATGCAATTGGGGCAGAAATGTTCTGGGGTACAATGTAAACAGAAGACCCATTACTGAATATCATATACATGACAGCTATTGCCAAATGGCTATCTTCTCCTCTCCGTGCATATGGGGAAGTTTATAGCCAAAGTGCATAAACTTTGCAGCATCTGTTTTTCCACAATGACCACTCAGACCCACAAAAGATCAATGTTTATATCAAGTGTGAATGAGACCTAAAAAGGCTTTGCATCAAACCATCCTTTATCAAAACCTCTTTTCATCAAACCATCCATTATCTGGGAATAAAATGATCCAAAAATAATATTACAACCACTGTGATCAATATCAAGTTGTTGTTTATCACATACTCATTGTTTTGCAATTGTATCAGATTTGGTTGTTCAACAGTATGGCACAGAATATGAATGTTCTGATGGTAATGGACCACCAAAGACTGCATCTACTGAACCACTTGATGGTGAAAAAATGTATTTTTTAGTGTCCATATCATCCTTAGCCTTTATTACTTATAGATTCCTATTTCTATTTAAGATGCTGTTAGTAAGATATCAGAACTGGAGTTTCTATACCTACTCACCTGCCAAGGCCATTTTGGCAGTTCATTTTGGCAATCTCATGAATGCAGCCAAGGACAGCCAGGTTCATGGCATACAGACGGCTTTATAGTAACACATCACTTTCCTTAAAGGAAAATTCAGACCTGTGGTGGGTGCAAGTAATCCCAACAGAGCTTCAGATTTGATAGTGGGCAGCAGTGAGCAGTACTGAATCACTCAATGCTGACCCAATTCATTCTCTATTGAGCTGCCGCAGGTAGACGCTACATAGATGCTACAAAGTAAAAGGTTCACTGGTGCAAGGAAGCTGTAAGTGCATTGTAACCACACCACCGGTCTGAATACAGCCTTAGTGTTATCACTCTGCCCGCAGATAATCTGTCCAACAGGTTTCAGCATCCTCAGCCTCCCTTTAGCGGTGCAAAGATGTGCCTTTTCTAGCATCCTCTGTACTTACTCTGCATATGTGCAGCAGCCAAAGAGCAGAGTAGTCCAATAGCCACTAGGGCCACCGGCCTGTCATCCCTTGCAGGGAGCTCTGGTGAAGATCGAGAGACACTTAAGCTACATACACATGTGCAATAATTGTCGTTGGAAAGGATCTTTCACAATCCTTTCCAGCGACCAAGGACTGCATGATGCATGAACGAGAGCTGTACATACATCACCGTTCAGCTCTATGGAGAGGGGAGAACAATGGAGCAGCACCTCGCTGCACGCTCCCCCCACTTCGCTTCCATTAAGATTGTTCGGCCTCCATTGTCTGTAGATCCGCCAGGACGGTTGTTCGGATGATGGACGACGGGCGCTGTACACACGGCGGATTCTCATCCGATCTCAGGTCCTGAGTCGATTATTGGACAAGAACCATTGAACGTGTGTACGTAGCCTTAGGCTTTGGGCCTCAGTTAATCCCTCGTCACCTGGACGGGGGTGTAGCCAAGCAGGAATACCTCACTGCTGAAGTATCCAAGACATGAAAGACTGACTCAGCAGTCCATTAACTAGATGGTTAAAGTAAGAACTTCAACATGGCTTGAAAATAAAAATGAAAACACAGGTAAAAAATTAATATGATGGAAACATATATGCCAATTTAATTAAAACAACAAACCCACAAAATATGGACAGAGCAACAAATTGCAGCATGTACAGAGTTTTTAAAAGTGTGTGTACGGTAACTTTATTGTTTTTCATTCTATTTTCTATCATTCTGATGATTACCTGCTGTAGGAGTACATGGCTCACATAAGAATACCAAGTAAGAGTGAACAAGTCAAAAATGTGATAATGGCTGCAATCAGGTAAAATGATGCACAAATCACACTAGAAACTATTTTCCTTGAACCCTACCTGGAAACAATGCCTTCTTAGCCAGTCTTGCATAGCTCCTAACATGTCTCTGAAGAATCAGACTAAAGGGAACATCTGAATTCACCGACTTCTTGTCAATTTACAATGGCTCATTACTCCAGTCACACAGATGGCTGATGGGGTTTTATCTAACAGAAAGGCCAGGTTAGTCAATTGACATCAGGGCATAGAAATTCACTGGACACTGAAAGGTTAAGTCAGTTCTAAGAAACCTCCAACATGTCAGCAAAAATTAGCAGAAAAGGTGGCTGAGCCATCAATAAAGGACACTTGCAATTAGTTAATAATTAGGATGGTAACATTGTGGAATCGATAGCAAGATGAGCCACCTTGTAGAAATTTGCATGCATTAAGAAAATCTATACTATTACAAAATATTAATGGCCACAGCACAAAATTATTGTGTGAACTCTGCCAAGCTGATTATTAAGTACACAGTGCTTGTTTTATAATCATTTTGTGTTGGACAACATTGTGGCCACCTGTTTTCTAAATCTGTATTATAATACAAAATATTTTACCTAACTAGGTAAAAACTAAAATGGTTTTGAAACAATTTTCTTTTTTGGAGCTCATCTGAAACTAATATATCATTGTCTGTATTATACAAGGTGTGATACCCATAGATATTAAACTACTTTTCCCAAAAGTTCAACCACTTTTGCCAAAACTTAAAAAATCCCTACTGATTTTTTTCAGGGGATCATACCATGGTATGTAAGTTGCAGTATCATTTAAAAGAACTTCTTCTTTTAGCTTTTTGTCCATTTCCCCTTCCTGTCTCTGATTTTATTTTTTATTCCCTTCTTGTTTCCTTTTTTTAAATTTTTCTTCCATACTTTGGTAGTTTCCAAGCCAATTCAGATTTCTAGTTTACTGTTAATACTTATCAATGTTGTTTTTTAAAGCTTCGCAATGGAGAAATGTTATTTTTTTCTGCTTCTGCTCCAGGGGAAGGTATGACTTTATTTATTTAAACTACTTTTAAAACTGAAAGTTCAATGTACCTAAACTTTACCTTCCCTAGTCCTTTCTTTTCCCCCTCATCAACATGCTAATGATTTCTATTTTTATTATATGCTTCATTTTTGACCCAATTATGTGATTCTGAACCTCCATTAAAAATTTTTTTATCCAGGATGGACCAGGGACAGTCCGGAAGACAGTTACATGATTCTGGATTTCCTCTAGCCAGAAAGTGAGGTAGGTTCCATCTACCCTTCTGCTACTTCCAATGCAGGGGTGTCAAACTCTGGCCCGCAACGTCCTTTTTTTGGCCCCCAAAGGAATCGTAAATTTGAATTGCAGCTGGCCTGCCGCTGTATTGAGATAGCACCGCTACTACAATTTCCGGCATCACTCGCATCTATAGACCAGCGGCCTCTCTGCTAATGCGTGACCCCGCATTGGACTGTTTTATAGACGCAGGGAATTGTATTAGCAGTGCTGCGACTTTGTCTAAGTTTTTAATTTTGGCCCACTGTGTATTTGAGTTTGACACCCCTGTTCTAATGCAAGTTGTGAGAAGATGTGCAATGTATTCAGGCTAATTAATTTCGGTACAGGAGAGAAGGCTGTACAACTGTTCTAGACTGAAGGCTGGGGTTCAGCTTTAACAAAGTCATGATTAGTCTGCCAATGATTCTGCCTAATAATACATAATATACATACTATATATATACGGTAATATATGGCTTGTTTGTTTCTAGTGTGATATGTAATACAACCCTCCTTCAGTTATAGACTAAAACAGTGGCTGCCAACCTTTTAGACCTCTCAGACCACTAAATTTACAGACTCCAGACCGTGCATGGGTGGGGAGCCGTGTGTCACTCAAAGGGGAAGAAATTTCACCCAGAGTTACGTCTTGATGCCAGAACCCCTCCACTCTCCCATTGTAGGTCTAAGCCTACGATCCATACAAGAGACATGGTCCGTGGCTCTGGCCAGTGCGCTCCCCCCCCATTGGGGTTCTTCTCCTGACCCCCCTGGGGGGCACAGAGTCGCGGTACCCCAAAATTTTCCCAGACCACCGGTTGACAACTGCTGGACTAAAACATGACCTAGTTACTTCTGATTTTAGTTTAGGATGGAGCATGGAGGGGTTAAAACCCACTAGCAAGTTATTTTCTTCGGTCTACAGCCTTTCAGGGGTAATTACCTTTACCGTCTATCCTAACTACACAACAAGAAGTAAGAAGAAATCCTTCTAACATGGACAATATTTTCAACCCAGAGAATTGTTCTCAGAACAGGTGTTCCGAATGACACACTTCCCCACACCGTCTGCTCTTTTGAATTGAGTTGCCCCCAACTTTCTCCAGGACAAATTAAAAGGGTTAAACCTCCCCAATGAGGATAAATACATCATTACAACTCCTTACTACTTTCCAAGATAAAAAGAATGTTTTTTTTTTAAATTTTAAAAATTTGTGATTAGGCAGGGCCTTATTTAAAAAAGAGACAGATGGTGTCAATATCTGCAAAAAAACAGTAGGCTGCCTGATCATGACCATCAATTGTTGAAATCCCTGAGTTTCCTATGCACAACCCTATGTTGGTAGTCAGAATACCCGGCACATCCCATCTTCCTTGCAGCAAGGACTGAATGAACTCCCATGCAACTGCACCTGCCAAGTTAAGTCACCCCAGCATGGACAACCAATATGGCATTGTTTGTGATGGAACATGAAAAGGTGAGTAAAACAGGGTTTAATTCTGTTTTCAGAAGGAATACTGTTAGAGACAGTAGATGGAGCAGAACGTCAAGAAATAATTCATATTTTATCATTTTTCTTTAACCCTCTAACTTCACCCTGAAGTGCTTGATGTTGAATATTGCCAGTTGAACTGTTCCTAAACCATCCCTTGCTCCTACATTAGGCATTGACACTACAATAGGTTAAACTTTGCACGCCAGAGTTGTTCCTCTGATCATTTGATAGATAAACCCAGGTACAATGCATTACGACAAACCAACAGAAAACTACATTTTGGAGTCATAGCTACCATAGCAAAAGGGACCTTGTCCTGCAAATATAAACAATCTATAAATAAACACCAAAGAGTTCTTATCTTTAACCAAGTTATAACCACTCTATCTAGTCCACCTTACCTGCAAGGCTTTTTTTCATGCTTATAAAATGCTAACACCTCTCTTAAGATACGTAAAGTAAATGCACAAATATATATATACTTGTAGCTGGCAATCAAAATCCCCACTGCAAACTTTTTAACAACCTTTGTGGTTTGTTTCTTGTCTTTCTTGAGAGGTTATTAGACATTTTTAATCAAAAGAAGTCTGACCGTGTCAGTTTAGATGCCTCAGGAATCTGTACAACTGACATCACACACCTGCAATAAAATGTTACCTGACATGCCTCTTCCCTGACTCCCTCTCATATGAGCTGCAGTTTGATGTGGGGGATCAGCACGGTCAGAGCTGACTCCCAAAGCTCCCTGTTCATGTGCAGACGAGTCTGTAAAAGAGAATTTAAAGAACTCTTCAATGAAGAGCTAGCTTTTTTTTCCCACAAGCACAAATGCTTACAAACTTTCAGCACTCATGTCTTTATTTCTTTAGCTATATTATCACTGATACCTCTTTTCTAACTTTCTAAAAGATTTTTGAAACTGATTTCCCATCAGTTTTTTACTAATGTGTCTCTAAGGCATATGATAGGAATGAAATATTGAGGCTTTCTTTAAACCTCCAAAAAGTTCAAAAAATCCCCCAGTAGTATAGAAGGCACCTTGTGGAGCAGTAAGTAACATTTTCTGTTCTTGTAAGTGCTTGCTGGAGCTTAGTTACTGCTGCACAATGATTTTCCCTTGTGGTGGTTCCATAGCAAACAGTCTTCAGGACCTGCCACAATTATTGAGTGTAAGCTTCAATGAAAAC
Source organism: Pyxicephalus adspersus (assembly GCF_032062135.1). Taxonomy (NCBI): domain Eukaryota; kingdom Metazoa; phylum Chordata; class Amphibia; order Anura; family Pyxicephalidae; genus Pyxicephalus; species Pyxicephalus adspersus. The sequence goes on along the minus strand of NC_092859.1, from coordinate 140,986,218 downwards.
AGCACTAGGATGAACAAATGTAATTCAATAGATAACTTAAAACATTGCCTGAGATTCAGGGGCCTAATGTCAGCTACTTACACACCAAATGTCCCTAATACAGCACCCAAATGGAAAAAATTATAAATTATGGTGCACATTTTACCCACAAAACAAGAACATATCTGCCTAATATCACATGTTAATATAAAATGCAAATCACTGATGTTTGTTTAGTCCTGAACATAGTAAACTCCAAAAATGTAGCTCTTCTTAGACCAAACTAAGATGGATCACTTACAATTGCAGAAACAGAATTATGCTTTCTATAATTTTGTTATATTTTACACACATTTTGATAAATCTTTTGTTGCTTTGTCAATGCTTTGTCAATGGAGGAACCCTTAAAAATAAGTTTCAGGTCCTCAGGGAAGCGCTGCTATAATTACTATATCCACAGCTCACAGTACATGACTAGGGTAGTTCGGACCTTTGCCCAATTTATTCCCCCCTTTAAGTAAGCTTCTCCCCCCACCTCCCCCCAACTTTCCAGCCTCCCCCCCTCTTTTTAAACCGCAACAATACCACACTAACAACTTAGTGGACTTAAATTTGGCTGGCAAGCAGCCGTTTATTAACATAAATAAGTAACCAAAATAGAACATTTGCATAAATAACTATAAATAAACTCAGAATAACTTACAACTCTGCAATATTCACATACAAATACTTAAATAATAACACCCCCATTAACATAATACATTATTCAACCAAATACACCTCCAAAAATGTACACTATAAATTATAGTCCCTTTGTAATAACACAACAAACCAATTTAAACCCGATCCACTAGGCTGCAGGTCTTGGAAAGTAAAGTCCACCTCCAATTGTCCGCCAAGCAACGCCCTAGTGGCCTATACCATACAACAACCATCCTGGATGCCCCCTTTCCATAAATTACACCTGGACTCTTACCTTCCACTAGACCTCAACCGCCAACTGAAAACCATCCCCAAAACCTTACAAACAGGGAGGGTGGGTGGTAAATTTTCTCCCGCAAAAATTGTCCCTCTTTTCTGTTCCAGCCTTCCTTTGTCTGTACCTATTCTCCTCCCATTTTAACTTCCAATCCGACCATCAGCTAACCCCTCCCTAACCACTGTTCAAATCCAATAACTCCTCCCCCCCATTTCTGGGCAGCCCTTACACCCTGTCATGAAGGGACGCTAGGGAGAATGACTCACCCTAATGTAACAGATATCTAAAAAAATCAGTGGAATCTGTTAAACTGACCTAGGAGGCAGAATAAACCCCCTTGCAACCTCTGGAGGAACCCTGGATGAAAAACAATGATCTAGACTGAATGGCTAAACTTTGTAGACACTTGGCAATCATACTCTATATGAGCTCTGTGGACATCTCATTTCACAACTATGAGCATTACTATGTTGGCAAGTTCCCTTTGTGACTTTAGCAACTCCATTCCTGTTGGAAGGCTTTGCACACGATTTTGTAATGTGTCTGTGAGAATTTGTGCTCATCCAGCCAAAAGACCATTTGGGAGGTCAGGTTTAAATATTGAACCTGGACTCTAATTAATCCAAAATATGTTCCGCAGGGATCAACTCCCAACTCATCAAATCATATCTCTATGGATCTGCTTTGTCTACTGGGACAGGTATGCTAGAATAGAAAACATCCTTCCTCCAATTGTTGTCTCAAGGTTAGAAGTGCACAGTTGTCTAAAATGTCTGTATAATGCAGCAAAAACAGTATATCTAAGTAGAAAAACCTTAGCTCAATAATTTGTATGGATATTTACTTCTGGCATACTACATACTTCTGGCCATATAGTGTTGTGACTACAAACGTTTCCTGAGTAATCCGGTGGAGAGATTTAAATACTTAATATCTCAGCTTCAACCGCCTTCTGTGGCCATTACTAGAGGAGGATTATAGACTCTTCTCATGGCGCCAACAGTCAAAGACCAAAGGAGGCAGGCTCAGATTCTGTAAAGAAAGAATGAACTTTAAACTCCTTGAAAGATATAAAAAATCTATAAAACCAAAATGACACCTAATGTAGCATGTCTATGTATAATATATTTTAATTGCCTATATATGACACTATGGGCCGATCTAATAAAGCTCTCCAGACTGGAGAAGATAGACCGTCATGGGAGAGCCTAGGTGATCCAACAAACCTACATTTTTTCTTAAAAATCATTTGGATTTAGTTGGCAAATGTTTTCAAAACTGGACCAGATCTATTCCCGGTTTGCTAGATAGTTCTTGGTTCTGCCATGATAGTCTATCTAAGCCAGTCTTGGAGAGCTTGAATAAATTAGGCTCCATAAGTAATTGAAAGATGATAAAGACAGACATAGAAAGAAAGTACAGAACATAAGCCCCCGTGATAATATATGATAAATGTATATAATTATTTTTTATATTTATAAAAGGCTACACAATTTAAAATTATTTATGAACTTGTAGCAGTTGGTGAAGAATAATATATATATATATATATATATATAAACATAAACTGGTGAATATGGTTTGATGTGTGGTATATAATATACTATCATTATAAAAATGTATTTTATCTTTTGATTTTACAAAATGCTATTTCACCATTTCTGAGAGTGATCTAATTAAACAGATTAAATGCAATGCAAATATACTTCTGTTCTTCCATTTTTCTATGTTTTAAATATTTTTAATCTCCTATTGCACACAGTCCATTAAAATACAGAGATAGAGCCCCATCTTTTCCATCAGCCTTCAATGTTTAACTTTCCAGTAATAACACCTGGGATGAAATTGTATGCTTGCCGTACTAATTTAGTAATTATTGACAGGGTGAAAAGTAAAAAAGAACAGCAAATATATGAAACTACATAGAAGTAATGAAAGGAAGGGTATTTTCCTTTTATTTAAGAATAGATTTAAAAAAAAATGAAGGTAGTTTAATGCTTTGTGTTAGTCGACAGTTCCATTTGCTATCACATTTATAATTTATGCTTTGAAATAGTCCCAAATATTTTAGTACAGTAAAGAATATTTGAGCTCTTTTAATAGGAGAACAGAAGGTGAATAGCACACATGGATTAGATGAACAGAAACGAGTCAAGAAAAGAGAACTCAATGCTTTTATAATTTTTTTTCTGTTAATTTTGATTGGATACATTGTATCTTTCATTCCCTATCATGCATTTCTCATGTTTAGTTGCTCAAAGCTTTCTCATCAAACATATGTTCAGCCAGCAGATGAAAATGGAAACAGACCTTCTGCAAGTTACTACAAAAGTGACAGGCCTATGTGTTAAACTGCTTTCTAGACCCTTTTCAGCTTGATAATTAAGAATGGCTTCAAGAAAAACTGATCTTGTAAACACTTGATGTTCACAATTGCAAAATTATGGAATGCCAACAAGAAAAAGTCTATTTGTCTATTGCTAAAAGGAACATGAAACCAAAATCCTTATAGCTGTGGTCAACAGTTATCTTTACATGTTATGGTTCAACATGTGCTCCATAGTAGAAGACATTTTCCTGACCTATAGAAGAAGTCCCTCACTCCAAAAAGAACACTCTCACTCCAGTCCACCATGCACAGGCATCCGGAGATCAAGACCAAGCTTTACAAATGTGTTTGTTTACTGCAAACTAATACTCTGAAAACAATATACAAGGGTTCTTCAAAAAATTTCCAAACTTTTTTTAACTTTAAAATTTCAAAAATAAATTATTTTTTAAACTACTAATTAAACATTCTTTCCTATTGCATTTTTCCCGGGATCATATCAACTTTTTGATGCCATCAGCAAAAAAATGTTTTTGTTTGAGAGCATAGCCACTGATACACTGCTACATCCAGAGTTCCAGGATTCTTTCTTCATTTTCTGCAGTCGTGGCTCTAGCTGGATTTCCAGAGCGCTCTGCATGCATCATATTAGTATGGCAAACCCTAAATATTTCAATTCATTCAATGGGCAGCACGATGGCTCAGAGGTTAGCCATTGCAGCGCTAGGTCCCAGGTCCCGGCCACGACCATGCCATGTCACAACCATTGGCCATGCCACTACGTGCATTGAGTTTGCATGTTCTCCCCGTGTTTGCGTGGGTTTCCTGCAGGAACTCTGGTTTCCTCCCACATTACAAAAACGTGCAGTTAGGTTAATTGGCTACCCCCCCAAAATTGACCTTAGACTGTGGTAATGACATATGACTATGGTAGGGACATTAGATTGTGAGCCCCTTTGAGGGACAGCTAGTGACATGACTATGGACTTTGTACAGCACTGCGTAATATGTTGGCACTATATCAATACTGTGTAATATTAATAATTCATAGACTAATAAAAATTTATAATAAATCTACAAGAACGAGAACTTTATGCCTTAATACCTTAATGCCTTTATACCTTGTGCCCACAAAATGTCTATGACAGAATGCTGTTCCTCCTTGGTGCAATTTTTATAAAGTGTAGCAGCCATCACCACAGTGTGACAACTAAAACCACACAAGCAAATATTACTCCTGTTCCTCTCATTATTTCCAACACGTATATAAAAAGTGCATAAACTTTTTCTAAGAACCCTTGTAAATTGTATCAACCCATTTTGTGAAGATTTTCCTTGATCTATTGTCCTATGTGGCACCAGGACAAAAAGTAAGAACACAGAAGTAAGTAAGAAGTAAAATATTTTCCTGTCATTCCACTTATGAGCTTTACTCAACTAAAAACCCAATATAGTACATGCATTAAACACAGAGCAAACCATTGCAAGTTGTTGCAGAAACTTGGCATGAACCTAAAGTTTAGCTATACCCAATTTAATAATAATTCTCTATATTAAAGAACATCCCCCCTAAGTCAATTCCACCAAACTAAATCCTTATCTTTTCCCTGCCCCCTAGTTTTTCAATGTGCAACCCAATTCCTAGTCTTAGTGCACCACATCTTCATTTATTTTCGGTTGGATGGCACCGCTGAAGGTTTTGTAGTGTTATAAATAGGCTACTGATAAAAAATTCTTCCAGAGATCAGAATGCAGAAACACCAACAAATGTCAAACTTTTTCCAGAGTCATTCCCAGCTTGCTATTGAGGTATTTATACTTGAATAAAAATGTTTTCGCTGTCTCATAGCTCCAACTCCTGGGATGGTGGCCTTGTTACCGAAGTGAGCCTTAATCACCCTAGCCCAGTAGAGGTTCCTAATGCCATCCATCAACAAAAGGGCACTCTAATGAAATACTTATTTCACACTTGCAGGAATACACAGGTTTGCCCATGATAGCCTATCTTCTCCAGTCTTGAAGAGCTTTAATACCTTAGGCCTAGTAAGTCAATATATAAATGCTGCAGTTCTTAAAAAAGTGTCTGTCTTATATATATTTTCAACGTTTTTCGCATATACTGGACAAGTACCATACTATTTTCTTTGTATGTGCTGCTTTCTTTGGTTCCCCTGTACTTTCAGTGAACTCTAATTAAAGGGAGACGATTGCCAATCTGCAAACTGCCCCTTGCAACCTGCTGTCTATCAGAGAGTTTCAGTACAACGCAGTCTTAACAAGTCCTAAGTCCCAATGACAGTAAAAGAAGAGCTTAATATTGATGCGTCTATCTCATCTCTGCAGACTCAGTCAGGGGATTTTTTTTTCTAGATGAAGGGTGAAAAATGCTGAATATTCATTATTAGAACGCAAAGAATCCTTAGGAATGTGCAGTACAAGATTCCGGCATTCACTGTTTATTGTACACAGCACACATATTTTGCAGAATCAGGCCAGTGTGATGCTCACAGCCCTCAAGATCCATTTTCCTTGTTTGTTTAAGGCATTTCCCTAAAGCTTTCATTAGTCAACATTCACTATCAAGCCGACAGTTTAAAGGAAGAAGCTAAAGCCTCCTGGAGGACAGAGTGCCATGAACAAAGACATATATAGAAAAAAACGCTGTCTTAGAGATTTCAATAAAAATGTTTTCTTTCTTTCTAAGGTAACAACTGAGAAAAATCTATGACTTTAGGTAAATATTGAGAAAAAAAAAACCTTTTCACCTGTCTAGAGTACACACGGTGAGCAAAGCTGTCATTACTGTAGATGGTATTGGACAAGTGACAAGTGAATTAATGCAGAATTAAATATGTATTTAAAAAGTACATTTTTATTGTTTAGTCCATCAAAATAATACATTATACTATATGGTTTACCCTCCACAAGAGCTGGACACTTTCTGACAATGACAGAAAGCAAAATTGAGACTTTTCACACTTTATGAGTAAAAGCATGTCTAATTATTTTACCAAAATTGAGCAGATAAAGCATGATTTCAGACAATCAATTGCTTTACTAAAAAGCTAAATGCTTTTCTAGAAGCACATAAATTACCTGGATATTAAGGTTTTAAAGTATAGATAAGAGAGACTGTTGATCCAGGTAGATCCAATTGTCTTCTGGAATCAGGAACAAATTTTTTTCCCCTGTTGGTGCAAATTAAACCAGGGATTCTTTGCCTTCCTCCGGATCAGGTATGTCTATAGGGTTTTTAATCTGTAATATATTTATTTCCCTAGTGATTTAACTTTGAGAATAACAACATAAAGCAAGACATCAAAGGATAGTTCGTTGTGCATGCATGATCTCATCATCTTTCACAATCTGTAAGCATGATAACATTTTCCATAATAATGTTCAAGGAATGGTCCCTGCAATAGAGGGCTGTGGATAGTTACCAGGTGAAAAATCGAAACTCCACCGTGTTTACTCAATAAAGTCACCAGCCAAGCTTTATCACATATCTTGCAGAGTGCTGTGGTTCTTCCTGCAATAAACAGCAGTGATGTAGGGTTCGTGGGGAACTGTTTAGTACAAAGTGGGACCAGGCATCCAACATACCAAGATGTGTGTTGAACATGAAGTCTTTGCAATTGAAAAGTCAAAATGTCCTATCAAATTATCCTATGGTTAGGCCCCTTCCTGTAGAGTTAGTGTTAGATTTGGAGTAGGTTAGTCTGTGAAAAAGGTTGGGCACTGGGTAGGGGATTAGGATTGGCACAAAGAAAGAGGGAGCTTAAAAAGTATCCTAACTCACTTACTCGGGTGATGTGCCAAACTTTACCAACATCTTCCTTTTCTCTTCTTCCAATTAAGGAGCTTAGTCCTTCTTGATTGGCAATGGTAGCACAAACAAACTCCTGGACATTTTCTGAAACTGTGTATGAGCTGTGCAGCTCGCGTTTCAAAAATATTAGTTAACATGCAAGTAATCAGAAAAGACTTAGTATATCTCTTCTGCAATAAAAATCCTGCCTGTTAGCATATTTTTGTATCATTTCACTTCAAAGTTGGGTGCCAGGTGATGTAGGATAAGCACAATGAAGGAAGACGTTAGGTTGGGGCACCAATAAGGGGAGTTAAAGTTAGGCACCAGGCAGGGCTAAGGGTTAGGATCCCGGGGTCCCAAAATGTTTGATAACTAGATACAGTTGCATTGAAACATTTAGTATTAAAACAGCTTTGCCATTAGGAGCTATTAAAATACCATAGTAAAGGTCATATCTTTCATCCCCAGCTTCTACTAATAATATACGGTACACTAAAATCATTGCAGGACTTCTTGTATGTTTTACGTATAGACAAAATGCTGTACCTAACTAGACCTGCCTAAAAACTTCTGAGAATGCTACACTTCACTCAGTTGCTTCCTACCTGAGCCAGTTTTGATGGCATAAAAGAATTCTTAGACACTTCACATTTACATCCTTATGTTATAACGTATTCATATAGCAAAGAAGATAAAATAAACTTTGCTATCTTTGCTGTCTTCACACCTGGCATATGTATGGAAACATGTTCTTTCAAGCTATTTATTCAGGCTTGCATCTATGCATCCGTGCTGTGCAAAGCTAAAGCGTCCATAGGTTCTGCACTTGAAATTATCCAACAAATACCTTAATAAATGTTTAGGATCTGCATATGGCAAATAAAAATCCACATTGGCATGTTTAGTGGGATTCTACAGAAATTACAGTTGTCCAAGTATATTTCTATATGGCAGTCAGCAAACAACTGGTTCATGGCGAGTGCTTGAATTTTACATCTTTTATATGACTATAAATAAATAATGGATTAACGTTTGTCCTACATAGAATATTACAGATAGGTTAACATTCACCAATAAAGAACAGTATGACTTAGCAATGGCAAGGTGAGGAACATGGCTATGGCAAGTAAAAAGTCAGGGCACTTACAGGACACTTCTTTAAGATGAATTTCTTCAATGGAAAACTTAATGTAGCTGCCTGAACAGAGACTTTCTACATCTATGTATTTTTAACTACAATGCATTATGTTTGTATGGGAATTACATTATAATCCCGTTGGTGTTACCATGTATTTAAAACGCACTGGCCACCTCATTAAAACAGACTTGTGAAGTCCTGGCAGTGTCTTGGGAGTATTAGGGCAGGCTGTGGAAAGTTTAGACGATTTTGTGGTTTCTTCTGCAAACTCTTTATACTTTTTGTTGAATTTGCGATAATTATTATTTAGGTATGACATTGTTTTCTTACTAAGTATTACGATTTATTAATTTTAGGGATACCATAGGCAAAAGAGATTTGGTGAACAGAATTATTATTGATATCACCTGTTCCTAATACAAATAACTTTTTTTCCTACAATTCTCCTTTTCTTTCTTTCATGCGTTTATTGGTTCACAAGACAGGGCGCCCAGTAGCACGGAGTATGACACATATAGTTGTGTGTGCTAGTTAATTGGGCCTTTACAAGTCTCTCGAGTTTCTTTTCTTTTCCATATTTTCTAAAAGCATTTTTGTATTTGCTTATTTTTAACCTGTGCTGTCAACTGACATTGCATGGACAGTGATGCCTAGACTATAACTAGGTCTATAGGATGATATATGTATTTTCTCCTGTATTGTTTCATAGATGCAGCTATTTTATTTACATCCCTAAACACTATAGTCTGAGACATTTCTTTTTTCCTTCTCTAATGGACTGCTGGTTTTGACAGTTCTTCCTTGTTTGCCAGAGCTGTGTCAGCTTCCGGAGCACTGAGACTCAATCTGCAGTCTGTTCCAGGCTCCAAGGGATATGCAGATGAGTACTTGAATGGCTTGTCACCAGAGCAGACTGAAGAAGAGAACAGGATGTGTTTGGAAGTTCAGTCTGCTCATAATCATGCATACAAAGTACCTGCAAAAATGCCATCCAATTCCCTTACAGGTATAATATAGAAGTCTAAATGAACTGTCCATGTCTTTTTTTTCTGGAAAAGTTTATATAGGCTGAAGTTGCTTGTTTATGTAATCAACTTTTTGCAGTGCTAATGACGCTGACTCTTTTGCTTTTTTTAGTTATTTTTTTAACTAATTCTATAGGTGCATTTATACTACTTTGCTCTGGTAATTTCACTGGTCAACACCAGGTAGTTTATAGCCAGGGACTTAATGACACGTGTAGGGTGTTTGTCAAGCTGTAGTTAGCATGGTTCTCAAAGCACAAGTACAAAGGACTAAAGTCATTACATAAATTCAGATTGCACTTGAGTGAGACCAAAGATTTTGGCTACTACTTTAGGACTTACATTTTCAGGTCAACTTTGCTGACTTAGGGTTGGAACACTTTAAAAAAGCCCTGATTAGTTTAACTGGTCTTAAAGCAACAACCTGTTTAGCGCTCCTGATCTAAACCACCCACTTGTCTCATTGACTGTAGACTCACAAACTTGTAGGTTTGTCCATTACAGTAGACTGGCCAATGATTATATATTTTTGTTTCAGTTTATAATTGAGCCTTTATCAACCAGGATATTGAGGAACCCTAAAGGTTTTTAAGCAGCTTCAATTGTTTTCTTAACACAATTTGCTTTCAGATAAGTAATTACTGACACCAATAATCTTTGTAGACAAGGTGGACATTTTTCCTATAGACCACCATTGCAAGGAGCTTTCTTTTATTTGGCCACCAGTGTAAAGAGGCCATTATCCAACTTAATAGAAGAAGGTCCGAGTGACCGCTGATGTAAAAGAACATTACAGTTTTTACTCTTTGCATTTCATTTCTAAACTATATTAATATTTGTCTAATTTCAACAATAATACTAAATTGAATTTTGGTGTTTAGGCAGCCATGTTCCTTATTCTTGTACTTATTCTCATATATCAACTTACTGTCCCTACTAATGCACCATGAGCTGAGAACATAATTATTATTAGCAGGGGTTCCTAAAAGCAATTTAAGGCTTCTTCTGTGTTAAAAAGATTGAGGCAATACAACAGCATGGCCATTAAATCCAGTATTAAAGTTCACTGTAAAGTTATCTTGATAGAAATAATCCATTGTAATGTTAAAGTCTGAAGATGCATCATTCATTAAAAAAAAACATTAGGTATTGCCATATATACACTACATGAAAGCAAATTGTACAATGATTGCATATGGCGATACATGGAAACATTATACAACCAGAATTCTTGTAAGCTTCCATCAGTTTTTAATTGAGCCCATACAAATATTAAATACTCTTTGCAAGGTAGTCTGATGGTCTAAGTATTTGTGTATAGCTAAAATTCTAATTTTGGATATAGTGGTAAATGTTGAAAATGCTATTTAGTGTTTTTTTTTCTATCCCATTGGGTTGAATTATCTTCATGTTCTGTCCTTTGGATACAAGAGGAGGTAAAAGTATATATACTTAAATGCAGAGAGTTACCACCCCAATACATTGCTATATTGGAGGTATTCTGGTGATTACTCAAAATCACCAGATAATGGTGATTTTGAGTAATCACCATCCTCTTGATCCTCTTGATAATGGTCACTAAGACAAATAAGGAGGATATCCTAATTACTAACCACTTTCTTCAAAATTAAAATGGCTCTAAATATACTTTAACTTGAAAAGTACTTGGAACACTTAAAATGAATCGATGGAAGTTTAGGAAAAAACCTAACATACCCAATGAAGCCTTTTGAGCAAAGACCTGTGGACCAAGGATTTTGTTCTAGCCCCCTTGTGTTCTATACTGCATGAAAAGGCTTTTGCTTGTGACATTTTTGCTTGGCCCATCTGCACATGAGGATCCTGGCTCCAGATGGGTTATACTGTGAGCAGTGACTACCTATTGCTCAAAGGAGAAAAATAAAGTATTGTGTTTAACGCAGCATGCAGAAGGAAGTGAGGTACAGAATACGGATGAACACACTATGGGGACAATACATATCAGTAATCTTTGGGTTGCTGTGTGCTTTTTCATGGACAGCAGGTACACAATCAGAACATCTAGGCCACTTTGTAAAATGGAATCAATACTATAGCATGAACTAACCCCAGCTGATTATAACAAAACAATTCATAGTAAGTTATCCCAGTTTTCAAGTCTTATGCAGCCTCAGCAAAGCAGCAAGCGCCAATCTACAGCTCTCTGCGTGTTTAAAACAACCTCACAACCTATTATCCCACAAGCCTTTAACTACAAATTTCCGCAGGTCAGTGTCAACCTTTTTAGAGAAAGTATATACTTCAAAGCAAAAAGAAAAGATGAATAATTTAAAATATAATTCTAAATTTTCATTTCAGGGTGATGAGCTTTTATTGCTCACCTAATTTTTTTTTTAACTAAACCTCCCCAGTATCAAAAATGATAAACAGGCTGTTCTAAATGAGTTTAGTGGTGTTCCACTGCTTGACATTAATGGAGACTATTGGTTGATTTGATTTGGAGATCCTATGGAGTGGCATTATGTAGTCCTGTACATTCATTTTCAGAATGGCTGGACCTTTGCATATATTGGGAATAGTCACAGCCTTTAGTTCCCGATTGAAGAAGTGCTTTCCAAAAAACCCCAGACAGGTTTATAAAGGCGAGCTTCACTTTTAAAACATGAAACACTTAACAACTTTGGAGATGTGTTCATTTTCACTCCCCATCCCTTAAAATGTGTCAAAGCCCCACAACTTCTGCAGAAGAATGGAAATAAAAAGGTTTGCCCTTTCTCTGTCACCTTTTCAGCAACTCTGCAAGAATTCCTTTGTCGAAGGAAAGCAGAAGTTGCAAAATCATTATAAAAAGGAAGAAAGCCCAACGCATGGCAAGTTCATATAAATATTTGTAATCAAACAATGGCGCTTGTAGAATGACATAAGAACCCCCCTACTGTTTGGCGTCCTGGTGTTTTATTGGTGAAAGAAAATTCATTATTGGATGTAGCGTTGGTGGATTTTAAAATAAAAAATTGGACATTCTTTTTTTTTCTATTAATTTCCTTTAAAACACATGGCAACAAAGGGACAAGGAAAAATGGCACGGCAGGAGACGGAAAGTAAGAAGAAGAGAAAGAAAGGACATTCTATTACAAATAAAAATAAAGTATTTTTACATTTTAAGGGAAAATGAGGCTTGCTCGTGCAACGGTTCTTGCAGAGCCAGCCATTGATCTTTTTAAGAGACGGCATTAAAAAAAAAAAACTAAATAAAAGAAAATGAAGGCCCATTAATACAATGGAAAGACAACTCCAGCAAATTGATCAATGCAGGACAAATCATTTGTAACCTTTCGCTTTACGAGTACTGCAGTTTTCACTTTTTTTTTTCTTTCTGAAAGTAAACAAGGCATTATCAATTTCATTTTTTTCCATTTCTGGATGACTACATTGAAAACAGGAAAATTTAACAGGACACAAATGGATATTTTTTTAATGTATGTCACATAAGGTAAACTAAATATTAAGATCTGTATTGTATGTTTAATTTGTGTTTGCCTGGAAATATATATATATATATATATATATATATATTTAAATAGCTCTGCTTTACTATAAATTCATGAAAACCAAGGGTAGGAGCTACCATTGACAGATTACAATCTCCATTATATTAAAAAAAAGCTCAGATCTGATTTTAATAAATCATTTTTTTTTCTTCTAATATTTATAGCTCTTTATTTTGTTTTTAAATGTATTATATCTGTATGTCTTAATGTATTTACGTCATAGCCTCGGTTTTCTCCCCAAACCCTATTTTTTCCAATTTGTGATCCATTGTCTTGTTTTGTCTATTCTTACCTTTCAATGAAAAACTTGATATTATGTTAACACGCTTTCATTTATAGCTATAAAAAAACAGAACCCACAATTAGTGCAGCGTGAAGTCATGTTCCTTAAACAGAAGAAGTTATGGTGAGTCCAAAATGTCTAATAGTATGATTTACTATTTATTTGTATATATTTGTATTATTATTATTTATCTATATATTTGTATTTGTATATATTTGTATTATTATTATTTATCTATATATTTGTATTATGCATTATCTCATGTAAATATTGTATGAAAAGAATGTAAAAATTGCATATTTTGCTGTGATTTATAGAAAATGTAGATCCTTGCAGCAAAAATAACAGTCCAAGCTGCAATCTAAATTGCAATCTATTTTCAAAAGCCCTCCACAAACACTCTAGTGTAAATTTTGCCTAAACGTGCCAGGCTACCCAAAACTTTTTTTCCAATTTTTCTTTGCGGGAGCTTCAGTGGGAGGACCTTCTTATTTGGCTTTTACTACTTAAAGAATTAGGTGACACGTGTTTTCTTTAGATTGTTTTATTCCTATGTTGTAAACAAAAATGGATTTGTGTGCAGAACTCAGTAACTTAAGCTGGAATTTACACAAAAATGTCAACGGGTGAGGTTAGTGATTAATTTTTTTTTACCAGCAGATAATTTATACACTTCACTTTTCAGCTTCCATATTTCTGTGACTTGTTGGCACTGTACTACTTCCCAGGGCTTCCCCCCAAAATGTGTATTTGGTCTTCTGTATATGATCCTGGGAGATTCACTCACCCTTTTAGGTCTGCAGCTGACCTCTGAACAATACTGAATATGTATGTGTTTGCATTCTCTGGTCATCAGCAGATGTCTCTGTCACTCATAACCATCCAAACAATGTGAAAGAACTGGGAACCTGACCTTGTTGGGCGACAATGCACAGAGTAAGACCAGAATAGTACTCTTGTGACCAGCAAAAAAAATTTGTGTGTGTTATCACCACATTTAGACATCTACAAATGAGCTACTGACCTGCCACTGTTTTACAGTAGATATCTCAAACCTTGTCTCAAACCTTATCTCAAACCTCTTGTAGACTTGCTTGTGCTGTTCCTACATATTAGGAATGTACAATTCATTTCTTTGAGCTCACCATAGGCGTAGATGATTGTTTGGTCTTCAGATTTGAAAAATGCAATATTTAATTGTAATATAAAATCAAAATCCACTCATTGGATTAAATGGACATTGCTAGTTGAAGAAACTCAGATCAACTCTGATTCTAATTTATTTTTTCAGCCACAATAATTCTTTCTATTTATTACATTTATTTCAAACCTTTCAATATGTAAAGAAGTTTGACAGATAATCCTAACATCAACAACAAAAAACCCACCATCAATCCAAAACTTAAAAAAATTTTGGCATTGCATACACAGTATGGATTATTTTTATAAAACAGCAGAAACTCCCTGAAAAATTCCATGTAGGGAATCTTCCAGGTTAATGTGTTTCAATAGCAGTAATTGATTCCCACCAGGGAATGTATGAGTGAATGTTGGAATCCTTGAGTTGTAACAAGCCCTATTTTTTTTTTAAATATTGTTGTTGTTTATTGCTATGACAATTATGAATAAAACATTCTGCAAAGAGGCAAAGCAGAATGAGAACATAAGACTCATTTTGCACATTAACCCCCCTAGCGGTATTCCCGAGGGTTGATTTTATCTGCAAATAGCGGTAATCCTCAGTCACACTCAGGGTAGCTTTTAAGTTAAAACAAAAACACTTACCTTGCTCCGTTGTTGTCCCCCCTCGTCCTGCTGGTCCCACAGGTCCTGGGGACACGTTCTTCCTCCTCGATCTCCAGCCGGCGAATGCAGCGACCATCTCCGGGGTTTCCTGGTGACACCGGTGCATGCGTTGGTTCCGGTGGGCGGATCAGTGGCAAATTCAAATTATTTTGTATTGGATGCAATACAAATAGCTGTATTGAGTCCAATTCAAAGAAATATTCATATAATATATATATAATTATATTATACATGCTACTGTACACTTACATTACATGTTTACATGTTTTTTTATTTTTTTTTAACAGATTTTGTGTTTTGATATTTAAAATTTATTAATAAATGTATAAAATTTATTAAATATCAGTAAGTTATGTCTATGAATTATAGCCTACAATGAAAAATACAATTTATTGTAAAGCGGTACAATTTTTTGCATTGAAATTTGCACGGAATTAGGCCGCTAGAGTCGGGGCAAAAGTACATATTGTTAAATCGGACATTCATTTTAGTTCCTTCAATGATATTGTGTGATGTTAGGGGTGCCACAGGTAAAATCCCATTCTCAAAGGAATGGACATTGCCTTGAAGTGTCCTTCACGCATCCCCTATTCCCCTTCATCTCTACAAGGTAGAACATGTCCTGATTCCTTTCCATACTGTGCATTTCTTTCTCATCCTTGTCTGAGTCAGCTGTCACTGATCCAAGTTCATCACCAGGAACTAAAACTTTCACATATTCTCTTCTTTTCATAAGTCCAAAGCAAACATTGTACAAAGTCATTGGGAGTACTGTCTCCTGGCTAGCAGACGCATGCGTTCCACAATCAGGTAGACTCAGCACAGACTGTCTCTTTGTAACTTACACAAGTGACATTTCTTTTGGGTTTCATACTGGAATTTTCTCTTTCACATCATATCGCAACTTCTGCTGAGAAAAACAGAATTTTTAGTTAGCGGCTTACTTGAAGAAAGACACCTCCAACGCAAAGTCTCTCTAAACCTGCGGTTTAAAAGGGACTGGCAGATGAAAGGAAGCGAGCTATCTTATTTTCCTTTAGAAGAATGCATGGCAACAACTTTATAACCCCAAAAGTCAGTTTCCTCCTTACTAAAGAAACAGATTGTTTTATTTTTCAACTTAGATCCCTTCTCATGTCCAATTCTTGTGGTTTTAAATAACTTCTTTTTTTTGTCTTACTCGAAAGTAAAAAGAATTCAGCATAAAACATGTGATTCAGATAGGATAGGCATCTACTGAAGCAGTAAAAACTGTGCTAAAATAAAAAATAATATTTGTGGAAAAAAAAATATACTTTATATATATTCTGCAAATATTCTAAATATTCTATCTAAATCACATGTTTTATGATAAACTCTTTTTACTTTCAAACAAGACAAAAAAGGAGGCATTTAAAACCTTCTTTTTATTAAAATATATACAAACTATAATACATAATACATATATGCTATAATAATAGTATAATACCGATATATACATACTGTACTAATAACTAATTTATGATTCACTCATATAATTAATTGCCATTTATCATGGAACATGTACAATCTAAAGTGAACATTCACTATGCTAAGTTAAAAAGATTTTTTCTTGTATTAAATCTCCCCAATCCAATCAGAATACATCTATTTCTGATCTGATTTATTCTTTTCTGTTTTATTGACTTCAACCCCTCTGTCTTCTGTTTACATTCACTTTCTACATGTTCTTCTGCAACACTTTCTTTTTTTGGCCTAGGAGTCAATTATTCCTGCATTTATTTATGATAGTTGCTAAGCAGCTGACATGGTGACTATAAATTTCATTACAAGGCATATTATTATTATTATTATTATTATTAAACAGGATTTATATAGCGCCAACATATTACGCAGCGCTGTACATTATTGTGCAGCAAACGTAATCATTTAACTATCCGTGTTTTCAGGTTTTGTTTTGCGTGTACCATTTTAATGTTCTCCATGGATTCATGCCAGATTCATGTCCTTCATAGTTTTGTTTGTCTTAAAAAATGTGTTACCTTTCAAAAGGGAATTAGAAAAAAAAATCCTCATTTCCAATATTCCTTTTCTGAATGTCCTGTTACAATCTTTTTCATTTCCCCATCTGGTCCCCAAGTATTTTCTCTGGGAGAAAAGAAAAAAAAACTTTTTCTGGGCTGCCATCCAGGCAGTGTCACAATTCACAGCTGTAAAGTTTGATCCAAGTGCTTTGAGCTGGCAGCAAGGTAGAGCCAAGAGAGATTAAGAGCTTCTTTATATAATAAATCTTCAGATGGACAAAGCTAGTGATGACAGAGGAGAAGTGAGAAGCAGAAAGACATACTCAAGTGGAAACAAGTTTAAAAGTTTGTTACACTGACACTAACTATAAGGGCACAATGGGTGTTCATCTCGGCTTGTCTCAGCTAACTCCCAGCTCTTTGCTAAGTGTGGAGAGAGATAAATAATATCTCTGTATTTACGACCAGGCTCTGGTGGAATCAAATGTGTTGTATGCTGGCATGCTAATACAAATCCAAATCATTTGTACGGCTAATGTACGTGTCTATACGCTTTGCACTTGTTGATGCCAAGATGTAAACCAGGCATTTCACAACACTTAAGAGGAGAGATGAACCCAAAGAAAGCTGAACAAATAGTATAGGAAGTAATTACGCTTTTCATTAGGAATACGTTTCAAATAAATACGAAAGTAATAAACAAATGTGAAATATGTTTTTTCTGGGTTTTTATTGGGAATTTAATGCCATGGGGCAGCACGGTGGCTCAGGGGTTAGCACTCCAGCCTCTACAGCGCTAGGTCCTAGGTTCGAATCCTAGCCAGGACACTATCTGCATGGAGTTTGCAGGTTCTCCCCGTATCTGTGTGGGTTTCCTCCCAAAAACATGCAGTCAGGTTAATTGGCTTCCCCCTAAATTGACCTTAGACTGCATTAATGACTATAGTAGGGACATTAGATTTTGAGCTCCTTTGAGGGACAGTTAGTGACACGACTATGGACTTTGTACAGTGCTGTGTAATATGATGGCACTATATAAATACTGTTTAATAATAATAATGGAAAAAAAAATCCTACCAGTTTTCCATAACCCATGCTAGAAATTCTTAACCAGAGTTTCATGGAGGTTGCCAGGAGTTCTTGGAACTGGGGCCTTACATTAGATGGTTTCTGCATGGTTCTGGAGCCACACCAGCTCCATGAAACCAAAGACCTTTATAAGGTATCGGTAAAGGTGCTAATATAATAACTAATGTATGGAGGGGCTTTCTTCCCACCAGCAAACACTGCAAATATAATTTTTCTATTGATTATAGTAGGGGTTTCTTAACACAGGAAATTTTTTCAAGGGTAAACAGGCTTGGAACAGCTGGCCCAAGCAATAGGTAAAAAGACTAGTATTAAGCATTAAATAATACTATTGAGCTGGAAAATGACCAGTTAGAACCATTTTATTTTAATGGTCACTCTGTAATATGAGATTTTACTGCAGATGAAAGCTGAAATTGTTGCCATACTGAAACCTTGGAGATTAATAAACGCTGCACTACAGGGGCAATTTTACCTTTACTTTGTGAAAAATGTACCAACTTTCTAGCAGTCACCTAATTAGGATTTAGAATTTAGGCTTCTATGGAGTAAGTAACACAAGTAACATGCGGTAGCATCTTGTATTGATTAAGTTGTACATGATAGCAGTGTTGTGTGAAATTGATTACTACTACATGCTACTCATGTAGCTTACTCCATAGGAAGTCATTTGGTAATTGTTTTCAACGATCAATTACTAGCAAGCATTTATTTCCTGCAATTAACACGGATAAACAAAATTCCCCTGATAAAGTGACTGTCAAAAAGAAACAAGAACGTTAAAGTGTTTGTATAGCAGGGATCTAAGTATGGAAGTCGTCGGGTTGTGAAAAGAGGGAACTGTAGCCAATACTGCTATACTGGCCCGAATAAAATAGCAATGACCAGTGGTTTCGCCTAACGCTGGTAAAACATCAACTCTCCATTTCCTCTGAACTTTATTTCAGACAAAACCTGAACCAAGAGACTTTGTCTGCCCACTTTAAGGAGGGATAACATATATATATAGTCATGGTCAGAAAAATGCGTCTCTCAGAAAATTGTTGCAATAATAAATGCTTTAGTATTGTCATGTTTATTTCTTTTGTTGGCACTGGAAGAACACAAAAAAGCAGAGAAAAAAAATCTGAGACATTCCACACAAAATGTCATAAATGGGCTGGACAAAATTATTGGCACCCCCAACTTATTACTTAGTAACACAATCTTTGTAAGAAATAACTGATTTTAATCTCTTTCTGTAACAATCAATGAGCCTTATTCTTTACTGGAATTTTGGACCACTCTTCCTTACCCAGCTACTCCAGGTCTCTCAGATTTGAAGGGTTAATTCTCCCAACTGCTGATTTTAGATCTCTTCACAGGAGCTCTTTGGGATTTAGATCTGGACTCATTGCTGGCCACTACAGAACTTTCCAGTGCTTTATCTTAAACCACTTCTGGGTGCTTTTTGAAATATTCTTTGGGTCACTGTCCTGCTGTAAGACCCATGATCTCCGGCTGAGACCCAGCTTTTTGACAAAGGATGTGCTTCCAAGTACTTAGTGCAGGGTGCCAATAATTTTATTAAGGCCATTTTTGATGTTTTGTGTGCAATATAATAATAATATTATAATAATATTATATTATGACGAGCATTATGCTGCTAAAAATCAGTGCAACCATAAAATGTAATGCTGATACCGACAAAAAACATCCATACAAAAAAAGCATACGAAAATGAATATATTTATGATAAAATACCTTGTGAATAATAATATTATCTAATCTTTCATAGCTATAATTGTAGGAGACTTGATTGTTTTAGCCTGCTGTGTATCAGGAGATGTCTTGTTGTTTTTTTTAGCAGAATGCAAATGGGATAATGAAAAAAAAACAAATAAGATCGCCTTATGCCGAAGGCATAAACCAGGCAGGATACATGTACCATGTTATACCATATTATGAAGGATACCTGTGATGTATATCAGAAGGAAATCCAAACAAGGACTTGTGACTAGCTAAGGGATTCAGATATTCCACATAAAAAGTGTGTCCTATGTGTTTGTTTCATTATTAAAGTGTTGTCATACAAGAAAGTGTTTTTTCATGTAGGTCTCATTTATGTTACCCTGTCAGCAGTTAAGGCTCCATGATGTCCATGGATTTTGTTTTCAAAGGCTGGACCTGCCATTTAAACACATTTGTGTTTGAATAGTAAATAAATTTGCATTTGAATAGCAGGCTGATGGTGTTTGTTCAGTAAGCATTATTTTAAGCATCATGTTGACTTCTTACTAGATTGACTTGATAGCCTTAGGCACTTATTTTCTTTAAAAAAAAATGACATTAAAGTGATCCTTAGCACAATTCTGAACTTTCCTATATAACCAGGGGTGTAGTGGGGCGGACGTGGGTGGGAACGCCGTTCCCTCAATTTTTTCGTGAATGGGCACGTGTGCCCACTCTTATTTTGCAAATTATTTTTTGGTGGTCCTTGGCTCTACCAGCCCACTCCCCGGCCATGTCTCTCGAATAGAATTGCAGGGTCAGGGCAGTGAGCAGGTTGTCTCTCTGAACACAACCCGCCCACTCTCCCATCGATCTCCGGCCCACTTTCCTATTGTTAGCAGTGTGAGCGGGTTCTGGTATCATGATGTCACTCTGGGGGAAGGTTCTTCCCCCAGGCAGGGGTGTAGTGGGGGGCGGGCACATTTACATAACAATAATATGCACGCACTCTCGCCATGGATAATACCATGCCCCCTCTTCTTTTTTTATGACTATACCCCTGCATATAACATGTGCCATTCTTGTTGCCTGCATCTCCAAGCATCCCACCATTCAAAGGATATGACCTACTGAAGCTTCTAAAGAAACCCCTCTTTCATAATCTTCATTCTCTTGCTCCTCTGCAGATGTCATCTCTGTGGTTCCTCCAGCCCACCTGTACATTACTACAGAACATAGTATTGGCGTCAGACTCCTATCAAAATTCGACAGCTATCAACTGCTCCCAGCAACCTTTCTTCAACTACTGGGCTGTTAACCTGTGAGGTTGACAACCAATTTTTCATGTGGCTGAGTGAGGTTGAAGGTGTTTGAAGTAGGCCAGAAGCTACTTTTCACCTACAAGAACCGCATAGCAATCCACCGCAATTGTAGCCACAGAAGAATGCAAATACAGGTAGTCCCTGGGTTACATATGAGATAGGGACTGTAGGTTTGTTCCTAAGTTGAATTTGTATGTAAGTCGAAAGAGGTACATTAACTTTTGGTAAAGCTGTGCTATGCAAAAAGAAACAACTGCAGAGTCTGTCCTGGCCATTAAAGAGTTACAGAATTTCTTCTGCAAAACATGCAAACAGCCCCCCTATCACGCCTCTGTGCTGCATACAAAGCCCTATTTGGTCATCTGAGCAGCCAATCATTGCTTCTGGCTCTCATATTTTAGTCCAAGTTCTCCTCTTATGCAGGTATTTTCATCAAAGGAATCATACATGTCACAGAACGTTCTTACTGAAAATGGTACATTTTCAAAAATGGTGGCTGGGAAAGGGGGCGTTTAAAAAGAATTGGATGAACTATGGCACATACAGTTAGGTCCATCAATATTTGGACAGAGACAACTTTTTTATAATTTTGGTTCTGTACATTACCACAATGAATGAAAATTAAATGAATAAAATTGACAATTAAATGAAACAAAGGAAAGCCAGCATCTGGAGATGTCCATGAGTTCAAGGCTACAGACTGTCATTGCCAGCAAAGGGTTTTCAAACAAGTATTAGAAATAGACATTTTATTTTCAGCTTTTTAATTTGTCCAATTACTTTTGAGTCCCTGAATAGAAGTTATTGTATTATTGAAATTAAGTAATTGTTATTAAAAAAAGGCTTTAGTTCCTCACATTTTTATGCAATCTTTTTGTTCAGCCCACTGAACTAAAGCTGAAAGTCTGCAGTTGAACTGCATCTGAGCTGTTTGATTTAAAATGATTTGTGATAATGTACAGAACCAAAATTAGAAAAAAGTTGTCTCTGTCCAAATATTTATGGACCTAACTGTAATTATAGATTTCTTGTGACTACTGCTAACAGTGAAAGTATATGCAAATTAAAATTTGTAGTACAAGCTTAGAAAGTATACAGATGATTTAGATGATTAGATAGGGAATAACCAATACAACCAATAGTTATGTGATGAAAACAGGCAACGGCTGTGGACATTAAATGTGACTGGGATCTGGATAATTCAATAAAAAACAGGAAACATTAACAAACATTAGTAAACTTTACTTAGTTGGATTAATGTGTAGAGGAAACTGAACAACAAATGTAATTTACAAATTTTACAAAGTTGATGAAAAATACAATGACAAATGTTGATAAATAATCG
The DNA here is from genome assembly GCF_032062135.1 of Pyxicephalus adspersus. Lineage (NCBI taxonomy): Eukaryota > Metazoa > Chordata > Amphibia > Anura > Pyxicephalidae > Pyxicephalus > Pyxicephalus adspersus. The sequence continues at coordinate 140,963,869 of NC_092859.1, read as the reverse complement.
GAAAATTGACGGATCGCTGCTATATATATATATATATATATATATATATGTGTGTGCCTCCATGTTAGTAAGAGCTGCAGCATTTTAGCTCTCTTGTCTAAATGGATTGCAGACATAAAATTTAAGCATGAAAAGTTTTCCTGTAACCCCAGGGAAACTCTGTGTATCCTCTCTTGCACTCAGGTGGACCTGGTTTGGGGTTATTTAATTCCCTCCTTCCCAAAATACTCATTCTCATGCATAGTTCTTCAATAGCAATGACATGACTTGTTGATATGCACCCTTTAGTAAAAAATCTTGATATCGTAGAATAAAATATTATTTCCTGAGATATCTATGCTTTGACATGTTGTGATCAGACAGGCAAGTCTGATCAGGTTCACAAGTTCACCTACAGATACCGATACAGATTTGTTTTGACAGATCAAATCCTGTACATCATCTTTTACAGTCTGAAAAGAATATTATAAAGAGGATAGAGAGAAGTCATCGCTCCGAAAATGTGACGACCCCGTAAAAGTGAGCAGTCCAAAAAAGAAGCATCTGAAATGTGTTAAATCCACATTGTCACATTTATTAGAAACAGCCTAAATAATTAAATGAGTTCATTGAATGGCGGTTTTCAGAATCAGAGGCAGGGTCGAAGGTCAAAGCCTGACATACCACAGCTTCATACTGAGCCCTTGATTGACAAGTGGAGGAAACAGGTTAAGATATTTCACGTGGGAATCACAGCTTGTAGGAAGGAGGCACTAGGGGGAATTTTACACTTTAGGGGAAAAAGTTAATTGTGTTTTCCTATGGCATGTTATTCCCCATACTTTGCGACACTCTGATTATTTTTTCTGCTAAGCTGCTGTCATTCAACTCTTAAAGGATGCGAAAGCCTACAAGAACATTTTGCTTTTACTATGTTTGCACTAAAGATTTATCAGTTATACAATTGTACATGTAGGGGAAAGCTGCTGATTGTTTTTTATTCTTTTGGGTTCACTTTTATATAAACCCAAGTTTTGTAAATTGCTGATTACAAAATCACAGATGAATGAAAGCCTTTTGTACTCTCCAAATAGATTATATATAAACTCAATGATAATAGGAATATTTGGCTTTCCCTGGTTTAATTTTTAAAACTGCATAGTAGAAATGAGTTGTTAGAAATCCATATGCAGTTGAAGATCAGTGAAGCAAAATGGCAAAAAGGAAACTTACAACATGAATGTAATAATATTCTGCACTATGGCACACTTTGGGCTTTATTTATAAAACAGGGAATCAGACATTCCCTCAAACATTCTTTCATGGAAATCATCCAGGTCCATGTGTTTAACCTCCTGGGTGGTTCATTTCTGTCCAGATTTATGTCTAAAAGTGCTACATTGTTTTTTATGAAAATTTTATTTTACAGTATAAAATAATAATATGAGTATAATAAAGTTTAAAATGCAAAATCATGTCAAAATAATAAATTAAATAAATGTAAAATGTATTTTACTGTAAAATAAAAAGGTATGAAAGACAATACTGCTTTACACATATACATCCACTGTATTGCATTCAATACAGTTATTCTGTATAGAATGCAATATGTATAAATAGATTTGAAATTCCCTCCACTCTCCGAACGGAACCTCTGCACGCACCGAAGTCACCAGGAACTCCCCGTTGACTCATCAGATGCAGAGGACGCCGGCCGGAAGAAGTGAGAAGACGGGGATCGCGGAGCAGGAGGCCAGCAGATCAGTAAGGCTCTATTTACTATTGTTTTTTATTGTTTTAGCTAACCGTGTGGCCCGCGGTTACCGATTTCAGCATCTTTTTTTTCCCATCAGACACACTCTGGGTTACCTCTCAGGGGGTTCATGGCAGTAATTGATTCTCCACCAGGGAATGTTCAAGGGAATGTTGGATTGCTTGTTTTATAAATAGAGCGCTTTGACACATTTTTCTACTGGAGAAATGTTTTGGCAACAACTTATTAAATTAATAAAAACTACCAACATAACAGTTAAAAAAATATTTTGACTGCACAAGGTTTCAGTAATTAGAATATAATTAGTGAATACAATCAGTAAAGCCGATTTATAAAGGTGCCACCCAAAGTTATACTACATTGTAAAGCCAAAGCAGATATCAGCTTAATAGTTACACATCAATTACTTCACACCGCAACATCGTTCACCAGAAAAAAGACATTGATGTGCTTTCCTTTATGAATAGCAAATAATATTTTACTTTTCTGTGGACATTTTGGGTAAACAACGCATCTTAAAACATTACTAATGAGCTTTTTTATGCACAATAAAGCAACTTAACATTATGACAAAAAATCCACAATTTAAAACCATTCCCTATATGAATCCAAAAACCACTTCAGTCTACACCATTTCGTTCATTTGAGATGCCACCATATATAGCTTCCTGTCTATTATTCTTAGTAATAGGGGTCTGGTAGGAGGGTCTACACTTACTAACCTGCCAGACCCTCTTCATGCTCTTCCAAATTTACATCTCACTCACCCATTACGTTTCCCTAAATTCAAACCAAATCAATCAATGTGGTTAAGGAGAGCCTTATTAATATTAATATTATTATTATTATTAATAATAATATTATTAATAATATTAAACGTAATAAACAGTATTTGCATAGTGCCAACAAATTACACAGTGCTGTACATGAAATAGGGGTTGCAAATGACAGACAGATACGGACACTGACACAGGAGGAGGGGAGGACCCTGCCCAGAAAAGCTTACAATTTAAAAAGTGGTGGAAGTATCACACAATAGAAGGGGGATATGGAATGGTGGGTAAATAGTGGGGGTTTTAAGAGACAGAAAAAGAGAGGTAGGCAAGTTTAAAAGATGGGTTTTAGGAGCTCTTTTAAATATGCATAAAGTAGGAGCAAGCTGAAAAGGATGAGGAAGACCATTCCAGAGAGTCGAGGCAGCCCTTGAAAAGTCTTGGAGCTGTGCGTGTGATGAGGTTATAAGTGAGAAAGTCATTGTTAGGTCAGGTAGGTTGGCAAGGAACAAAGAGAGCCACTAGGAGCGTATTTTTCTATTAGGACGGAAAGGTAAGTGGGACAAGAGCTGTGGAGGGATTTGAAGGCAAAGCACAGGAGCTTGAAACTGTGATGAAAAACAGGAGATGAAATTGAAGCCAGTGTGGAGAATTGCAAAGAAAGGCAACAGAAGAGGAGTGGTGGGGAAGGATGGATAAGCCTTGAAACATTTAACCATTGACATAGGAGTAATTAGGTGGGTCATGTGCTAGGGGACAGATTATAGTAGGATGTAGCAGGTCTTCTTCCATTGCTGACCTCTTCTTCTGAAATGTTTGCTGTTGGCTATCTTGATTGTATTTTATCCAATGGCTCCAGTACTTTCTAAACCCCTGGCTTAGAAAATGTATGCTAATCACAAGCTTTCTCCTTACTTTCCATATCTTCTTCCTGCAGTCTGAGCTGCCTCCGTATTTCAAATGTACAAGTTCCCTTTAAAACTTTTTTTTTTTACTTAGTAATACACTGATTGTGGGTTGTTTTTTTATTGCAGTTGAATCTGTTCACTGTATATGATCACTTTGTCAAATGACTGTTAATAATAAAGTTGAATCAGGTTTCTTTTCTGCAATCATGTCCAAGGCATATAAAAAAGCATTTTTACTGATTGGTAGATTGCAATGATCACAGCTTCACCTTATTTACAAAACTCATTCAAAGTTCACTTTGCTAAGTGAACAATAACTACTTTTTTTTAGCAAATCAACCCCGTCATCCTTGAGAAAAAAAGAAATAAGAAATAGAAGAAAAGAAACAGAAGACGCAATCCGAGGTTCTGACCTTGGCAAATATAATCTAAACCTTGCTGGAAAGACTCCATGTAAACTTGCACAACAAAATAGAAAGCAGGTGTTTGAGAACAGTTCAAACAATCTTTTCATTGAGCAGTGTATCAGTCAGTGGACTTGCATGGCTCCTGGATGCATATCTATAAAAAATGTACAATGTTTTGAAACACCTGGGGACATTACTCCCATCTTGTGTTTTCTGGAAAGGTCAAGGTTGAGAGTAACCTGCTGTTAGCCATTACCCTGAAGGAACTGATGAAAATCATACAATAACTTGTCTCATAAAGATAGGGAAATACCAGAGCAGATTAATAACTAGTTACAGGCAAGCAATGTATTGAATTTAAGGCTTGTGTTACAATTAACATTTAACCGTGCAGTACGGCCAATATCTAATCATACTGACTGAGAACAGAGCAGAATAATGAGATTACTTCTGAGCTACAGTTTACTTGAAACACAACTGAAGCCAAAATGGAACAAATCAAATTCTCAAACACATTGATTGCTGAAAATTAGGATATTTAAATATTTACTGAAGCTGTGCACCTATCCACATTGGCAGGTCCTCTTGAGATTCTGCAATTGCTCAACACTACGAGTCCTATGACTCCATTAATGTAGGCACTGCAATGCAGGGATGGTGGGAAATGCAGTCTGCCCTCCTTCTAGTGTTCCTTCTAACTTTAGGAGTCCCTAGGTCAATTGACCTCTCCACTAGTTGAATTTAGATATAAGAGAGAATAACTGTAATACATAGTGCAAACATTTGGCCCATTAGACAAATAATCTGACCACCATGTTAGTTCATACAGGTTTTAATATCATAGCTGGTATTTTACTACATGGTATGTTATATATTAGAATGTGTCATGTTCAGTAGTGTTGGGTGTTTAGGCTGCATGGGAAACAAACTGCAGGAAAAAAATGGTGATTTTTACAGGCCCATGTTCAGGAAGAATGCTGACTTGCTACTAAAGGAAAAGCAACTATTCAGTTTTCCCTTCACTGATTGTTATTCATAATATGAAAATATTACTTATAAGTTCTTATAAATCCTAATAGGTTCTGTTCTGGGTCCTGGAGCCCCGATGCTTTATGGAGCCTATGGTGAGACAAAACCCCCAGCTAGGTCCAAATTTACTGGTATGCCAGACTTCACCAGTGTCCATCTCTTGTATGGTTTACCACCACTACTAGCCGCAAAGACAGCACCACTATACACGGTGCTGATGGCACTTGGGAAAAGTTCTCTGCAAAATAGAAAAAGGAACAGAATTTAGGTGCCACATGCAAGCTCCAGCGAAATAACAAGACGAGAGTGGAAAAGGAGGGTAAGGGGGAAGATGTAAAATATGATGAAGAGGTAGGAGAAGAAAGTGGTGGGAGGTGGCAGAAGATAAACTGGGTTGTGATAGCAGAGAAAGTCACTCTATACTTGCATATTAGGGCAGGCTTATGTTCTGTTCCTCCAGTATTAAAAAAGGTCTGTGCCCACCATTGCCACTCTATTGTCACTGCGTCCACATTCTTTCTTCCACCATTTGTGCCATTTCAGCCATCTACACTCAATTCATGCTATACATTCTTAACAGTTTCACAGTCAGTATACAAGAAAAATGTTGGAAGGAAGAAGTTCCAAAACATACATTTTGGCCATAAAACTACTTGCTAACATTTTTTAAACTTTAGGTTTGTAACTTTTTAAAAGAGTATTTGGAAAAAAAAGTATTTTATTTCAGGTTTGTAAGAGTTCAATTTAAAACTCCTAAATTTATAAACTTTTAAATCTTCTAAAATATTGTAAAATTACTTGGAGCAACAATTTACTGTACTTGTGATTTACATGAAATGACATAAAGTATGACTATTGATTCTTTGGTAAGACAAATGGTAAAAGGATATATGTATTTTTTGCTTACATAATCTATACCTAAACTTCTATGAACATAGGTCATTTTAGGGCAAAAAATCTTAGATATAACAAAATACTGACTAAACAAGGCCTTGTGTGAATTATTATGTCTGTTTTCATTGGTTTATAGTTTGTATTGTATTCTATCTAACCACAAATTAATTTCTCTTAACATCTGGTTATTTGCCCAGTTTATTGGAAACCTGTCCAAGGTTTCCCCAGGCCAAATAGCAAGTTAAAACATCACAAATAATACAGTTCATATAAACATCTAGACACATTTAATCCAGTTTGGTTTAACCAACATGGAAATTCAGCAACATAAATGTTATATTTAATGACCACATGGAGTGCCTGACCTTGATATCCAGTGTGTGGAACATTACCCATTCCATTGTGTTCCATCTTGTTAGGGACAAATAGTTATGATGGGAAAGGGTGGGCCTGGAAGATGGCTGACCTCCATGGCTTTGTATGGATTAGGCCTTTGTTTGAGAAGTCTAATTTAATGATGGTCCTTCATATCTACAAAGTTGGTTTCTTTTCCTTTTTCCCTGCTGGATATAAGGATTATTCGTATTTGTTTTTTTTCTTTTTCCTGTGTGTCTGTTTTTATGATTGTTCTCCTATTGGATATTCGCCATTGTCAACTGTGGGTCTGCTTCCCTGTAGAGGTCCATAGTATCCATTCAATCGGGGTCTGAAAAGTCAAAATTTCATTTGTTCCCAAAGCTTCTCATCATTTTTAAATAAGAAGAACGAAGAACAGCGACAATCATTTCTTGCGATGGTTCTTCTTTATAAAGGGCACTTGTGATGTATATGTAATGCATGAAAAAGTTATAGGCAGGCATTGTTGTGTTATGTGGAGTCTTCTTATCTCAGCTGATACTTTTGGCAGTTTTCCATGTTGATCAAAGAATCTTCTTAATATATGCACCCCTTTACATGAAAAAGTATGCTAGAGGTCTGAGGAAGTCCTTGAACCTCCGAACAATATAACACCATGTACACCTTTCTCTGTCTCTTTTTAACTTGTCTTACACTTGGTGGAACGAAGGCCTATGTTACGAAGAACCAGTCTTTCTTTTGTGCAAGTTTTTCTGATTAAAGAATGGATTCCCGCATTGAATGGTGTTCAATGCTGATCTGAAACACCTATTGCCAACATGAAATCTTAAAAAAAAAAACTTCTGATTAGTTGAAGCTCTACAATTTTTGTTCTCTCTGTCTTTTTTGGAACATAGAGGGGGGCTAATACAAAAGTTTTCAGATCTCATTTAGGTTTGGTCTATGAAACAATTTGCATTTCTGAGCTTTGAATCAACTAGTTACACGCTTTGTAGTAAAAATGAAATAGATTTTGTATTTTGCAAGTAATGACTAAAACTCTGTTTAAAGGCTTTTGAACACTTTTTTTCTTAAAGGCATAGATAGATATCATACAATGGTCCTCCAAATATTGACAATTCTTTACTGCAATGAAAAAACAGATTGGAAAATCAGATTGTTTGTGGCAGAACCCTAGATGGAGTTCTGGAACTTACTGAGCTTTTTCAGAGTATTATGTGGAGGTAGGTCATGCTACATGATATCTTTGTATTTGTAAAGATGCTACCGTATTTCACAATCAGGACGTTTATCAAGCCATGAATATATGATAATAATTGTATATAAACTGGATGTGCTAAAAAAAACATAGTAAAATACTGACTGTTAATTCACTGTAAGTCATTCAAAGTAAGAAAGAAAGTTTCTTCTTGATCACCCAAGGATTAAGGTGATGAGAGTACAAGGCTTCTTGTATAGGTAAAGTTAACTAATACCAAAAATGGCATGGATAAAAAATACTTCTGCAGTAGTTATATAATAATCCGGATAATTGATGGGTACAAACCAGCAGAAAAAGTAACCATTTTCAAAATTTTAGACAACATTTTAGACAATCCTGCATAGCCTGCTTATTCTAGATAAGCAAGTGCCTTAACTCACTGCTCATGACATAACATGAACAGTGATTCCAATCAATATAAGGGCCTGTTTTTCTAGTCTAGGACTCTTAGGGCTTCTTTTTTTAAAATAGTGAATCTGAGATTCCCAGAGACAATCCCTAATTGATGGACCCGAATGATTGTCCACAAGGGAATGTTTTAAGGAATGTCAGATTCACTGCCATAGAAATTTACCACTTTGATGACCAACTGGCCATTTTAGACATGGTTTGTAATCCTAGCCTACTCAATCAAGAACCACAAAAATGGGGGTATGCATATATTTAAGTCTAAATTTGCTTTTGTGGTAAATATGAAAGGAGGCTGCCTTTGATTAAACGGTTTGAGCATTCCTGGACCTCCATATAATCTTTGTCAGTCCCATTGTGAAACCGTATGATTGTAAATCATGACTCAGAAACCCTCCATTTAGCTTCAATAGTTTAGCACTAATTCTGCTACCAAATGCCTCCCTTGATGGCCACATGGCTACCCAAACCTTGACAATATTGCCTTGCTGCTGGTAGTAGCATGCACTAAGAAGTAGGTCCTACTTCCAAAATTAATTACTATACAAAATCTAAGATGTTATCAATTCTCTTTCCAGATTCCTTGTCACTAAAATACAAATCTGAGGCATATTTACTCATTGTATTTATTTATTTATTTTTATCTGAAGTTTTTTTATTTCCATGATGTTTGCTGTTTGTTGGTGATGGGCTTTTTGCAAGCGTTTACCTGCACACTGAAGACTTTCCAGTAAAATATTAATACCATACTAAAGATCAGTGATAATGAATAATTCCTAGGTAAAAATATTCATATTTGCTGAACAAAGTTTGTTTTTTTTTTAGTTCACAACATGACATGGTCATTATAAATTTACAATGGCGTTACTCTGACCTGCTGCTGGGCCACTTCAAGGTTCTTGTTAGTTCATCTAAGTTCATAGAAAGAATGATCACCTTGCTGCCATAAGTGTCTGGCCAATAAAATGTCACATTTCAAGGGTCAGTCTTTTATCAGTAAATGGAAAGTAATGTAGCTTTGATATGTTTTACTATTACAGGCAAAAATCTTCAATTACAGATAACAGAAATAAATATTATGCCAGTCTGACTCGTATTACTTATTTATATATAGTTCACAATTCAGTTCAGGCAAGTTAATTTGCAAAATGTGTTTTCTTGAATAATCACATGAGCGAAATGATGTCTTGTATATAATACATTGACCTCACACAAATATGATTTATATTTGCTTAAAATGCACCTTTACTAGGAGAAACCTGGAGGTTTCCTTTGCTGATTTCTCAAATCTCATGCTCATTCTGCAAATTTGCTCATTCTGCAAATTCTAGTACCATATTCTTCTAGGTCAGCATTTCAGAATTCAAACTCTAGACAGATATAAAATAAAACTTAATGCAGTTCTATAAAGTTAGGTCCAGAGCTGAAAATAAAAATAAGACAAAATAGGTAAAGCGGCTACTTGGCAGGGTGTGAATGGAAGGCAGCAAGGAGAGATTTAAATTCAAGTGTTTGTGGTTATGGTAAAATTGATTGGTAATAAGGCAAAGAAACATGGCAGGATAGGGCAGAGTTAGAGAGGATGGAAAGAAAGAGAAAGCAAAAGAAGATGTCTGGAAATGTGAAAGCATGCCACCCTACTGCCCCTTTATTGGGCTAGAATCTGACCGTTGTATTTGGTAACTACATGGTGGACGGTTAAGGTCTTGGATGGCAGTGGTCTTGGTGGTTTTGGGAGGTGATGGATGGACCCATCTTCAGTGTGGTGTCCTCTAAGTTACAAAGTAATATGGTGATAAACAGGTGGTGAGGCCGGTGATATCAGCCATCAGGATGCTGTGGCTGAGGACCAAACGTGTCAGTTTATTACAGATTCTAAAGGCTTTGTGTTGAATGCTTTCAAATCTTCCTTGATCAGCAGCCAGAAAAAGAAAATCCGCTCTGCTTGCAGTTTTAATGTTGCTTGTATGGTTTTTTATATTCAACTAATTTCCCCACTCTGCAGTTGGGTGATTTTTTGGGGATAAAGAAAGGAATAGGCTGGTAGAGCAGCAATAATGGAGACCTATGGACCTTTGATCTACCCTGGGCACGATTAATACTGCACTAAATGTAATATTTTAGATGAAATTGCAGTAAGTACTTGTATTTGATTTAGTAGTACCTTCAGTACCTGTACGGCTGGGCTGGTGTTTTTATGGTGATTATGATATCCTAGGTGCTGGTTTTCTTCATGTCATGCCAAAGGCTGGGACAAGTCCAAGACAACCTGGGCCCAGAATAAGTGGGGCAAATGATGCTTATCATCAGACATCTGGCAGAAGAAAAAAAATATTGTAGGATAAATCTGTCAATTGAATTGGAAAGATCACAGCAGAGCTATCACGCATTATCTTTCCTTTAATGCAGCCATACACACAGTATCCAATGCACAACCTATTCTTCAACCTGCACTCCAGGAAAACATTTAAATACACAGAAGCTTGTAAAAAAACTAAATTTCCATCAATACAGTTCTAGCACACAATACAGTTAGAAGAATGACTAAACTTTCTTCTACACAGTTACCAAATACAGTGGTGTCCATCGCTTTCTCTTTTGCTTGCACATGATTGGATGGTAGAAGTCATAAAAACTTTATCTCATTTACTAAGCTAAGTGAAATATATATTGCAAACAGATAACTAATTTTCCAGCAGCCTATAGTAAATCAGCCCCAATATCTCTGCTGTTAATTTGGGCCATAGATATTTATGTTTTGATCACATTGCTTTAAAAAAAAAAAAGAGACAAAGATCTTTCCCTATGAGAAAGTTCGCCTTGCTTTTACATGATTTATGCGGTGATCGCCTTCATAAATAAACTCAAGGTTTTAGCTGTGTCACCTTGGCCATACACCTTGCAGGTTTCATCTCTTCTCCCATGCTGACGTCAGCCTCCCAGATGCTGGAAGTGGTTAGATTCTGTTCACATGTAATTCCCAGCTATAATTTTGCTCCAGTTTTAACCTCACCACTTTGAGGAATAATTGTCCCTGACAAGAGGGTGAAGCGCTGGCAGTGAGTTGATAAGCATTACATACAGATGACAGAAGTCAGCACTGTATTACTAACACTGTGACATATTGGATTACTGCTGTGAATATAATAAAAGAGAGACGAAACACTTTGGCAGCTCAAAGACAAGCCAATTCTTAACTCTCTGGTGGTACTATTATCTTCCATTTACTGCCACTGATAACTAGGGTGCATTTAGCTGCTTTCTGAATCTACTTATTGTTCACTTAACACGTTCCTGACTGGACAAACAGGATGGATCAGTGCTGATAATCATGTGTGAAACTACTTATTGCAAACTTTATCTTCCTCAGCTTCACTCTGGATAAGTTTGAGAAGAGGAGGCTTTGAACTTGCCATGGGAAAAATACAAAGGCCTGAGCTTTACCCAAGATGTCTTGTCTAGTTACACCTCTTCCATTGGATTTCAAGCATAGCGATGGGCACATGCTCTTGACATAAGAGATACGTGTGATCCTTTGGTTCGCTGGGGTAAAGATTTCTCATGCTGATTACAGTGCTGAAGATAGTGGCCAATATGGATTTACAGCTGGTCTCTGTTTTCAGCAAGGAAACTCTGACTGTCTTAAGCTAACTCCGGCTAAAATGTTTTTGCAGCATTTTTGTTTTTTGGGGGTTTTTTTGGTCGTGTGCAAAAAAACTCTCTGCACACTAGCACATAAGAGAATCAGTTCTGAAACCCCTGTGGTTTTGAGGGATTACATTTGAGCAAATACTGAGCATAAAGGGAGCACTTGGTAATCCTGGGCTGTATATGGACATCAGCACTATCTACTTGGATCCATTTTGATTCTCTTCATATGAGAGTTTAGTCAATAGCCAATGGGGGTAATGATTTTGCATATAGTATGAAAAGTACACAGTCTGAATTAAGGTGCACTGGTCTCACTATTATTGAAAAAGCAGATTCTGCAAAAAAATGTAAATTGTATGATATGTGTGCTTACTGTGCAAACTTTTCTTTTTAATGATTTAATAAATTATGTTTTTATGATTCTTAAAAAGAACATGCAGCAGGTGCATTTAAAGTTTACTAAGTTATTTTCACTTTGTACTGACATCAAAAAGGGCAATCTACACAATTAATAATGTTTTGGATTAGTAGTGTATGTCAGAGATACAGTATTGTCCTCCATGAACAGTCATTCCTGTTGCCTGAAGTCAGAGCTGGTAGTTAGCATCCAGGTTTTGTTGTTTATATTTAAATATTAGGGGGTCAATTCATTAAATTTTAGCAACAAATCTGGCCTCATCTAAAGAAGCACTCTAAGGTAAATAAAAAAAATCTTTGTCCCACCTAAAAGCCAAGCTGATAGTTATTTAAATGTATTCTGCAAACAAGTGTGTATCAGTTTCATGTAGCTCCAGCTTTCTAAGAAAAAAGACATATTTGGAGCTTTCTGTTTTACAGAAAGGACAGACACACTATCCCCTAGTCATAAATCTGTTATATCAGATACGACTTGGAATGGCACTCACTAGATGCTTTTATTTTAGTTTTTTTCCAAGTCTATACATATTTAACCTGTTGTTTTATATCAGTTTTACTATGTAAGTAGTCTGAGATAAAATTGTGAAATTAAGTTTAAAGTTCCATCTGTCTTATGTGTTTGTTTGTTTGTTTGTTTGTTTGTTTTTTACAATATGCATGAAAGCACCAAACATTCTTTGTAGTGTTCACATTTTTCCTAAACATCTACACACAATAGAACATCTCCACAAAATATTGGTAATAGCACAGAAACTAAATTCCACCACATTTTTGGGATAGGAAAGGTCAAAACAACCACATTGATCAGATTGGTGCTACCCTCTCGTCATCCCCTCCCCATAGCATAGGATGGCGCTGGGTTGACAGTGATGGTTTTCAGAGACAATGGAACTTTTGATCCACTTAGTGATCACCCAGGGTGCAGGGTGTAAGCAGTACCTGATCTTCACCAGAACACCCAGTAAGGCGTGATGGGCCGGTAATCCTGGAGACTAACTCTTGCTAAACTCTTTGCTGCTATTAAGTCGCAGCCCCTGGGTTCACCCTACTAAAGTGCAGATCAGGGAAGGTAGGCTTCTACAAGAGAGTCAGGTGCCGTCATGAAGACAGCGTGGGACCAATAACCAGACAGGATATCAGGGCGGACAGCAGGCAAGGTGTCATCAGTAATTAAGCAGGAGGTCAGTTAACCAGAGAGAAAAGTACAGGCGTGCGCCAGGGATAGTCGGCATGCATCCTCTGTCAGGCAGGGAATAAAAGTGCTGAACCTGAGAACTCCGCAGGGAAAACAGGTGCAGAATGCCACATGATGGTTTGCCAGGGAGAGCCACAGGAACCAACAGGTAGTGTGACACTTCCCCCCTCAAGGGCAGCCTCCAAATGTCCAAAGGACCAGGCTTATCTGGGTGATATAGTGAGAGGCCTTCACTGGTTTGGTTGCATAGATATTTTTGGTTCCCAGTAACTTTCTTCCTGGCCAAACCATTTCTATTTGATAAATTACTGAAGGCAGCCACCAAGCTTGACATATCCAAGTTGGACCTCTGGTACTGAGATTCTGAGCTCAGCTGTCTGTTTGCATGATACTAGCCATGTCTCCTGTCTGTGTGTCCGTGGCAGATTAATGTTGCCCATTCCTGAAAAAAGTTAGGGTACGGAGTGCCCGTCCCCCTATCGAGGAACCGCCAGCTAGTGCGATGGGTAGTTTTTGTCATAATGTGCAAGTATGCACAGCGGTGTGGCTTTCTTTAGGGATATTTGATGCAGGCTCTGTTCCAAGCCTCTGCCATCTCTGCCACTTCTACTAAGTCCAAAGGCATAGCCATCAACCTTTGGATGGCCATTGATCCTGTAACTTCTCCTGTTCCCTAAAGTTTTAGATTTAGATTTTGTACACATTTAGGTAAAAACATCAATATTGGTCAACCAGTGTCCAAAATATACAATTTTAAATCAGTCCTGCAGAGCAGATTTTAACATTTTCTTGCATGCTGTAAAAAGCTTCTAATGAAAATTTATTGAGACAAGGATCATGCTGGAAACTAAACTTAGAAGCAACAAGATACTGTAAAGCACTTCTTAGCGCATTACTGCAACATTTGTGTCTGCTAAAAAAGCGACATGTAATCTTAAACCCATAATAAGAAGACAGACAACATGAGATAACTTAAAACATTGTACTGCTGTTGTACTGTTAATAATTCCTATTATGACATCCCTGTGGGTATTACAGTATGTCTATCCCCTTACTTAATATTATTAACACACTCCTAGCTATAGAATTACCATTTCCGTAAAAGAACGTCCAACAATTATATCTGCAGCCATTAATGCAGCAGCAGACAGCACGTGATAGAACTGTCACACAAAACCAAATCTGTCCCTGAACACTTCACTAGGACTATTATTATTATTATTATTAAACAGGATTTATATAGCGCCAACATATTACGCACTAGATAATGCTTTTGTGTCTCTTATTCTAGTTAAAAAAATTTTCTCATAAATAATACATTTTCTAATTAAATCTAATTTGAAAAATGTGCAAATGTTTGGTAAATGCTAGGTGAAACCTGGGTAAAAATATTTATATTAAAGTAAAAATTCTGTTTAGTTTACTGTTGTGGGATCAGTTATGAGAATATTCTCTATTGCTTGCTATTGGATACTGATCTTCATTCACTGTTGCTTATTGAATATTCTAAATATTTTGGATATGTCCCGCTTCCAAATCTAATTAGACACCCCCCCCCCATCTTTAAAAACAGATCTAAAGCCTAAGTTTTTTTTTCTATTTTTTTGAGTTCAGTTAGAAGTTGTTTTAGGGGATTGGTTCTTCCTACTTGTCCTGTTGACCAATGTCACTGGCACTAATTTTAAAGAAAAATCCCAAATTTTGAGATGTCTCCAGAACAGAAATTAGCAAAGAAGTCAGGAAGTTTTATCCCACAGACTTATTTCCATTTTGTCGCCCATTTCTGGACTCATTGGGTCTGATTTATTAAAGCTCTCCAAGATAAAGCTAATATAGACTATCATGGGTGAACTTGGGTGATCCAACAAACCTGTAATGTATCTGGTCCAGAATTGAAAACATTTGCTAAATAATAGCACATTTTTTAAGAACTCCATTCTAGGTTCTCCCATCATAGTCTATCTTCTCTAGTTTTAGTGAGCTTTAATAAATTAGGCCCATTCTGTCTTATTACTATGCTTTTGTAGATGAGGTCTCCAGAACTGGACAAAACTCAAAAAAGGTCTAACTAAAGATTTATTTAGGGAAAAAAGAACTTCTATATTATATTATATAGGGAAAAAGGAACCTCCTTCCTCCTGTTGCATCACAAAATTCTGTTCCCTTTCCCTACCACCTTCCACAATGTTCACAATGTTTCAATCATCTGAAAAAAGCACCTTCAAATCTTTTCCACTATATTTCTGACCACCATTGAACCATCAATATTGTATTTCTTCAGATTATTCTTTTTATGCATTATTTAAAGTGTATGCAAAGCCAACATATTGTTTTCCCAGTTTTAGAGTGGAAAGTAGTTAAAAATTATTTGGTTTGCTGTTTCACTCCAGCTTGACTTTTTGTTCAGGGCACTTTACAAGAAATCGAATGTGACGGTAGTCTTAGAGAGTTGTGATCAGAAAATAGTTCCCCATTGTAGGATTTCCCTTTGCCTGAACCCCCCATCATTTTTAGAATATATTGCATTGACAGCAAAACCTATTCTATCCAATCTAAAATACATATCCCTTTATCCTACCATGTTCTTTTTTCTGTCTATGTCCTTGTTGTCCCATAGTTTCCCCTCTGTTCTGTTGTCACTAGGCTGGAAAATTGGCCCAACAGATCCAGACAAATAATAAAGACACCCATTGATTTAGATTTTTATTACTATATCCCTGTTGAAGAGATGTATACTTAATGGCTCCTTGATGACACCCAATGTGCCAGTGTTACTGGAAAAAAAGTAATTAAATATTAATTTCCCTACATTATCCACTTTAAAAAGATTTTGGATGTAAATGGTAATTTAATGAGGAATAAGCAAAAAATGCTGCATTCAAATAAATTTGATCAAGCAGTAGTTTTGGGGGAATAGGTTTAATCGGAATAACGTAAGTAGATCAATGATTGGTTACTGTAGGAAACGGCACTCATAACACTTCACAGTTTTATTAAATACGTTATTTTCCGTCATATTCATTTATCAGCATTTACCAACATCGTGTCATTTGTTCTTTTTGTGACTGGGAAAGAAGTGACCTTTTTGAATTTTGTGTACAGTAAATGTACATGTATTGTAAGGAAAACAGTTGTAATTTATTATAATATATCCCCATCCATCACCCATTGACTCGAGTGTAATTATCAAAAGCACCATTACCCCATTCATAATAATATCACTGTCAGGAGAGATGTCTCTGTGGTGACACAGAACTTCTGGTCATAAATTTCCCAAAAAAAATCAGCAAAGCGGTGAGAGATTTAAGGAAACACCATTAAATCGAACAGGAGTCCAATTGCGAAAATAAATGAATATCAGACACTTTTAAAAAGGCTCTACCTATTTATTGCTATTTAAAGGACTTCAGTGATTAGAAGTGTTTCTTTTCACAAGGCCCTGCAATCTGCAACATTCACCTGTTTGCAGAATTCATTATGTTCTGAGCATACATACATCGATCACAGCCCTACATCCTAGGAAAATCTATCAATCAAAATGTCTGCATCGCGTGGATTCAAAGGACAACACAAATTGGTGCTGCTTTTGTTTTCCAGGAGGTTGGGGGGTGGGAAGGAGGGCGACAGGAGTAACATTTTTAAACTGATTAAACGAATAAGATTTCACGTGGAATGCTATAGCAGCTTGCTCACAGCTTATGCAAGGTTTTATTATAAGGAAAAGCCAGATCGGGAAAATGATTTGTGTAGAACAATTATAAAATATTTATGGAGAAGTTCCCGGTTTACCCTGTAACCATTTTTTATTTCATTAAAATATATCTAAACCCAAGATTGAGCATATTTTAGCTTCTCAGTCTTCAGATATGGTTGTTGCATTTGTTGTTGCATTTGTACATTAGGTACAGCAATATAGTTGTGGATCCTGGTCAAAATCCAACGTCCTTGTAACTTCCCAGCAGATTGCTGAAAATATAATCTTAGACAATGCTTACTTACCTACACATAGAACATAATGGAATTAAAGAAAGTGGAATATGTAGTCAAAACCAAGAGCAATGGGGGTGGGGGGCAACACTGCTGGTCCTTAAATACAGTATGTAGACCAAGGATTGTCACCCTGGGACTGGGAAAGTGTATTACTGGTAAAATCAACAGGTAAAAAAAGAAGAAAACTAACACAGCTAACATATCTAAGTACCAATATGCTACAGTATATAAATTGCTACCCTTAAATCAAGATCAGCTGTTCTTTTGGGTTGGTTATGATGAATCACTCGCTCTTAAATGCTATTTTGTGCATTCCCATGGGTCACCAATAGATGGTGCTGTGTCCCTATGTAAAGTGTGTAACAAACTGCACTTTTCTCTGATGGCTCTGATCTGCACTCCTGGCACCAGAGACAAGTTAGTCTCTGGCTATTTTTCTCTTGATAAAGTTAGAAATGTAGGCTTTTATTGCTGCCAGTGGCCACATTGAGGATATTTTTGTTACTTCCAGCTCTGGTGTGAACAAGTGGAATTCACCAGCATGACAGCAGTAATAAACTTATGGAAAGCATGGCCTTTTTAGCCTGTTTTGTCCCTACTATATTTCCCTCTTTCCTATGTTAATGTCAACACTGTTTTCAGGACAGGACATTGAAGGAAAAATGTGAGCAAAAAGACACACAGCAATAAAAACCCAACAGTGGTTCTAACTTCCCTGCACTGTACTGAAAACTCTAATTTTAATGTTTAGGAATGCGAATTGATGACACCAAGTTTGAGTTAGATTCTTCATATATTTCTCTGCATAGAAAGTCTTGATCTATAGGCCATATGAAGGAAATGTAGAAGATTATCCGTGAATAGTTTAAACATCAATCTGATGAATTGACCCCAAAGGCTTTTATTAGTCCTTCGGCCAGCTCCACATTAGCGGTATGGTTATAAATATTCCCTGCTACCATTCCCAGCGTCCCTGACCCAGCAGTAGCGTCAGAATGAATGAAATACTTCCCCGGCCTCATTGTTCACGCTTCTGGCACATCTCCACCTCGCCTCTCTGCCTGTTGCCTTTTGAACCTGTCACTTAGCCATATCATTGGGGCTGGAGAAAGAGGAGGAAACTAAATGAGAGAAGGAGGAAATCATCTGTTTGCTAATCACCTTTCATGAGCAATGAAACCAGGTACATTTTAGAGAAGGAGAGTGGGGGCTGCCGGTGTCACTCAAGGTGGATATTTATCAGAGATGACAGTTTGCAAATATCTCAATCTCGGACAAGACTGTTTCGGTGACACAAAAGAGTGCTTTGAAATTGGAAGAGTCAGCAGCCAACATTTATTCCATCAAGACCTGTCCAAGCCCTGGAAATCACTTGACAGTCACTTGTCCTGGCATTAGTGGCTGATCTTAACTCTTTGACGACTAAACCTTCTTAACAGCTGTGAGGATTGTTCTGCTGTGGATACATTACTAATCACCGATCAGTGACAGCCATTATAAAAGACACAATTTGTCAAAGCTCTTAGGGTTACTTGAGCCTAATTTGTTATATTTTGTCCGAAAATAATTCAACATCTTCAGAGTGGAATTTTAATAATTCTATGTATGCTTCTCTGCAATCATTTAAAATAATACTGCTTGACCTTGTTAGCTCATATCAGGATCACCATAATCCACCTAAACCCATCTATATTTTTAATGTCTGGGTCACCCACCCCAGATGTCACTTACGATCATTTTTTCCAAGGATCTTCTGGCTGGCCACATGATACACAGGGTTGAGTTTTTCTTGTCTTTTCTTTGGCAGGTAATAGGCCATAGTACTAAAGAAACATCACTGTAAAATCAGCACTGCTCCCTGAAGCACCTTACTGGGGGTCCATGGAATATGTCTATGGCAGCCTAGATTTACAAGAATTGGGTTGAATGACACTGGTCCTCATTAAACCTAAAAGAAAAACAGCAGCAATATGCTGGGGTGGTGAGCCTGCAAAAGGCATCCCCAAATAGCAGATTAGTATGGCAGCAAAGACTGGTTTGATCATTTTCAAAAGGCCTGGACAATTATAATGTGAACTTAAGCTTTAAAGTAAAATAAAAATGGTTTTACCTTAATTTTAATTCCTTTTATAAAGTTTTATTTTATTATTTCCATTTATATTAAATCTATAGGGTATATCTATAAGACTGGAAAACTTTTAGACTGTCCCATGCAGGACTGCCATTAGACTTGTTTGGGCCCCATACTAAGTAAACTTCCAGGGCCTCCATCCCCTTGTGTAAACGTTCCAGATTTTTTGTTTGGGGCCTGGATGTACCCATTGTTCCCCCTTAATGGCAGCCCCAATTCTGTGTCCATCTTTTCAGTACCAGCCCTTCCAAGT
The DNA here is from genome assembly GCF_032062135.1 of Pyxicephalus adspersus. NCBI lineage: Eukaryota > Metazoa > Chordata > Amphibia > Anura > Pyxicephalidae > Pyxicephalus > Pyxicephalus adspersus. The sequence continues at coordinate 140,944,442 of NC_092859.1, read as the reverse complement.
TTTACACTTACCTGCCCCTTCTCCTTTGTCATTTTTATTGTGTCACCCTACAAAGCCCACAAAGCTGTAGCTTCAAAACGGTCTTGAATGCATACTATGGGATAAATAACAAACAGTTTTGTATAGGAATAAGTACATATATTTTTTTTAAGAAAAGACTGTTTAGGGCCCAGTGGGCTGTTCAGAAAAATTGTGGAGGAGGTGAGGACTGGTTTCTTTATTACCTGGGGCTGGATGTGCTTGAAACATGTGTATTGCTACTTCTTAGTACCAGTAAAAAATAGAAAAGTCCATTTGATGGTCAGTAGGAAAGCATTTGGGGAAGAAGGGGGTAACTCATACTCTGTGCAAGCTCCAAAGTGCAAAGTGCATGATAAAGTGCTGTAAGTTTTTAAATATTTAAAAAATTCTGGAATTCAATCCCGCAGCTGGAGGTAAATTCTGTACAGATCAGCCACTTGTTTTACAGATGCCGCAGGTACAAATGTAAGCCTACTCTTGCGCAACAATCTAAGCTAATTTAAAAATAAAAGTTTAATTTTCTACCTGTGTGTTCATTTAGTTAAAAAAACCTATACATGTAAAAAAAAAATCTGTGTTTATAAATCTTTTTTTTCTTGTTGTGCATAAAACACTTCATCTGACTCTAACAAAGCTGGCTTTTTTTTTCCTGGCATGAATTTGGCACAGGAAAAAATGAAAGTATTGCACATTATCACAAAAAAATCTGGTAATGTAAAAGTTACTTATATGTGCACTCTATCAGGCAAATCAAAAAACATGAAGCTTGTGGTTAGTAGGTAAAAAGCAAACATTTGTGCTTAAGAAATAATAAATTCAAACAACATATATACAAGAAGAAATATATATATATATGGTGCTTTTGTAAGAACAAAGTGTTTTGCATCAAGGTTTTTTATCATTGAGCACAATGATTGAACTTAGAATCAAGAACAATAATTATTTGTCATACGGACAACATCCAAACTCCAAGCAGATAGTGTGCTGGATAATTTTCAAACCTAGGGCCCCAGTGCTGCAAAGGTCAGAGTGCTAGCCACTGAGCCAACCAGAAAAAATGATAATGTACTTGTGGTACGAACCTAATGATAACATACATACTCGTATCAAGATCAATAGTATAAAAAAATTCCAGGCACTTGGGATGTGGCTACCTTCACAAAGCAAATGAGACAATGAGAGGAAATGTGCCAGGGTAATACAGTTACCAAAATGTAGAGTAATATATATATAAGATATATATATATATATATATATATATATATATATATATAT
>NC_092859.1:140924722-140942064 GCF_032062135.1 Pyxicephalus adspersus | reverse complement strand
TAGATTTTGAAAGCAGAACTTTAATGCCTCTTTAATAAACATTAGCAGTTATAACTGCGCAATGTGACCACTGATGTTGGTACTAGAGATGAGCGAGCAATTTTTTAAAACCCGATCTCGAGGCGAATTGGGCCATTCTCGTTACCGAAACTGTAAGCGAGAATGGCTGGTGTAAATTTGCCGATTGAGCTCAAATTTTCAGAAAAAAAAAGATTGCGGTCTGCGCTGATCAATGAATGCAGCACCGGCTGCAAATATTGATCAGCTCAGTGTGCAATTCCCGGCACTAGAGGTTAAATGGGTTAATTAACCTCCAGTGCCCCAGGGATCGCAAACAGGGGGATTCCCAGGGAATCCTGCGAATCCCCTATGAATCTTCCTGTTTTAATTTCTTCAATCTTCCAATGGTTTCTCCAAATTGGTTTGTCGAAATTTCATGGAACCATCGGAAATTCGAGAAAATTTTCGCAAGAATGCCAGAGGCAATCTCGCTCATCCCTAGTTGGTACCAATGTCATTCATGATGTGATGTTCAGATATCTGTACGTACATTCAAAATACAATGTTCCCATATAAAGAACACAAGCATTGGTTTGTAACACATGTACAACCAAATGCACATGTACTTCACTCTTCTAATGTAAACGGCCTTATAATTCTAATTTAATCTTGTTGTTTAACATTTATTCATCAGGTTCACCAGCCACAAAGTAAAATAAAGCTATCTTGCTTGTTCAGGTATAATGTGCTAATAACTAAAAAGAATCAATAGACGTCTCTTACTGGACCTTTAAAGAGAAAAAAGCTCCATCGACCAGGAATGGTTCATCGCTTTGTAAATCACTTCCATACCTGCACGCTGAAGCATAACAAATAATGGGGAAAAGTTCATTCATTTCACTTGCTGGTTTGTCATTTAACTTTTAGTGGTATGTACAGATTGCTTGGAGAAGAAAGGAAAGAAAAAACAATGAACCCAGACCTGGAAACCTCTGTGAACCTACATATTTGCAATATAGCATTCTTGCCCTTGTATAAAACACTAGGGGTTTTGTATATCTGTTTCTCTAACAACTACCTTTAGACTTCAATTACTATCAGGCAAGAAGAATTAATATAGACAGGGTTGTTTGAATTGCTTGTAAAATCTTCAAACTCAGTCTCACGTATGTGTGTGGATTTAGCCTGCGCCACAAGTGCTGAGTACATTCTAATTGGGACCATGTGTGTATATTCCATTCGTAATAAGAAAGAACAATGTTAGTATTAGTATTCTGTAATTGCCGTAAGATAAACCAGGATAAAGGAAGCAAAAAAAAAATTAGAACTTGCATGAGTTTAAATCTTGAGTAACAGGAGTGTTGTAATGAATTATTCATAACATTTTTTTTTAAGTATTGAAGATTTTGATTCATTTTACATTGCTTTTAAAAATCTACCTTTTTAACTTTTTATGTTAAAATAGTTGGTATTCTGATGGATTCAGCACATGGACATGGAAAATAGCAGTAAGGGTTGATTATAGGCATTCCAGCACATGGGTATCAGTCTTTCATTATTCATTGGAGCTGGTGCTTCTTACATTTTGCTTCCAATCAAATACTCCTGAAATTAGGGGTCAGCGACCCTTATCATAATATAATTATGACAACAACTACAAGGACCAAATGGAAGATCCTCTAGTGCCAAAGCAGGGGAGGAAGGGTAAACAAGTAAAAAAAAAAATAATGTATAATATAATCTCATTTAATTTTTGACCCCCTGGAGCATCTGTGGGTATAGGTCAACCACAGTGAATCATACAGGCAATACATTGAGGAGATTGAGACATTAAGACAATAATTAATTCTTCTCTGCTGCTGCACATTGCAATAACACTTAAGTGAGCATGCTCAACCACATTCTGTACAATTTGCACTGCAACATATTCTGTTAACCTGTAAACCTGTTGAAAAGATGGGTAAATGAGCATGTGATGAAAAATCCATGAGCGGATGTTAAGCTGAGTGAAAACTGCAAATCAGGAAGATCAGTAGATCTAGAGACTAAGGCACAAGTTCAATTTTTGTTGTTCACCCAGCACCCGATCTGTTCAGTGTGTGAGCGGCACCCCACTGTGCTCTTCTCCACTGACTGAACATATGTTTACCATTGGTTGTTCATGGTATCATTAGGATGGATCCATGGATGGCATTGGGTGACTGCCGTACACAGGTCAGATTCTCCCAAGAGACGAGACTTACTGTGTGTACAAAGCCATAGGCAGCTAATGTAAACATGTCCTCCAATTGGGCACTGAATGTGAAGAAGAGTCATAATCACCAATGCGAAGACTTTTTATGTGGGCACAGTTTAATGTATGCCAGGAAAATGGTTTGGCAACCTATACTGAGTGTTATTTTCATGCAATTTTCATCATGCTCATCATGGCTCAGCTAAAAATGCCCAAATTCATTAGATAGCGTGACAACGGTTACTAACAAAAATGAATCATTATATCAGTGTCATAATATAAGAGTGGTCACTAACTGAAATATTAATTAGGTTAGGAATATAGGCATAATACACCAGCTTTGGACCTATTGTGATTTGCAGCACCATTGTGAACCTGGTGGAACATGCTGCAATAAGGAAAAGATTACTGATTATTATTTCCACATATAAAACTGTTTCTAATGCAATGGCTTTGTAAAAACAGCCAATATATTTACTGCCATTCCATTACCGCAGAAGAGAACGCCATTTGGCACAAAAAGACCTATGCTAGACACAGAAAACCAGGAATGATTATGCAGATCACTCGGGTTCACAGCTTGTTGAGTTAAAGTGGCAGGAAGGTAAATATTTTATGATACCTGAATATGGTATATTTATTGATTTCAGGGGAAGTCTAGACTAAATAGGAGTTCTGACACACACAGAGAACTAAACCTTTAGCCTTTTTAAAACAAAATTATTATCATGTGTTGTATTAGAATGTGTTCATTTAAATCATTGGTACAGAAAGAATTGGGCCAATAAAGTCCTATCAGAGCCGGACCATCCACAAGTCAATGCTAGACAGGCTCCTAGAACCCAGATGATGTCCAGGGGCCCAGCTACAACCAATATATTTCAGTTGCAAATCAGAAAAATTGGGCAATTAATAATTGAGCTGTTTACCCCCTCGTTATTTTGCAAGAGGATGGATTTGTAGGCAGTCGGTTTCTGATTGAACCATACAAGGAGAGACAATGCAATTAGGGAGACTTCTTCAATGTCCTGTTGTTGATCAGAAATATGATATATACAGTCAGCAGTCAAATGTTCCTTTTTCTAGATGAGGACTCTTTAATTAAGTTAGACTCATACAGTATCATAGACATTAGCCCTCTTGGATAACACAAATGTTGCCAGATTTCCAGAATAGAAATGCAGTCATTTTGGTCTCATTCACACTATAGCTCCTAAATCAACATATACAAAACACATCTGCCTATATGCAATTTCTAAAGTACGGTTGCTTTTTGGCTTCCTGTGATTGGCCGCACCATTGTGGACCTGGTGCAAAATGCTGTAATATAATAATGAAACATTTTCTACTTTTCCCCAGTCCACACCAATGAAGGGCACTGACATGATAAAAGAAAAAACAATTACAATTTGCCATTTCCTTTGTCTTGGGACTGTTCTGAGCATGGCTGCTCAATGACGGTGATATGAATGCGTCCTTAGGGTTGGCACACATGGGAACATCTGCTGCCAATTGTGCTCTTGATATTAATGCATTTAGTAATTGGTCACAAATCATTGGACACTCCACATTTTCATTTTTTTCAGTTGGTGATCAGAATGCCAGTCTGGTATTATCAATCTTTTATACACAAAACAAACTTTCCATCAATACTTACCACCATGTCCGTACTACGCTCCACCAACTAAGTATTGGGTATTGGTTGGTTGGAGTATATTAATTCAAACAATAAAAATTAATTTCAAGTCCAAACTTTTTATCACATTTGAAGTCAATCAGAAGTAAAACAAAAATATCCCCATGTGTACCTATCCCTTACTGTCAGCATATACCCGATATTTCCAGGAAAATGAAGGAAGATAAGCAATATTTGATCACAAAAAAGAGGGTTGCCATTGACCTCCTACAGGGCACCTTCTAAAATCAGCAAAACCATTTATTTATTCATATTTATGACTCAGGATATGATCACCAGCATGCATCCTTCTAAAATATCAACTTTGTCTATAAAGTCTAAGTGGGTGGTAGCCTTTACAGGTAGAAAGAACTGACACACAGGAATTCTTTAAAAATCTACATTGCTAAAAGAATACAACACCGGCTGAATACAAACTTCAAGGTGTAAAAGAATTCTAATCTGTTTTTGGTTGCTTTTCTTGCGTAGCTCCTTTGTAAGGAACAGGTAGACATCATATCTCTTAGTAGTTACCTTTCTCAGCCTTTTTTTTCCTAGCCAGATCATTTTCATGCAATGCAACTCCCTGCAGAGCTCCACTAAATGAGACACACGTGGGGTGTAGGTTTTAATAAAAGGGAAAGCTTTGGAATGCATTTCTTTTCCTCGCTGTTCTGTTTTATTTTTTTATTTTTTTTTACAGAAACATCTGTGCAGCTCCTGAGTGAGACAAGCTTGTGCCATAGAAAGCCTAAGCCTTTGAGTGTAAACCTGTTGAAATATTATCATAGGGCACAATTAAGGTTGAAACACATGAAGTAACCCAGATTTCTCAGGCACTGTGCCAAAGTTTACACACCTGTGAGCCATATGGGATTCCAAGGGGCTTTCTTTATTTAACATTTACATCTCAGTTTTAAAAGCACTAATATCTTAATCCTCAAAATTACTCAGTATTGTACTCATTGCAGGGGAGACTGAATATGTGACAAAGCCTATAAGAATCATTTCAGCCATGTGTCATTTGCTGCATACAATCCTATGTGGGCTGCATGGTATAAATATAGACCTAAAAGATATCATAGCTCTTGTTTGCTTGGGAGGCTTTGTGTGGGGTATAATATATGACATGGTATACTATATTATATATTATCATGATATATATACAAACCCTGAGACATGATCGAAAAATGAAATTGCATAATTTTCTAAACAAGTTTTTCCTGTATTTAATAGAAATAATGTGCAATAACCCATAATAACATCCAATTCATTGTTTAATATCAGTTTAATATCACTAAATTCATGAAGGAAGCAGTATATAATTATTAACCCCTTGGGGAATTATTTATAAAGAGGTTGAATATCCTCTTTACGAAGTAAATGGCACCATTTTTCTGTTTTATAAAATGGCAAATAGTTGAGATTTTCACTTTTTAGGCAGACCACTACTTTTATATTTAACGTTTTTGTGTGTTGCCATATTTAGGTGTTTGTCATATTAATTAAAAAAAATATTATTAAATTATCACTTAGTGTATGTTTAACACTTTGAAAGCAAAAAATTGTGAAAATTGCCTAGGAAGCGATGCAAAACAACGGTGTTTGGCTGGAAAAACTGAAAATGAACAAAACTTTTGATCATCACTTTAGAGGTATTATTGTACCTTGATTCTCCATTTTTGAAAAGCTACCAGGGAAGAAAGTGTGTACAACCTTTTTAAAATATATAATTATTACAAAGGCATAAAGGTTTATAATAAAAGAGAACAAACTGGCCCATTAGTTTCATCAGGACTGATGTGCTCCGTATAGAAGCAATGTTCCAGAACAAAAAATCAAGTATTTCTATTTATATCCTTCTCTGCGTCCACATATGAATAAAAGTTTTCTTAATCTTTGTTAAAGTAGAATTCCTCTCATTCCCTTTGCTGTGCCACCATCCGTGCCCATTCTTCCAGGTTAAAGATCTTTGGGCATCTTGATTGGCTGGGCCAGAATGACATAATTCCCATGCATGTGCAGTTCATTAATTTCAGGAATAAGTTATGCCTAGAATATACAGCGAACTGGTCATACAATGTTCATTGTACATTCCAAAGAAGATTGCTATCAAGCAGGAAAGTTTGTCTTGTTGCAGAGACCCTCTGCAATAATGAGCCTGCCTGTTTGCCATTTTTTAGCTTTTACTTTATTTACACTATAAGTATTTGTTATTGATAGTGTGCATCCCCTTTATACCCTTTTTAATAGACATAAAGTACTTCTATTTGTTTCTTCTTGAGGATCATGTTTGAATTTCATTAACCTCCTTTTTTCCTTACTTATATGTAATTAGCTTTTGCATTTCTCTGTGCAGCTACAAATGGTTGATATCTCACAGTCATCAGTTGCTGTACTGGATAATATGAGAAGTTACTGCAGCTACAATGCAAAAAGTCAATCACTGAGTGACGGAGCTACGATGCAATCACAGGGACACAGACATTTCCATGGTGGCTGTTCTTTAATCACAACAAAGCTAGTGAGGGCAATATTGCTGATACACAATCACTCCTGTGACATAGCCCTAACTGTCCCTTGAAATCACATAACAACAAACATATTTGCCCTTGGAAGGGTCTAAAGCAATTTCAGTTCAACTGACATATATAAGTTCAACTATTGAAAAACTTTAACAGCTAAGCAATATAGAAGTCTGCACAGTTAGGAGCATCTCAGTGTTTTCTATATGACTGTAGTTTTTCCATCCATTTTTGTTGACCAGAAATCTTTACTTTAAAATCATGATGCAGATCAACACCACATGCTATTTTCTACTACTGTATACTAATTCTTCTATGCATTTGATCAGGAATACAATTTTGCTCCAATGTTAATTTTCAGTAGACCATTAGACACATTCTGCAGCTTCTAAATTCCATTCCAAGTATTGGTGCCCCCTCTTGTGTGGATTCAGTCATATCTAGCCTCCCAAAATAGTCTGGAACGTTTGCAACACTTGTAGGTAGGTGACAAAAAAATGATAATATACAGAGAACTTGGACTACTGAGCTACCTCTGCCCAGTAAATATAGGTGAAAAAAAAGATTGCCATTGATGGCCAGTTAGATTTTTGCCATAATTTTCAGAATTTTATGATTGTAAAAACACATACAAAATAAGGTATCCACTATGTATACTATTTTTTACCTAACGTGTGCATAAACCTAACATTTTATTATATCAATATAACAGTGTTACAACAAGTGACCCAAAAATCAGCAAACACAGTCCTGTTAATTATCAACCAAACAATATATTATACCAAGGTAATAGTAGCAGACAATTATCACATATTTAAGATACAGAAATAGAAAAGTAAACATATGGCAGTTAAAATTATAAATACATATACAGGTAATAAATCATTAAAAAAATGTTATTTGGTATTTATCATATCTTTCTTCCTTATTTAAAGAGTCAGCCCTACCAAAATAGTATAATTAGTATTATGCTGGCAACCAGAAATACAATTTTTATTCTATGGTTTTATTATTTATATTTTATAATTAGTATTTATTGTAAAAAATATCAAAGTTAAGAAAAAGTTTTAAAGCAAAGGTTTATAGCAAGATTTGTGCTAATATACCATTTACAGGTCAATTAATAATCCTTAATTGTCAATTACTTTATAATTTATAATGAATTATTAATCAATGAATTTCTTTAAATTAAAATTATAAAATAACAGTTTGTACCATTTGTTCACAGTTTGTTTCCCAACTTTTTTTTCTTACCATGGGGGAACCCTTGAAATAATGTATAGGTCTTCAGGGAACCCCCTGCTATAATTACTATTATATTTGTGAATTGATCAGTGGGAAGAATGCCTCTTACATCAGTGGTCGCCAACCTTTTTGGACTGGCGGACCACTAAATTTACTGGCTCTGGACCCCGCAAGCCTGGGGAGACAGGTGTCATTTAAAGGGGAAGGAACTTCCCCCATAGTGATGTCATGATGCCAGAACCTGCCCACTCTTCCATCACAGGTCTGAGCCTGCAGTTGTGTCCAGAGACAACCTGCCCTCTTCCCTGAGCCTGGGATCTGTACAGGGAACACGGTCCGCCTCTCTGACCAGTGTGCCCCTCCAGTGTGGTCCTTCTCCTGGCCCCGATCGGGGGTGCACCAGTTGGCGACCGCTGTCTTACATTGCTGGCCATTGGAAAGAATGTCACCCTTACGGGTAGCCAAAAAGATCAATATTACCTAACTTAAAAACTGAACTTTAACTGACCTGAGAGCTACAAATTATTCATTTCTCAAGGAATCCCTAGCAACCTCTGGAGGAACCCTAGTTGAGAAACACTGGAATATAATCATATTTTTAACATGATTTCTCACGTTGCTCAATAACAATAAGTAACTAGTTGTCCTAAAAGATTTCCTGTCAATAGGTTTATCCCAGGGAGCCATTGAAAATACCTGATGCATGTAAGATGTTGTTAAGATGCATGTTAGGATCACTGAGATGGAAGCAACTGCTCAAGGCTCCAATGGATGAACAATGCAGTGGCGTAACATGGAAAAGTCAAGTATTGTTGGGTAAATGTTGACCTTTGAAGAGAACATGTCATATTCTTTTAAAGACCAGTCTTGGGCCCACCAAAAATACAGTATTATTTTGTACAGGATATACTCCCTCTGATAAAGCAAACATATCAGCTCAAGTTTTTGCACATTTTCCGACTGATTTCAATATTCAAAAGTGACTTAGTTTATATTATTTAAATGTCATCGTTCACAAACTGGAGCCTTTGGTCTTAGCCTTCCCATGGATGCCAATCATTATGACATTTTGTCTACATCTGCCATATACCTGTAATGCCATGTTGTGTTATTCCATACCCCCCTAGAACTCAATCAACAATTTTAGAAAAAAGCTCTTATAAATAAACAGTATAAAAGCTCAGAAAATCCTGGTTGTACTTTTTATTCAGCTTTAAAGCTAATTCTTTGAGATGTTCAGCATTTTTTAAAGGTGGTCAGAATCTTTTCTTTTTTTTTTCCCTGTGCTCAATGTGTCCTGGTAATAGAACGGTAATAATAATTATGCAAGCACAGACTGCATTGTTTACTGAAGGGGAAGGAGACATTTCAATGCCTTTGATTTCTCGGCTAGTATTACCTGTATGAAGCTACTTCAGCCAGCTTCAAAGACACTGAGCATATGAAGCACTTGTATTCAGACACTTACAAAACCCTGAAGTATAATCAATAGGATACGTATGTGGAGTTAGGACACAGCAGCAAATTGGTGTACTTTTTATTCTATTCTGGTAAAGCATAATGGTACAATCCAATATCTGTGTTTCTTTTACCATTTTTTTTTACAGCTTCAGAGCATCTATATTGCTAAAACTTCTGCATTTATTTATGTATTCATTTATCCTAAGAACTGGGCATGCATTATTTTAGACATATATAGGAAACAAAATATAGGTATCTTCTTTCTTTATTACGGTTGGGATTAAAGGAATAAAACTTGAAGGATTATTTCTTTCAGTCAGGTAAACACAAGTATTCTGTCCAGCTAGTAGAAAGAAGTCTGATATCCTTTGCACCTTGTTAGTGCTATATTCTTTCAAACTGTGCTAAGAGAAGCCTTTTGTTAAAGATCTAGAATGAGTCATCAAAGTAAAGATTCATCTTTTATTAGACAGCTGAGTCAGATGTTTCTATCAGACAAAGGGAGCTGCAAAGCAAGTTGTTCTTCTGTGTTGTCTTTTTGTGTTACCTAGAATGATCTAAGAGTTTTTCTTCATGAATTAGAAGATTATTTATAAGGAAACAAAACAATATATATATTATATATATATATATATATATATATATACAGATTTTACTGTTTTGAAACTTAAAGCAGAAATAAAGTTCTACTTTAAATATATGTGACCAGGCAGGGCAATATTGCAAAAAAGAATAGGAAGTTTCCCTTCTGCAATAAAACATACTTGTCTGCCTGATCCCTCTCTTTATCTATCGCTATACTGCCCATACCCAGTACCTCCTGGCTTTCCTCTGCCGGAACTGAATGGACTCCTGCGCAGGTACATCATTCAGCCTGGCCAATCAAGATGGCCAAAGATTAAAACAAGGAATAGAAGAAGAACGAAGATGCTAAACAACAGGTGAGTGTGAAAAGGGTTTAGTCTTGTTTCAAAACTAAAATTATTATGTCCTAAAACCATATTATAACAAAGGAGATCGATTATGCAGATCAGGAATTATGGCTTCACCAATTTACTAATCTGCATGCTTGTTCCAGGTCAGTGAGTCAGAAAGCTAGCCATGCATATTGTATTCTTGTTGTCAGAGATGGCAGCCCCCATGTTGTATTTCCTTAAGTTTAGTCTTTCCTGATGAATGACACTTGTGCATTGGATATTGAGGTATAACACATACTGTATAGCCCTTACACAATTGGCTCCAGTGATACATAGGGGAACCCCTTTAAAGAGGCTATACAAACAGTTGTATACAAGCTGCCATATTGAAGTACTGGAAGGCTTTGGTGACTTTGGCTGTATTAGTCTTGTTTGTGAACCAGACACATTAACCAACACACACACAGACGTAGGTGCATCCAACTAACATCCATCCATCCAACATCAAGTCGTGTATACAGCCAGGGGTGATTGTCAATATTAGACTTACTGTTGCTAATATTAAAAAAGGACTACATATTTAAAAGCACTAAATTGGTGTACCTATGAAGTAGTAGGTCTAGTAGGTTAGAAACCCATAAATAACTTTTTTTGATCCCTATTACTGGTTGAATATTTGTTGTACTGCTATCCCCATATCTATGACCAACCATTGGCTTTGGAGGCTGAGAGATATCAACTTATGTATTAAATGAATGGAATTAGAGATGCTCAGGGGCATTACATATAGGTGGTTTTAATAAACCCTTTCATTAAATGAAAATTATGAACAGACAGCACCTAAAACCAATGCCCAGCTGAGAAGGCTAAGCCAGGATGATCTGCCCCCGAGCATGGGCAGCTGTACATCAAAATGTCACTTTGCTGGGGAGGGGGACATGGTCTGAGGTCTGGGAGCACTTTGGAAATGTTATTAAATGAAACAAAAGAAGCCTTACACAGTAACAACAAGACAGCACCTGGTGTCAGCAGATAATTGTGTTATACCGAGGACATGTTAGGCCATCGTACTTTGTTAGAACTTGATTTGCTCCCACTTACACAGCTTTATCAGCCAGCTCCAGGGTCAGGTTACCCAAATGACCAGCTTGTTGGCTCTGACAGGAGAGGATGAAGTTACATTAACCTGAACATTTTCACTTTTGCTTGTCTAGTATCAGGACTCAGAATCTCCAAGCCTGAGACAGTTTCTGACTGAGTGATATTCTAATGGAGACAAATTAGCATGATACGCTTGTTTCCTACTTCAGCTATCTGGAAGGGATAAACAAAGCATACGTTGTTCCCTCTAATGAAATCCATCCAGCTTGTATCTGGGACCCTTCTTCCAGACTGATGGCAGGGAGATTACAACATGTGGTCACATCTGGATTAGAAGTACCATTCCCCTCAGCAAAGTTTAATAGGCAGGCAATAAAGAGTATGTGTGTATTCACACCTCCACTGCCAAGTTTAACTTGTGTCTAGAATTTAAAGCATTCCTTACAGCTCTTTTCCTGCACAAGTCAGAGAATGAATAGCAACACAAAGAGAAACACATTTATTCATTGCAGAGACCTAATATATTTTGTGTTACATCAAATGCACAATATACTACATAATATGTAGACAAAATAGGCAACAAAGATAACATATTCCAAGCACATGCTAATTTTTATTACAAATCACAAAACGTGAAAGTCTTTATAAACAGGTAGCCCGAACTGCATAATCTGTTGATTTATTGTATTGAGGGTGCTAGAAAATTACACAATTTACAATCTACAGAACACCTTTCTTATCATAATATAGCATGCCAAACCTTTCAATGTAAGCACCAATGAATATGACAAAGGACAAGAGTATAAAATGCATAAATGGTATTTTCAAGAGCAAAGCTTTATAAAGTATATCTGCAGAGGTGGCATGTGATTTTGCTGAATTGTTTGCATGTGTGAGGACAGTGAGCTGCCCTCGTATTTCTTAGGTTTCTATATATAAACACCCATATGCACGCGTATTTCAGGGCCAGTATTAAAGATGAACCAAACTATGGAAGCTATGCCTGGAAAAAGGCAAGCAAAGGGGAATTAGCCCCAGTGTTGCCTGTGGTCTCCCAGTTTATGATATTTCCCCCATAATTGACTTATCATGCCTTATTGTGTCTCTGGTGGTGGGGGGAATCTTAGTAGAGACAAAGCTTTGTTTCCTCATGTCAAAGCCTCCAGCAAGGAAAATAGTAAGTAGCACACTAGTTATATCTCATTGTAAATCTTCTGACACTAGGAGTCAAAGGCAGCAATGCTTTAAGTCCCATACAGATGCCATAACCTCCGTACATCTTTTTTGATTGTTTCCATTAATTTATGGAATGTTCTGTTCAATGGAGAGGGGAGGATGGATGAGCAGGACCCCATAATGCTCTCCCCGATAGGCGATGGTCATTCCCTGCTGTACACATATCAGATTTTCACCCAAAACAACACAACAATTTGTCTTAGGTGATAATTTTTTGTTAGCATGGATTGTGTAAAGAACTAGAGTACAAAGAGAACATATGAATTTCACACAAAGTAAAAATCTATAAGAATGCAAATTCAGCTCATTGCACGTCAGATGTAGGTCAACTTACTTGTTAGCCTCAATGACTTCTGCCCATCAACGCCCAAAAATTTATTTAAGGATCATTTTAGACAGTTATCCTTGAAATGGGTGCCTTTATTGGAAGAGTTTCTCTTATCCTTTTGTTCTAGGGTCAACTGTACAATTTTTCAGATACCTCTATTTTCTTTCTTGGTAACAATAGCTATCAGTACATATAGAAAGGTGAATATCCCCAAAGGCAACACAGAGAACAATAAAAATGTGAACCTTACCTTAATCCGTTCCACTCTCCAAAAAAGGTTTTGCCTAGAGCATCCAATATCAGCCATGTTCTCCCTGAAGTTTCTAGGGGTTCCTCAAACTGTGGCTGGTTGGCCCTCTAATGATGATGCCTTCATAGTCTATGGGCCAACACCAATTGGTAGAGTCATCAGCAATATTTTTAGGTGTCTAAGAAGGTGATATTCTAGCCACCACTGTAAGACTTTCTTCCAGTCATCGATTTAACAGATTTTTTTCCATCGACCCCCACCCCCCCAATAGGTGATTTCTTTAGGGGTTCCCTGAGTCAGGGTAAAAAAGTTAGAGAAAGGCTGGTCTAGAGATACACTTTAAGCTGTTCCCCAGTCGATAGGATAGTTAGTAAATGTGTTAATTGGTTGTATATAGTGGTTTCAACTATACATTTTTAAACAAATCTTTACATTTTATTTTTAATTATATTGGACTTCTTCCTCAAGCCTCACATTACAAAGATAAATGAAAGGCTTTATTAGTGAAAAGAGAAAGAAATGCAGAATCTACTTAATGAAATATAACAGCCAGCATGATCTAATACAGACTCACTCAGTATTTGTCCATTTAATCAAAGAATGTTTAAGCAGAACAAGCAAGGCAAGACTGAATCTGGGATGTTGCTGAAATAGTTAAGGGTCTGGAGGCAATTTTTTGATCTATGATCCAAGTGTCTAATTCCATGTTCTATAAATACAGATGAACAGAAAAACACATGAAATAAGAATTGCCGGACCAGAAATATATCTTTCTTCTTGAATTATAGTCCTGAGCGAAAAGACAGGAGTGACATAAAAGCGCGTCTGCATTTGCTCTAAAACCCCTTCTTAATTGCAAAATTCTGGAGCTATTGATTGAAGCTAGATGCATTAGGGATCAGTGTCACCCAAACCGCTAATGTCCAATGTTTAGTGAAAGAGCATCAAAGGACATTTTAATGTCATACACTTTCTCAGGGAATTTTTAAAGAATGCTTCTCATTGTCCAGCCTATGAGTGAAAAGGACAACATGCAGACAAATGTAGAAACAAATGGGATTGCAATTTTCTTCTAATCAAACCCTACATGAAATTGATTTTAGGCAAAAGTTTATGCCATATAGATTTGTCATTTATAGATAGTCAGCCCTGGCGACATTTAAAAGTCAAAGTGTATGCTGCTTGTGTGTACGAAACTTCTGGCATGATGGAACATGGTGCCTCTGAGAATAGTGTTCCATAACACATAAAACAATTATCTCTTAATGTGAGCCATTGTGGAGAGCAATACTGGAATTACTGGGTGCTGACTTGTTTTAAAGGTGTGCATTCCAGTGCTCTCATGCTGACCCTAGCTTTTCTATCCATTCATGATGTCTGAAATGACATTCTGCATAATTAATCAAAGTTAGAGGCATTATAATAGTTAAGCCAGGGATTAGGACAGCCCTAAGGTATGCACTTTTGGAAAGTCAGCAGTGGCAATTCTTGCAGTACCTAACACAGGACTACATCAGCTCCCCCCTGTGACACAGCCTACTCCTAAGCTCTTACAGTGTGAAACGCGTCAGTGAGTGGAGCATAGAAACCTTGCTTTGGATGGAATACTAGCCTAGATAGCAACCTATAAATCTGTAGCCCAGCTTTCTTCTTTATGCTTTGTGTACTGGCATGAAATGGAGAGTGGAGACGAGCGAGGGACTAGAACCCAACAATGGGCATGAAACGTTTTATTATTCATCTGTATAAGGTACAATAAAATATATGTCAAACACATTTTATTTATTGAGTAAAAAATCCCTGCCTATTTTTCAATATTATGTAATTGTTTTTTTGTAAATGCAGATGTTTGATCATTTTGTAAAAATTTCTGTTTTTGTGAGTATAGACAGAAAGAAAATTTTGTGATAGGGACACCTGTTCCAGTGTTTCCACACGCTTTGGGGAAATGTTTTGCCACTGCATCTTTCTCTTGGTGGCAACAGGCACACAATGTATTTCAGTAATAAAGTCACTGCTCCGAGTAATTCAGATGCTTTCAGTGAAGGGTACACGTAATGCTACACCTTGGACAACTGTGGCCTTTCATACATCGGCAGAGCCTGGAAAGACCTTCTATTCTGGTATGACTGTAGGAACTTTTCAGTAAATTTACTGCTTTAAAAATAGACTCCTAAGTGTTGTATTGAATCTATTTATGATGTGCAGACAAATACCTATTGATCATGTTCAAAACCAAAAGCTTGCCATGTGTCTTATGCACACTTCCTATGTTATATTATGGAGTAAAATTATGTCTCTAAGTTGTTATCTTGGAACTACAGAATAATTTGCCTCTATGCTTTAGAAAATAGAATAGTTGATGAGTTTACGTACATAACAGAAGATTAATCAAGGCTGACCACTCAATCCAACCAGCTCAATGTTGTGTTAGCAACCCACAAAAGGATTTGGTAACAGAGTGTGTTTTTTGGAAGATCAAGGGGTATTTTTCTGTATATGCACAGTCTTCAAAGGGATAAGTCATATACTATAATGTATTGCACATATACATATCATATGTTTGTCTTTTTATTCAGCCCTCACATACATTTCTATATATAATGTGTATGTAATGTAATTGGAATAGTTCATGGCTCTCCCGTATTTCTGTCTGTAGAAATATGTGGAAATGATCCATTTATCTGAAAAGGAACATTGCTTTTTGCTTGTATATACCTCACCCACAAAGGGTTACGTGTGTGATTCACATTTATAACTTTATAAATGTCATCAGAAAAAAGAGAATATCCAAAAGTTAAGTCATCAGGTGACGTTAGGATTGAGTTATAGCTTCATTGTATCTCTAGTCAATGACCTAAGCATACATCACAGAGACACATTTATAACTGTTTCCCATCCTTCATAATGAATGGAGCAGAACTGTACAAAGTGACCATCTCATCCCTCACTAGGAAATTAATGACCGAGATGGAGCGAGGAAGCTGTAAAAGTCACTGATGCCTTTGTGAGTCTTTAGCTATTTGTTACAACACAGCTTTCCCAAGATTGCTAGTGTTGTTGTTGTTCACTCATTACATTACGGATATGTAAAATGTGGTTTATGTCTCATTGTCTTATTTGTAACATAAAGAGCACCTATCATCTGGACATTGCATGGTAACAGTACGTCTAAAGTAATACAATAAACACTTGTTACATCATTTTTGTATTTTAGTTGAGTTGTTCTTTCTGTTTAGCCTTATATAGGTGATTCTATCTCTTTAAAGTAACTTCTATTGCCTCCTGAATGTTCACGAGAACCTGGGCAACCTGTGATGGTATATGCTATGCTCTCTGCTCTAATTCTCACCCTGCTTGGACATGCCTGTTTTGGAAAGAGTGATGAAAGGTAGAACCACAGCTAAGTGTTATTGCTGATACTTATAGCAGAATTTTCAGTTAAGTTTTTTCAGTTCAGTTGAAAAAAAAGCCGCTTACTAATATACATAGAAAGCGGTCGATTCCTCTGCAATCCTAGTGTAGTATGTCCCACTCCATCTCGTTTCCTTCTTCTCTCAGGTGTGAACTGGTCAGTGGCCACCTTCTGGAGTCTCATTCAGTTTTTTCTTATGTTACATGATCTCACACTGTAATCCAGTGATGCGCTTTCCTGAAAATGTAAAAAGAAAGTATCGATCTCACTGCGCATGTGTTCACTTTTTTTTTTACATTCCTGGAAAGCGCCATTTGCACGTGCCCAAGATCAGGCATGTGCAGAAGGAGTAGTTCACAGCCTCCTGTGATACGTGACGTAGATATTCAGGCAAGCTGCAGGTTTTCGGTCTGTCTTTGCTGCCGTGGCAGTAAAGACGGAAGGGGAGAGGTCTACCCATTCAAATAAAAAAAAAAAAGTAAAAAAATCTATTATATAAAAGAGTTATCTATCCTTTTATATACACGTAGTCCCCTGGTTACACATACGAGATAGGGACTGTAGGTGTGTTCTTAAGTTGAATTTGTATGTAAGTTGGAACAGGTACATAATAAATACTGCTTTTAGGACAGATGTTTGTCTCAACATATTACAAGGCAGCGTGGTGTCACTTACTGTATAAAATCCTCACTGTGTGGATCACAGGAAATAAATAACTTTATGGAGTATAGACAACTGCAGAGTTTGTCTTGGTCATTAAAAGTTACAAGGTGTTGCTCAGCTGTGTTTACCAAAAGATTTCTTCTGCAAGTCATGCAAACTGTTCCCTTCCCCCCATCAAGCCTCTGTTTTGCACACAAACGAGCAAGCAAGCCCTGTTCTTATGTAGGAATTGTCCATATGTCGGATGTCCCTAACTCGGGGACTACCTGTAATATAAAAAATGGGGTGATAAA
>NC_092859.1:140865889-140924293 GCF_032062135.1 Pyxicephalus adspersus | reverse complement strand
AATATAAACAGGTATTGTGATAAAAAAGAGGCATATTTATAAAGAAGCATACGTGGCATTCACCAAACATTTACTACATATATCAGTCACACTAATTTAAAGCAAATGTACCAGGAAGATTCACCTAGAGAACAATTCACTGTTTTGCAAATGTGCCTCATTATATTAAAAGTGTATGAAAGTCAATTCAAGAATCTTTGGAACCTCTGTTAGATTTTTTTTTTTTTCTGTCTATGACCAGTTGGGGAATTTTCTGTAATTTGCTCCTATTAGGCCTGTTTTATTAAAGCTCTCCAAGGCTGGAGAAAATACACTTTCATCACTGAACCTGCTATTGTTTGGTATTGAACAAATGATATATAAATTAAGAATGTGTTCATGTTTATTTAGAATCATATATGAAGGCTCCTTACGTTTTTTCTCTGATGAAGCCAAACAGGTGAAACGCGTCAAGAATAGAAACATTAACATATGTAACGACACATGAAGAAGATTCTATTCCACTATTAGAAGTGTTTGATTGTATAGATGTGTTTCCTGAATGTATTTATGTTTTCAATATGTATGTATGAATAAATTATGATTACGATTTTAACAGTATGTTTAAAGACCAATGATTCAAAGGTACCTGTAAAATCCTTGCATTTATAATTTTTGGTAAAACATAAACAATCATTTACAACAACAGAAATCTTATGTTTTAATTCTGTATAGATTTAGGCAAGTGAAACCTCTCCAAGGCAACTGGATCTTTTTTGGACTTAAAATGTTTTAATATTTGTATCTATTTCAGACATTTATTGTTCCAGACACCTCTTTAAAATTTAAATTGGCACAGCAGGAATTTAGTGAGGAGGAGTACAGAGAGTGGTAATGTAAGACTTATTTGGTGGCCCTAGGAATGAAAGTTTTTGGGGGCCCTTACAGTAGAGCATTGTTGTACACACTGCAAGCTCTGTGCCATCACTACCCATCTACCAGTACTAATGTATCATTTTTATGATAGGTAGACATTAGACAAAGCATTTTCTGCTACCTATCTCTCCTTTAAATGCAGGCAGTTTTGGATTATAGTAATTAGGGTTTTAGATGGCAAAGTCTCATAAGAAAAAACATCATTGTTCTGTTTCACCAGTTATTTGTTAGCCTGGCGGCGGGGCTGTGTATAAATAAAAGATTTGTGCCTCTTGTAAGATGTACTGCCATAACATCCAGCGGGAAGAAAAACCAAACAGATTCAGACAATGTAAGTTTTAGTAGCACTGACTGCATGTTAAGCTGAGAGCCTAATCATTTCCATGACCTTGATTGGTGAACTACAAATGCCCGCTCTGAAAAACAACAGAGACCTTTCATCGCCCAGGGCTGCCTCTTGATTGTATCTTTTCCTTGAGGTTACAGTAACTGCTCTTTTCTAGGGCTAAAAGAATAAATAAAAAAAAATAGAAACTCTACGCAGAACTGAAACACTTTGCAGAATACTCCAGGCCCCCTCCAAGGCTTGTTACAACCATAAATCTATTAATAACAGACAACATTTTCATTAAACGATGCACTTTCCAGCTCCAGGACAGACTTCACTTTTCTGTCCCGATCATTATAACTGTCCCTTGAGGGCTCCCATAACCGCGGTGTCTTCACAACACAGACAAGGCTATCTTTTCCTACATACAGCTTCCACTATTCCGCTCCCAAGAGTGAGGAAGACCTACTAACCCATGAGTTTAGAAGGTACAAAAGCTAGTTATCAAATTCTTTCCTCTAAGATAAAAGCAGCCCTATTCAAAGTTCTCATCCAGGTCTTTGAAGATAAAAGATTTTCCCCAGCTGCTGCAAATTGCAGGAAGTCTTCTTTATTGTATTACAATTATCCCTGGTTTTCAAAGTGAACCAACCTTTCCTAATCTTGTTAAATAATTTTCATCCATCTGGGGTTTTCCCCTCCCGTTTTTGTGATCTGGAGCAGCCATTTACAAAACTGCAGTTCAGGGAAGAAATATGGTGGATGTAATATTTTGATACTTTTGGATGGCATTGTTTTGATCTGAATGCCCTTCAGTATCTGTATCTATCAGAATGTGGTTTTTTTAGTTCATTAGACAATTCTTTGTGCTGTTTTTTAGAGGCAAACAATAGTCAAACCAGGTTTTTTAACCTATTTGATCCCCATTTTTACTAACAGCCGATGGCTAGTGGTACCCAGCAATATACCTCCTGGACGTCATTAGGTATCTTTGCCCAACCCAGCTTAAATTTTTGGTTATTACTCATGTATAAGGGTACTTTTAAAGTCTATCTTCTTCATTATCCTTCCTTACTTACCTTTTAAGCCCCCCGCTAGCCCATAGCACCCCTCTTATGTTTTGCAGAAAGCCGTGCCACATAATAAAGTTTTGCTGTTATATGCCCTATTCTTGTACAAGTTCAGGGATAAAAACATAAAGGCTGATGGTATCCAATGATGTACCCCATGGACGTCAGTGGACATCTTTGCCCAACCGAGCCGCAAACTACCAGTTTTGGTTATTACTCATCTAATAATACTTTTAAAGCCTGATTCCAACACTCGCCATCCTAGTCCCATCAGTCCTCCCCCATCGGCTTATAGCACTTCCATTTTTGTTTTTATCTACCTTTTTATCTAAGTGCCTTTGGTCTGGTCTAGTGATATATTTGTAGTGGCCTTGTCATTGGGCATTTCCGGATTGCTGCAGAGAGCGTCACCATATTATAAAGTGCTGCGGTTATATGCCCTAGAAAATAATGGCTGGTGTGTCTAATGATATACCTCACGGACATCAATGGACATTTTTGCCTAATCCAGACAAAAAAAAGGTATTTGGTTATTACCCATGTCTAATAATACTTTTAAAGCCTAATTCCATCACTTTCCATCCAAGCCCCATCTGTCTTCTCCACCATCCTGCTTATTTTGTTTTTATCTACACTTTATCCAAATGTCTTAGGTCTGATCTAGTGATGTAATTGTTCTTTTCTACACTTGGCAGTCCAGAGCATGGCACCACATATTAGAGTTCCACTGTTATCCACCACATTCTTCTACAGGGATGCCAGTATGATGTCCCCATAATGCCCTGGGCTCATAGGAAAATGGGTTAAATGATGCTGGGTGCCATTTAACTCAGAAATGTGGCACCATCTACTTGTAATTATTAATTATTTAGGGGTAGTCCTGAATATTACAGACAGATCTGCTTTGGTAAACTTAACTTAAACTTAACTTAATCTTCAAAACTTCTTGAGGGTTCTAAATGAGCTCCAGGCATGTGTTTCATGTATTACAAATAATTTTGAGTTCTGAGCAAACAATATGTAATCTAGGCAAACCTGCCAAGACAGCACCCAGCCTGCTGATTGGATAGTAAAGGTAAAGCAGCACATTGATTAGTCATTGATTAGCTTACTCTGTTTGCACCTACAGACAGCACATGTGCACTACAGCAGTGCCTAATTGGCTTAAATTGGCTGATTCAGCTTGGATTTAGGTGTCTAGACAAGTTACCATTTAAAATGCATTTAATACACAACTTTATTATTTATTTTTTTTTATACATCTTGAGCTTTTTGTAGTATTATTTGTAGAGATCTGATTGACACTAGTGTTGGTATTCCAATTCAGGTTGCCCTTATATTCGACCCGAAAATGGCTGTTCAAATTCGGGTAGACCCGACCCGAAAAAAAGAGATTCGACAGTAAAAATTCAGGTAAAAAAATGTGTAAAAAAATAAAAAATAATGTTAAATTAATTTATTGAGTGTTTGTGTTTATTTAACTATTTTTTTTTACAGGTTATCTTACAATGATATGATATCTCTTACTCTGTAACACAATTTTTCAGCATAGTAATATTATGATACATTTGTTACATTTTTCTTTTATACACTGCCAGAAAAATTTAACAAATGAATCATATTACTGTGCGTGTTGCAGAGTAAGAGATACTTGCCAGCCGAGCATCTTCACAATGATTGCAGCAGAGTCTGCTGCCCCCTCTATCCCCTCTATCCAAGAGCACATACAACTAGTAACGGGCTGCAAGAGCAATCTGATTGCTTTTTCAGCCCTTAATAGTCCTTAAAAATAACCCGAATTCTCCCACCATTGATTTTAATGGTGTTCGATCAAAAAGCTGTCGAATCAAATAGTGAGATATTCGTGAACACTAATTGCCGCCATAGGGATCACTATATATCCAAACTCCTAAATAGGGATGAACTTCCAATGGTTATGCAAAATTTCAGCAAACCGATTTTGCGAAACCATCGGAAGTAGAAATTAAAACAGGAGGATTCCCAGAGCTGTATTCAGCCCTGGAAATCTTCCTGTTTACCCGATCCCCGGGCACTAGAGGGTAATTAACCTCTAGTGCCCTGGGGATCACACACTCTTCCCAATGAATGCAGCCAGAGCTAAGCTGAGAAGATACCCGGCAAAAGAGACCCTCCTGGCATTGCAATATAAGTATCTCTTACAAATGATACTATTATATGTCAAGAGGTTCTCCTGTGCTGGGCATCTTCTCAATGATTGCAGCTGTGGCTGCATTCATAGAGAAGAGTGTGCAATCCCCGGGGCACTAGAGGTTATATATTCTTCCTGGTTTAGAGGTCATTAAAGGGAAATCCTCCTGTTCGGCGAGAGCTCGACCTCTCGGCAAATCAGAAGGCCGCTCTCGCTTATATTTCCGGTAAGCCAGCCAGAAAGGCCGGATTCGCCAAAAGATCGAACTTAATATTCTTGCTCACTCATCCCTACTCCTAAATAATACATTATATTTAAGATGGTCATAGGGGAGAATGTTTAATGCAGCAAAACAGGCTTATCAGCAGAATCACATTTTGTTTTTATATATACTGTACCAGGGGTGGACATTTTGAGGTACAGCTGCACGAGGGCCCCCTGACAGTCCTCAGCCAGCAGGGGCCCCTGCATCAACTTGCATGGTCCTTGCTTGCAAGACTGCAATATGCACACCTGCAAGTAGGATGAATAGAAAGAGTAAAAAAGAAAATGGGGAAGAAACCAAAAAAGGGGGTGTAGAAGGAGATGTGTAGAAAGAGATAGGGAGATAGAGAGAAGAATGGCAAAGAAGGAAGGAGAAAGAGGGAGAGGTAAAGGTGCAGATTGGTGGGGTTGATGCATAATAGAGAAAAAGGGTGTAGAAGAGGTAGAAAGAGAGAGGGAAAGTGAGAAAATGGCAAAAAAAAGATGAGAAGATAGAGGGAAAGCTAAAGACAGAAATTGGGGTGGGGGAGAAAACAATTTTGCACCTTGGCCCGCTGTTGTCTGTGTCCGCTATTGTACATATATTTTAGTCTCATTATTTGCTTATTACACAAATTGATTTTGCAATCTTTCAACACTGGAAATTGGGGTGAAAACTCCTAAGACCCAAACCTGAACTGCACATTTTATTATATTACTGAAGTAACCTTTTAGGTTCCTATGCTTTCAATGACTCCCTCTATGGCTGCAGCCCCAATGCACAAAACAGGCATAGGCTCTATCAGGAACTATCAGGTAAAAAAATAGTTTTCATTATTATGATTGTATTATGCACTTATTATTTTTAATAAATGGTATTTATATAGCTCCAACATATTATGCAATGATGTACATTAAATAGGGGTTGCAAATGACAGACAGAAGAATCATTTACTTGCTCTAAAAGCATGATTCCACTATGCACTTTTAATTGCCATATCTGAAAACATGAAATCCAGTTCCGGTTATGGAAAACATAACGGTGTAAAATCTTGCAAAGAAAGCCTTTCGCATATGTTTTGATTAGGAGCTCCGCTTATTCCGGTCAGATCTTGGGATTAATGATGGTTAATTTGCCTTAGGTAGGTGCGGCCAATGCATAGAGCATCCTACCAACAGCCTTTCCATGCCATATGGGCAGAAGCAGCTGTTTCAATTACTTTCTGTGCCCAGATGTGTCAGACGAGACACCAGCACGCTCTGCGGGGTGTGTGCAGCCGCTCAGCAAATAATTACTTCAGCGGCGTGTCAAAGCATGGTGCTGTATTCTGGAGAAAGGTTTTTTTTTTCTCCTTTTTTAAGACACAGGAAAGCCAGCTGTCACCAGGCCTCGCACTGACGTGTGGTTGATAATCAGACGCTAGATTGGTTCATACGTGGCATTTTTGGATGCATGTAAAGTGGCAAACTAAAATCAACAAAGAGAAAGAAGACGCTGTCACCGAGCCCCTTTGCTGAGCATCTTACTTACTCCGCATGTCAAATGGCATTGCTGATTTTCAGCATGTATTGTTGTCTGTTCCTTGCTTACCCCGCTCTATTCTCAGTTGTAAAAGCAGAAGATTATTCATGAAAAATGGACACTTTGGGCTGAACAACTAAGATGTTTCAGATCCAACACATTTGGCCAGCTTTTGAATGGCAGTTTTCTGCAAATGCAACTTTTGACAGGTAGAAATTATATATGGCAGTTTAATTTGACAACAATAAAAGTCTAGTAAAAGTCAAAAAAAAAAAAATAACAAAATTACATTGCAAGTTTGTGTAGTCTTAAAACAACTGTTTTGTTAAATTGTAGTAAAATGTATTTTTTTATTAAATTATATCACGCAAGACAAATCTTAGGGGGAGCTCTAGGCAAACAGCTATATAGAACATTAAAAAAATATATGAAGGCTGTTTTACCTATCACAAGATTTGTATTTTGGGGTAAGGATTGGCACAAGACAGAACATTAGGGGCCATTTCAGACCCATAGGAAGCCTAAATGTTCTGCCCATTCCAGTGAATAGGAAAAGCTGGGAGCTATTTTTTGCACACAGCTGTGGCAGAATATGACTGAGTTCCCAAAAGTGAAAAGTCACTTTTAAATGCGTGGCTGCTGTTGGAAGAGTTGTGCTACGGCCATGGCCACATGCAAATGTTGTTACCTGTGGTGCGGTTTGCTGCTTTCAGGTGCACAGCAGAAGTTTTGCTGTGTGCCCAGAAGCAACTAAGTGTACAAGCTCTGTTGTACAAGGGTTTACAAGAGGGTGATACCAAGTCAAAGCCAGATACTAACATTAGATGCTTTAACAAACACAATAAAAGCCAAAAATAAACTAAAAAAAGAAAAAGTCACCAAGAGGTAGAACTAAATGACGAGTCTCTTTTGTTTAAAAAAAATCCCTGGCTCCCGGTGGATTTTTGTTTTAGCTTGATACTGTACAAGACACGTGCCATGTAGTATAGAGCTTGGTGCATGGGGCCAGCCGCCAGAGACAATTTAATTTCTGCGCATGTGCAGGAGTTAGATCATCAATGGCCATCCAATGATAAAAGAGTATCACAGTCTTCCCAAAAGTTTACCATGGAGCTGGTGGGAAAGTCGGTGCCCTCCTCTGATGTGGCAATGACAGGTCCTGGTCCTGTATTTGCTGCAGGATGGCTGAACATGGGTAAGTTGGTGTCATATTGTGTACATGTATGATGTGCAATGTACTTGCTAATTAGGGCAGAAGCATGACTACCGATCAACGAGTTTAGTTTCTCTTTATTGTTATTTCCGTGAATGCACATCTGCATGGATTACTGATTTGTGTGCTTCAAGTTCAACTTTAACTATTTGACTGGAGTTTCACATTATTATAAATAAAGTAAAAAGTGAATTTACATATTTCTATTGCTGTTTTGTTAGTATAATTGCCCAGATTCACAAGGTAAAACTCCTGCTTTACAGGAAAACCTAATACAGGTAGTCCCCATGTTATGGACATCTGACATATGATGCCTCCTAGATACGAACTGGGCTTCCCTGCTTTCTGGTGTGCAGGACAGAGGCTTCAGTTCCCATGACTTGCAGATGAAATTGTTTGCTGTTCTGCAAGATCTTGTAACTCTTTAATGACCAAACCAAACTCTGCAGCTGTTTCTTTTTGCATATCAAGGCACAGCTTGCTCAGAAGTAAATAATAGTCTGGGCTCCACAAAGTTTTTTTATTGTTGTTCTTTGTTTGTGATTAGCTCACATTGAGGATTTTATACAGTAGCTGCCTAATAATATGTGGAGACAAAGATCTGTTATTAAAACATGTACATGTTCCAATTTATATACAAATTCAATTTAAGAACAAAGTCCCTATCTTGTATGTAACCCAGGAACTACCTGTATCGCCTTGTGATGTTCATTTTTTTTCCAGAAATCAATGTATTTGAGCACACAGAATTATGTGCTAATTTTTGTTGAACAAATTAAAAAATAAGTTACACATCATGGAAATATTTCAGACATATCCTAATATGTAACAAACTAGTATTTCTTTCTGCAAAAAAGGAACTTCATATTAGCTTCTAAGAGACAGCAATTGACTCTGAGCAATTGCACATGGCACTGCTTGTCTTGAAGGGTATATGTTAGCTGTGACCCAGGCAACATATCTTGGTAAGCTCTAGGCTACTGTCTTATTCAAGAGTGCACAATATAAGTGAATCCAAAAAATGACAACCTTGAGAGCCGGTGGAGAGACCAAGGAATGAAAAGGTTCCTATTGCCAAGCCTCAGGGCCAGGGCAGGAATAATCTTATGTGGATAAATAGGTTAAAAGGATATCCACATTCTAGGTTTGGATAAATTTAGTATTGACAGGTTGAACAAGGGAGGTAGCCGTGAGCAGAAGCTTAGATTTAGGGCAGATGTCAACTGCAGAAAAGCCAAACTCAAAGCAGAGACATATGATTTAATCAGGGGAGCCTGCAGGCCACTCCATAGCGGGATGATAAGAACTGGGAAATTAAAGGGACAATGTCATTAAAAGAATACGAACTCCAAGATGCAAAGTTCTCTGGAATAGATAGGAGGTTGAATCAGGAGACCAAGATCTTATTTATCTACGTGAACTACAAAATGTTAAACAGGAGACTAAAAAAAAGAGATGGAGGGATGGACATGGAGATATATGCATTGATAGGTAATAATACACTGTATTATTTTTTTATGTATCTTTCATAAAAACATGCATTTCATTGCTACAGATTTCCTGTAGTCTGTATGCAGCCACTTCATGTCAACACTCATGTATTCTAAAATTGGGTAACTTGCATTTCTCAGGGTGGTGTAGCTCATGTCTGCATAATATGTGTTTAATTAGCCACATTTATCAGTGGCTTGCCTGACCAAGTGACAATGCAGAAACACGATTAGGTGAAAAAGATGGAACATTGTCATCCTATATTAGGAAGTACCTCAAGAAGGAACTTCATATCATGATCAAACAAAAAGATCTATATATTTGAAGGCTAGGCTGCTGGAAACTTGGTCTTATTTTCAGAAAGGTTACCTGTCATTTATTATTATTATGCAGGCACGTGTACAAATGGTAAGGTATTAGATGGTCATATACCTGGTGGATACCTAAGATGTAATGTAGCCTCTCCTGATTATCCAGCCTAGGTAAAACTATGAAGGTGACAGGTGGCATGAGGGCTTTAGACGGGCACAAGTTGGCAGTTTCGGTGTAATCTGATTAGCAGGCTTGCAGGAGTCTTCTCAGTAGGAAGGTGGTTGACCAGAAGTTGGTCAATGCTAGATACACTGGAACAGAAGCCACAGACAAGTATGATTTCCAGGGACAAGCCAGGTGAGAAGCAAGTGGCCAGCGGAGTGCAGGGACAAAAGATAAAGATGATGTCAAATAGGTAGCTGGGGTCAGTAACTTCCAAGCAATGTGTTACCAAAAAGTAACCAACAGCAAGTCAGGTGAACAGGTTGAGGTCAATATCAAGATATCAGCAAAGATCAGAAGGTTAGTCCAGAGGCAGTTCAAAAATGTAAGCCAAACCCAAAGCATCCAAAGGTATGGGTGAGATCAAGTAAAGAAAATGCTGAAGATCACTCAGCAAGGAAGCAGTGAGATAAGAAAACCTAAATTCCGCAATTTAGGTTTAGATAGCAACAGTGTAGCTATCAAGCGCATGGATCATACATCTGCATATGATCCAGATTGGAACAGGTGATGCCTTTAAAGCTTTATTAAAGTTTTATCATACTTATCAATCCTTTTCTTACACAGGAGCATGTAGATCTTGCATCTAAATGAGGTAATCGACGGCTCTCTGTGTACAGTGCTCATTTGTTCATCAGTAAAGCTACGTACACACTTCCAATTATTATCGTCGGAAAACGAACGACGAACGTTCCTGCACGATATATATGAACGATCGTATAGCACCGATCCTGCACATAGAGGTAACGACGCGATCGTTCGTAGATATTGTACACACAATAGATACGATCGTTTAAGCGATAGAGGAACTATGTGCACGACAGGAAAGTGAACGAACGTTCGTTCATCACGCATGCTCTGAACATGGACGATCAACGAACGACCGTACACACGAACGATGTTCAACGATCGTCGCCCAATCCGATCCGCCGGTCCGGTCGTTCGTTTCCAACAATTTTCCTCGTTCGTCGGCGTCGTTGGTTACTTTTTTACTAACGATTTTTTGCCCAATCGATCGTTCGTTGTTCGATTGGAACGATAAAAATTGGAAGTGTGTACGCACCTTTACTGGCAATGATCGAGAAAGATCTTTTCCAGCAACCGAAATTTGACGTCTATCTGACATATATAGGTGGCTTTAGAGTCCTGGTTAGCTTGCCTTATGAACAATCCATCCATGGTATTCATCTTGCAATAAATAATAGAACCAACCTACTATTGTTCAAAGGTAACTCAACAGCAAGTTAGAACTGTTCTCTGCATTGAAATGCTCCCTGAGTAGCATGAGCAACATTTTTGAAACTGCAACAGTCAAAACAAAGCACAAAACCAATTATTTTGGGGACTTTTTAGGCATGTTAGGTTAGGTTTTACATGATGAATACAATCAACATTTGCTAATAAAACTGTAAATACCATTTATTTATAACCTGATATTTGATGCTAAATTTGTTTACAATTAGTCTCCATGTTCCTGAGGAAGTGAACATTAATCCACGAAACCTGTAGAATGCTAATACAAATTAGAGACTTGGAAATGTACATATTGTGTGAAATACATTTAGTGATATTGTATATTAAATTATTATTTTATGAATCTTATAGATTTTAATTGGTATAAATACATTTTTTTAGAATTTTATTAGCAAATGTTTATTGTATTCATCATGTAAAATCATGCCTAAAAAGTCCCAAAAATATTTTATTTTGTGCACATGCGGATGTGACATAATTCACTACAGGGAAATGTGTTAGTATATGAAACCAAAACAGGCATAAAAACTTATTTAAACTGCACAAACCGAAAATATGTAAATGTTGCCATGGAAATTTATTTTCAAGATTTAATTGTGGATTCTTCTCATCTGTGCCTATGATCATCGTTTCTCTCCTTGGTGGATCTTGCAATCTAAACATCTTTTGAATATGATTTTTGTTTTTCAATTCACACAGAACTCAGTCGTGCTGTTTCAGACTGTAATTCACGATTTCATGGAAATTTACGTCTTTTGATTTTTAAAATTACACATGAATGATGACCTTCCTTGTGCTCTTTAACATTACGATACAGCCTAAAAAAGTTAATAGGCCTCTGAATTGTCCCTTTCACAGTCTTAGAGTTATTTTTTTAATCCTTTTTTTTTTTTTTACTGAACTGATGAACTGGATGAAATCATCAGATAGGAGAGTGTTCTTCTAAATTAGACCTCTTGTTTGTAAACTGAAAGGGTGCTATCACAGATTAGAGGGCTTTGTTCCAGCCTCTTTGTCTTTCCATGTGGGAGAGACATTCATCGGAACCCTGTGCTACTCTCTATATGTTTCCAGAATGCCGACATTAGCATCAGACCGCCAGCTATAGAGACTTTGATGTCAACCTCTCAGTGCCAACGACAGACCCATGTTGGTGGGTGACTAGAAAGCAAACGAAGGACATGTGTGGGAGAGGATGAAAGCATGGACGTCTAAGGCAACATAATATGATCGCATTCTTCCCCGATGACTGAGCTTTATTCTCTTTTATTAGGCTTTCTGATGGTGGAGGTTATGAACCAGTAAAAACTTCAGAAATGACCACTGAAAGGGGAGTCTCTGTTAAGAATACTGCTGTTGTTCTGCATTTGGTTGTAGAAAAAAAGGAATCAAAGCAGCCCCTGGTTATCAAGTGGGTAGCAGTACAGAGAGGGCAAAGGAAGACTTTTTGAACGAGACATAGTTTTACATTTAGCAGATTTCAAAATCTTGTGAGTGGTATATGAGAGACAGATAATGGCACTAAATGAATCACTTGTAAGAGAAAAAGAAGTACTAAAAAAACTTCTGTCCCATTATGTGCGTGAATTGTTGCTGCATATATAACTAAGGCTATGTCAAAAGAATTCTCGCTCGATATGAACAGTCGTGCTTGTCTCAGACAAGAATCTGACATATGTATAGTGGTCGTTCGACATCATTTAGGAATCCATCACAAAGGATCTATGAACATCAGAGGGGGAATGGTCCCTATACAAGTGAAAGGAGGAGAGCACAGTGGGGTGCCGCTCACTGATCCTCGCCCTCCCCACTTTATAGAATAGAATAGACAATGTGTGTGTACAAAAAATATAATCAGATAAAAAAAAAAAAAGAAAGAAACATCTACAATTTTTCTTGTAGCGCTAGATTTTAATAAACTGACAAAATGTGGGCCTGATTGTGTATTTGGCTTTGCAATGAACATAAGGCCAGTTGTGGGTGTTGAGGGGAATGGCAGCCATTACCACTAGTTTGCAGCTACTGAGCTATGTAAATGGGTAAGGATCAGCTAACACAGCATACTGTAAACACAGCTCCTTCACAATAATCTACTAGCATCTGATTATTTATCTATCATAAACCATCATTCTTTGTACATACTAAAGTACATTTGCACTAATAATGGAACCTGATCAAAATGTATTGCCTTACAAAAGCCTAGAAGACATGGAGATTTACTAAACAAATATAGGCTGTTAACTTAGCAAAGTCAATTATCACTCTTAAAGGTTGTTCTCTTACCAAGATGAATAATTCACTTAGTTTAGGGAATCTGGGGAAAGTTCAAAGAATGCAAAGAATATCCACTTTTTTGTAGGGAGACCTAAAAAATACAGGGTTTTCCTTTCATATGATTGGCTGTTTGAAGCCAGGAGAGTCTCATTTCATTTACTGAGCTAAGTGAAATATCCATTGCAAGGGGAAATTCATTTTGCTATGTGTACAGTCTATGGTTGTGTCATCTTTAAGTCAAAATCTTGGTTAATATATGCTTGAACAAAGAAAACATCATCCTTTTAGAAAGAAGAACTTTGAAGGCAAATAAGGTTGATATACTAATGGAATTTAGGCTGTTCACATAAGAAAGTGAATCATTTTCGCTTGGATTAGTGAATTTGGTGACAATTAAAGGTAAAGAATAGCCAATCACTTTCGAGGAAATCTAAAAAAAAACTTTTTTTTGCTTGCTAGTTATTAGATGCCTGAAGTCAGCAAAGCTTTACCTCATTTGCTGAGCTAAGTGAAATTTCAATTGCAAAGGGTAAATTCACTTTGCTAATTGAACAGTCTATGTTAGTTTATTAAGTCTTGCGAGGGATATTTCTCTTAGCTTAGTGATTCAGTTGAAAACTAATTTTGAAAAATAACCCAATCATATATATATATATTTACACAGAGAGAAAGAGAGATTATTTTTCCTTGCACATGATGATTCACTGAGCTAAGTGAAATATCCGTTGCAAGAATAGTAATTCACCTTCTATGCATTTTTTTTTCTTCTTTTATTACTTTTTGAGAATTTAGGCAAAAGCACATGCCGTATGTTTGTGAATGTAAATTGATTAGATTCCCTTATGAATTTGTAGGTCTCAATATTCCCTGAGGAAGCAGATATAGTCCGCAAAACGTGTCAGAGAATATTGTTTTTGAGACCTTTAGGCGTGCGGATCGAATTCCAAAGATCTTCTACTTCTTTTACTATGTTTCGTCAATAGTTTTTTTAAAGATTTTAACTTGTATTTAACTATGATAAAATATTTTTGTATTATTTTTACAAAGTGTTTCATTTATTGCCTTAAGTCTCACATTGTTGATGTTATCATAAAATCGGTTTTCACCTTGCTATGTGAACATCTCAATCCACTAAATCAACTCCTATACCCGTCAATAAAACAACCGGGACTGGATGGCAATCCAGCAATGGATGCTTAAGGTGCCCAGGTAGTGAAAGGGTGCAAAGTCAGAAAATACAGCAGCTTTCACTGAAAATCTATACACTTTCAGCCAATGCTGTCAGTCAAGCACATCTCTATTCTCTAATGCTTTCTATGTAACAAGATCTCCTTGTAGTTTACCATAATAAGACTAAGTAGGCTAAAATGTTGTCCTAGGTGTATATTAACATAATAACATCGGACAAAATAGGCATCTCTAAGTGACCAATTTCAGGCATTAAATAAGATAACTACAGCCCCTACAATGGTCCTATGCTACACGAGTATAGAGAAGGCAATGTAAAATTGAATTTAAAATTATCTCCCTCCGCACTGAAACATGACTGTTCCTAGGTAATTATCTAAGATAATGCCTGCAAATTTCAGCAGACTTTTCCTTTTATAATTGCTGAAGTTCACCGAGGGTCCCCACCAGACTGAGGTCAAAAAATTCTTTGGTACATGCAACATCGCAAGTCATTTCTCTCCATTATCGCATGAAACACATACTAGTTGTCTGTACACAACAAGGAGCATTATCACCCGAGTTTACGCTTCTCCAAATGAATGTTATTATCATTACAATATCCCTGATGCTATTGGCCCCGCATTGAGCATATTTTTAAGCGCTCTCCAAGTGAGTGAGTGTTTTTATTGTTTTAATGGCAGAGACCATGGACCGTATTTAAAATAACAGATCGCAGCAAAAGTGGAGATAACTGGTTTGTGTTTGCATAAGGTGCCCTACCAAATCCATTTTCCACAATAGGTTTGCTGCTTACCGTCCCGTTCTTTGATCAATCGCTTTAGCTTGTACAATAATGAGTTCTGAAGATGTCACTTGTGCCTGGTTTAATGGCTTTTATAATCCTTGAATTGTGTGAACACCTTTACTGAAGTCTTATTGTAGAGAAATAATGGTGGCTGCACACTATACAACACTAAACACAAATTTAGGCCAGATGAAAAATGATCAAAAACAATACAAATAACCTTCAAATAGCAAAGTCAGTAAATTAAAAAAAAAGCTGGACGATGATGAACAAGCATGTAATTCTTTGTTGTGTAGTATGAGAACCTAGAGCTAGAGATTCGCTTTTGTGTTATGTGCATTCATATCAAGGAAATGCAACACTTAAATATATTTATTGCTGTTCATGGATCATAGAATGTCACACATTGAGGTTGATTCACTAAAGCAATATGGGCTGCTCACTTAGCAATGTGAATGATCCCCTTGTAAGCATTGTTTCCAGTCCATCCATTTCTAGTTGTTTTAATGATGTTTGTACACTCACAGGGGCTGATTCACTAAAGAAACTTTGAAATAACTTTCAGGTCTCAGGAAACCTCTTCTATAATTACTATATCCACAGCTTATAGTTCATTAGCATAGTAATGCTTCTACTTTGCTGACCAATAAAAATGTCACCCTTACAGATAGCCAAAAAGATAATTGTCGGTGGTAACTGACTTGAGAGGCACAAATTGCTCATTGCTCAAAGAACCCCTAGCAAACTCTATAGAAACCCTGGGGTTCCATGGGATCCCTGGTTGAGAAGCACTGATTTAGATACACACAGTAGCAATGTGAATTATTCTCTTGCAAGGGATCTTTCACATAGCTTAGTGAATGAGATGAAGCTCTGTTGACTTTAATCATAAAATCACAAGAAAGCAAGATTCCATTTTTTGGAATTCCTCATTATTGGGTATTCTTTGCAATGTTAATTATCATTGTATTATCAAGCTAAGTGAAGGTAATTCACCTTCGTACTCAGTGAAGTGAACAGCTTAAATTCATTTAGTAAACCCACACTTATCGTTTTCATATGTTCTTTTTTTCTTTGTAAAAGCATGACATTGTCTTTGTTCAAGCACCATCCAAGTTCAGGCTATATCTCCCAAGATGCCGACTCAAACACACAGTCACAATCAAATAAATTATTGTGCCTTAACAGTTCTCTAAATATCTGACACAGACCAGTCTCTGCTGCAGCATATCATTTTATAACATGCTACATATTCAAAATGTATCCCTAGTCTGATAACTGGGGAAGAGGAGACTAAAGCTTCATATATAAATCACATTATTGTCACTTGAAAGGAACGGTCGTGCTCGTCTCAGGAGAAAATCTGAAGTCCCCAGACCCCATTTATCAGTCCGCTTTTGTCGACAGTGAAAAATGCCTGAACCTGCTGAATTCAGGCTGCAGCTTTAGTCATTTTTCTTTTGTGTATGTTAAACTTGAGCTATAGAGCCTGTAAACAAACCTTTTTTTCATAGGCTAAGAGTGAGATTGCAGAGTGTTAATTGCTTCCTTATTATTATTATTATTAATTTTAATATTATTATTATTATTATTAATAATAATAATAATAATAATAATAATGGTGCTATTTGTATAGCACTAACATATTATGCAGCGCTGTACATTAAATAGAGTTTGCAAATAACAGACAGATACAGACAGTGGGCCTGATATATTAAAGCTCTCCAAGGCTGGAGAGGATACACTTTCATCAGTGAAGCTGGGTGATCCAGCAAACCTGGGATGGATCTGGTCCAGGATTGAAAACCTTTGCTAACAAATAGCAAAATCATTTTAAGAAATCCATTCCACGTTTGCTGTATCACCCAGCTTCACTGATGAAAGTGTATCCTCTCCAGCCTTGGAGAGCTTTAATAAATCAGGCCCAGTGACACAGGAGGAGGAGAGGACCCTGCCCTGAAGAGCTTACAATCTAGGAGGTGGAGGAAGTATCAAACAATAGGAGGGGGGATATGGAAATGGTGGGAAGCAGTGAGGATTTAGGAGACAAAAAAAGGCGGAGGGAAGTTTTAAAAGATGGGTTTTGAGTTCTCTTGTAAATGAGCAGAACGTAGGGGCAAGCCAAATAGGACGAGGAAGACCATTCCAGAGTCAAGGCAGCCGTAGAAAAGTCTTGGAGCCTTTCACCCCTAAACCGCCTCCTTGGGTGAAACGCTACATGTAGCACCTCACCTGCAGGCCACCCCTATATAATACATGGGGTTGGCAGTCAGGAATTCATCACTGTCTGCTGCCACCTGATGTAAAATGTTCAAATGCCGTTTCTTTAGGAACCAACACAGCAGTGTAGCTGGTCAAGCAGCTACCAAGATGGCAGCCACAGGAGGCACCAGGGATCTACGGTCCCAACTGCCAGTTTGAACATATCTTAAAACTTTACTTCTTGGCACACAACTCCAAATAATAACACATCATTTACAACTGAGCAACAAAAAATGTCTAGTATTAAATATAAATATATATATATATATATATGTGTGTTTATATTCCTGTCCTTAATAAATAGGTTACCAAAATATACACAAAATCTCTATGACTCCAACTTGAAAGATATTATATATAGATAATGTTGATCTGGAAATGTGAAAAATTATTTCCAAATAGGAGCTGAGACACCCTTCCTCGTTTTCCCTATGTGAACCAGATATGTTCAGTTTATTTCATAAAGGTTTAGATCATGTTCTTTTTTCATGGTAATTTTCACTTGTCTTCCCAATACCTCACCATGTGAAAAAGTATTCTTTGCAAAGTTAATTTTTTCTAAGCTTCACCTCATTCTCTAAACTAGGTAAAATTTACTTTCCAAAGTTAACACGATCTACATTTTCACTAGCTAAACCCATTTATATTTCCTAGCCACAGCTGGAAAACAATTTAGCTGGGGCTTCTGAATATTACAGAAAACTACATCTCCCTGCAGGAGCAAAGAAATTCCCAGTGAGCCACAGCAATGGGTTTTATCTCTAATAGTCACTTTTTAAAGTATTACAAAAATAGGTGTATGAGTTATTTAGTAAATACACCGTGCTTGTAGCCTAAATGCTAAATAAATGTTTTCACATCTTTTACTTCTGTACCCTGCAGTAAATTCCATAAACTGTCCAATTATGTAGCCTCTAATTTTAAATATAAAAAGTACAGAAAAATAAAAAATACATTTACACTTTCCTAAAAAAAAGATTGGTTCTTTGTTGTACGACTTATAGCCTCTACATAGTGTTCTATTTCTATTTTTGCTTTTCTTTTTTTAGATGTCATTAGGAGGGTCTGATACATTGCCGTAGGTCTTGTAGCAGCAGTCAAGGGAATATTGGTGGTTTATCAGAAAGATGAACTTTTCAGAATTTAGGACCTCCTGATGGTAAAGGTGGAAGGATGGAAAGGTTTTAGGATTAATGGCTCAGATGACCTCGGAG
This sequence comes from Pyxicephalus adspersus, assembly GCF_032062135.1. Taxonomy (NCBI): domain Eukaryota; kingdom Metazoa; phylum Chordata; class Amphibia; order Anura; family Pyxicephalidae; genus Pyxicephalus; species Pyxicephalus adspersus. The sequence continues at coordinate 140,905,828 of NC_092859.1, read as the reverse complement.
TCATGTTGTAGGAGATGCCAATGACTTTGGAGTTTGTTATCAAGTAATGGAAGGTAAAGGAGACACCATGTTGAGGAACATCACAGAACCAGCTTGGCCCATGTTGGTGTATTTCTTTGTGCTCACTTATTCTCTTAGTTTTACGTGCTCTTGTTCCAAGTATACCATAAGCAGCATAATATAAAAATATACAAAAGTATTCACTTGAATAAATTTGTTTACTAAGTACTATTTACACTTTCTGATGTAAATATATATAATTTATTTTTACATTTTTTACCAATAATGAAAGACCCAGAGCCAAAAGAGAAAAAAAGGCACAGGGGATACATGTCAGGGTGGCAATGGAGCTAGGTAGTTAGGGGGTAAAGAAAATTCTAAAACAGGGGTGCCCACAATTTTTTTGGCTCTGGAGCTACTTTTTAAATGACCAAGTCAAAATGATCTACCAACAGTAAAAATGCTAAACTTTTATTTATTTATTTATTTATTTATATGCCAAGTATGACACAGAAGTGACTGAAGCTAATGAGACATTGAATGGCGGAACATTGCACAGACATTGCACTACAAGACTATAGTGACAGGAAAGCTACAGTTCAACTGTCATTGGAGAATGACTTGCTGCACAAGAAAAAGAACTGCTAACCAGCACTGCTCACCTCAGACTGCCCTCCCGCCCTTTCTGCCTCCCTCCCCACTCCCCACTGTTACACCAGCCTTCTCACACAGAAAGACATCTCCAGCAACCCAACAGACATACAGCCAGGCTGCTAGTAAACAGCAGGGAGGGGTAAGGCAGGGCTCTGCGATCGACTCCGCTTGCCTTTGTGATCGACTGATATATCGCGATCGACGTTTTCGTCACCCCTGGTCTAGAAGGTTGAGGGGGGCGATTGGATGATTGGCTAGAGAGCGTGTAATAGGTGGAGTGAACCAGAGGTAAAAAAGGGGCCGAAGGTGTGGGATAGGTCATGAGCAGGCAAGCCCCCCCTTTTCTGAAGTTTTGGGTGACCGTGGGTTTGGCTATTGGTTGGGTTTTCATTGTTAGTGCGGATGAGTTTTCTGGAAGACTGGCTTTGGTGGTGTTGGAGGGTGGTAGGGGCCCATCTTTGGTATGGCGTCCTCTGAATTGGAAAGTGAATAGTAAAAGGAAAATCTGGGTGAGGCCGTGAGAAGGGTCTGCATGGGGATGATATTGGCACCCGAGTCAGGGTGCAATGACTGGGGGCCAAAAATATCAATCTATGGAAGGCTCAGTGGGCCTACGGTTATTGGTTTGTTGGTGGTGGCACCTTTCAGGAGCAGCAGCCAGACAGTAATGTTTGTTGTACTTTTGGTTAGGTAAGTTATGGTAAATTGAGTTATTTGTAACTGTTATTTGCAATGTTACATGCAATAAAGCAAGTTTGATAAAAGTATTTTATACAATAAAAGGCTGTTTAGCCAAATTGTTCCAGAATCAGTGTTTGTATCCGTTATTGAGGGTAACGGAAGGGGGCCAGTGGACAGCCAGGAGGGGGATGGGGCATAACCTAGGTCTTAGGACTACACTGGTCAAGTATATTTATTATCATTATTATTATTATTACACAGTATTTTTATGGCGCCGACGTATTACGCAGAGCTGTCCCTCAAAGGGGCTCACAATCTAATGCCCCTACCATTGTCATATATCTTTTAATACAGTCCTTGATAAAAAAATTTCTGGGGGAAGCCAATTAGCCTAACTGTATGTTTTTGGAATATGTGCTGCATTTTGAGCAATAATTAACACTTGAAAAAGTTGTATAATTTGATTAGAATTATTGGATTTTTTTTCACTTAAAAAGTGAATATTGCAAAAACCTTTATAAACACAAAGCAAGTGATACAATGATGGCTGACTCTTAGGGAATAGTTTTACTCTGTGAGTAAAACTGTAAAGTAAAACTGTAGAGTAAAACTGTGAGTAAAACATTTCCTAAAAATGTTTAGGAAAAATGTTATTAGCTAGTATATATGTGTTAGACCCTTGCTGAATCAAACCGAAGGTATTCATAAATCAGAATATTAAAACTGTGTAAGGTCTGACCCCTACAACGCAATGACACTTTGTAGTGGTTTGGTTTATTTATAGTACAACAAGCTTTCTTACAGCTAGGTAGCACAAAGAAAGGATTAAAAGGCCATGCAGCATATAAAGCATAAATACATATAAATAGATAAGAAGCTGCCACACTGCCTGCTGCAGACAGACTTGGGTCACTATATGTACAGATGCTGGGAAATATGAAGACAGACACAAGAATTTGTATACACAAGGGGATATGTAAATTGTCATCAAACAAAGCCTTGGCATGTAAATAAAGAGAAATGTGTGTAGAGAAACATTTACAAACTGAAGGATCAGAAAAAAGAAAACAGTGAAGTTTTACTGCAAAATCAGTTTTGTTTTCAGGGGTAATAACACAGGGTTAACATTTGTGCTGCATGCTACTGCATGCTAGCACGTTACCCCTGTTGGTATGCTGTACTTCACCATTCACTGCAACGCACCTTCCCAGCAGACAATGCACTATAATGCACGGTGCACGGAGCAACTATAAACAAAAAACTGCTACTACACAAGTCCATAGTCATGTCACTAGCCGTCCCTCAAAGGGAAGCTCACAATCTAATATCCCTACCATAGTGAAATGTCATTAACACAGACTAAGGTTATTCTTTTTTTTTGGGGGGGGGGGAGCCAATTAACCTATTTGCATGTTTTTGGAATGTGGGAGGAAACCCACGCAGACACAGGGGGAACCTGCAAACTCCATTCAGATAGTGTCCTGGCCAAGATTTAGGCCTGGTACCCAGTGCTGCAACAGTGCCCTGGTACCCAGAGTGCTAACCACTGAGCCACCAAGCTGCATGTTGTGCTAACGTCTCTTTCAAGGCTTCATTAGGCAATCTATTAAAATAAGGGGGCAGTTCTTTTGCACCCTCTCCCTTTCTCCCTTGCTTTACCCTTGCTTCCAAAGCTTCAATAAACCCCTAAACTACAAGAATCGATTCAGTATGATTTGATCTTTACACCAGCAATGGGTTGAGAACCAATACCAGCAGCATTCCTGGGATGTGCTAAAAGATAAATGATTTCCATGTGTTTCCAAAATGTTTGTAAGTAATGGCATAATTTTATGTATATGACAATGATATTCTTAGCACCTATAGATGTTTTAAGTCTAATTCCCAGCCGCCATCTTCAACTTGCTGTCCATTGCCAAAAGGCTAAACCCTAACTTTCAATTCAGCTTCAGAGCTTTACCTTCACCTTTCCATAGTCATTATCCTAGTGCTTGTATTGCCCCAACACATATTCATGCTCTAATATATTTTAAACAAATATTTGTAGTCGAAAAAACTATGATCGATGCCAGAAACATTGCCTAACCCTGCTTTAGGAAGTCAGAAAAGTGTCAATGATACAACTTTTTTCTGCTTTCATTGCTTTATTAAATAAAGTGCTTATTTGTTGTCTATCTGTAATATGTTTGATTTTGAATTTGATTTGATTTTGAATACTCCAAATTTTTTTTTTACAGTGAGAAGAAGACTCATATCTTAGGCTATGTACACAGATACGGTCATTGTCTCTGCAGAAATTTTTGTAATGGTTTTCAACCCTGCCAAGCTCTCATCTATTCATCTATTGGGAGTGAAAAGTGTCCTTTCCTGATCAGTCATTCCTCCATCTGCCAGGATGGGCATTCAAGGGATCACTGTACACATCAGATTTTCACCATTTTCATCTCAGTCAACAATGATTTCATGTGTTCGCAGCCCGAAACCTTTTTGTTGGCAATCAAGTTGGTTCTGGTTGCTGATGAATGAACATATAAATATATATATATTTATATATATAAATATATATATATATATATATATATGTATATATGACACACTTTACATCTGTAAAAATGAGTTAAACTTTTCTAATAAAAAGTATGGTTTTCTTGGGTCATTCATAGCTCTGCTGCCTTTTGCTTTTAAAATTTCTGACAGCAGGTAATACAGTTCTAGCCCCATATTTTTGTTGATAGCATTTTGCTGATTGACACAAGAGCGTGTGGATGCTGTACACTGCTATGTGCTATGAATGCACTATAATGCATTGGTATAACCTCAGTGCTTGTTTGTTTTCTTTTATCTTCTGGACATATTAAAATCCCTTTGAGAATGCAAACATTCGCACAGGATTTGGACCGGGTAGGACCTTTTAATTTGTATGTCTGTCAGGTCATCACAATATGCTATAGCATGCTGGAACATGTGCTATTCAAACATTTAATATATCCTATTGTCTTAGTGCACACCAACAAAGTGCATTGATGTTATCCAAAGCCCTAGGACATAAGGAATGCCTTGTTATTATGTGAATACTGCATTTGGCAATACTGTTCAATGCTGTTGAAACAATCGAAAAATCAGGCTTTGCTTGAAATATTTATGATAAAGCAGGGAAGAAATAGACAATTCAGCTGTGTGTTAAAGATGCATTGTGTGCATAACCCACATGTACATAATCTGGAGCTCCCACTCCAGTACAACAGCTGCCTGAAATTTAAAGAACCAATAAATAACTACACCATTGTTATACTGGCTATTTAATTTTACAATTGAAGTAAAAACTTAATTGTAGTGCAATTAGTTTAATGAGTATCTATCTATGGACTGCAATTCAATGTCCAGTATGGGGTCTTCATGAGCAAATGAAGGATAATGCAGGATAAACAGGCACATCTCAGTTTGGGGCATAATGTGATCCCATAGCTTGTTTAGGTGTGATAGCAGCTGCCTTGTACCATGGTATCTAAATGTATCTATTGTGTACTAAAACAAATTAAAAATTTCAAATGCTGTGTAATGAATCCAAAAGACTTGGATATTCTCTCTGATTTTTTCCATGCAGTTACCATGAGCTATCGATGATTGTCTGTGTGTATTAGCAGAACAATGGCGTGCACGTGTAGAAAAAGAAAACCAGCCCTGGTGTTACAGGTCACTGTTCACTCCTTGACATGCCCATAAGTGGTCTATTAGGTTTAGATCTCACTCTGCCCCCCACCCCTTTGCCCATCACTTTTTAATTGTACCTGCAGAAAGAGGAATGCAAATTTCCAGGGCATGCAATGATAAAATAGGAAAAAAAATAAATAAAAGGTAAGAGCTGGCACAGGATGTTTTGTTTATCCGATCTTTAAATAATTCATTTTTATCCCTATTGAGCTCATCATCCCAGCATGTCAAAAAGAAGCGTGTTCTCCGTGGCCTGTTGTTTGGTGCCTAGGATTTCAGACCGAGAGGGAAATATTGCAGAGACTGAGGGAGATACACGGAGAGACTGACCTTTAGCTGTACTACCTATAACCAATCTCATCAAATTAAAGCACTGTATATTTTCCTTAATAATCTCTGATTATGCCGGGGTATGAGTAAGCACGGATTGTCAGCGTTGCTATGCAGCGGGATGCCTGGTTAGCACCAGAAGTGCATTTGGGGATAAGTGAGCAAAGAGCTTTAATTTCATAGGGTTAGAATCCTGCAGGCTTTCAGGTCAAGGTCACAGGCAGCCCCGCTCACACTAAATATGCAGAAATAAAAGAGTAAATTGCTTGCATCTGTTACAGGGAGAATAGACAATGATCTGATTGGTGAATCAGAGGGTTCTCCATCCTTTGGGGTAATGGAGAGAGGTCCAACCATCAAAAGCTCATAATTGGAGTAATTCTAAATTAGTCTGGAGGTTTTGGGGGGTTAGAATATCCCATATTTTTATCAGTTGCCTCGGAATATACTGTAAGCTTTGGAATCCTTCTTTAGCGATGAGAAAATGAAGCTTAAAGAGAGACATAATTAAATCTAAAATAATACATTTCACATAATACAAAGGAAAATATAATGTACTCTCTGAACAATACCCTTTTAATTTTAGCGCACTAGTGTCAAATGAATAGTCCTGTTGGAAATTCATTACAACTGAATAGCTGTCTATCAATCATGATGTATATAATAGCTTAAAATAGGCTGGAATGACCGAAGATACCGCCACTGATTCAAACGATTACCGAGAACTATACACAAATTAGCTACTGGATTGGCTTAAAAATTGCCAGGGCTTAAAAGTTTGTTTTTCAAGTTGTGTTAGAAAAATCTTAAAGCAAATGTTTTGCCATATGGATATGGATTTAACATAAGCTACAAAAAAGCAGCACAGCAGTGATGATTATTCCAAGAAGAACAAAGCTTAACAGTGGGCCTGTGGATAGTCTGCTCATCAGCCCCTGATGACACCATTAACATTGACAAGCTTCACTATCACAAACTCTCTTATATTGCCTTAGAATTTCACAGCAAGTAACTGCACAACAGCCATGTGTCTGTAATGAATGTTGCTATTATAACTTAGAATATTGGATCTAAAGTGTTTCTTCTTGTGTTGCCCTAGTTACATGCTCCACCCTTTCCTTGGTTAAGAACCACCCCTGCTGACAAGACCAGCCCCCTATCTATGTACCTGCATCTTGTAATTATTCGTATTTGGTAAAGTGAGACATTTAAACGAATGCATACTGGAAGGGGATCTATTTATGTGGCCTTTTTCTGCCAATGCATAGTCACAGATAAGTCTCTTGGAACTAGGACATCCAAATCTGACATAATATAGCCACTCGGATCCCTATTTTTAGCCTTGAGTACCGCCTTTCATCTTATTACTTGATGCACCTACATGTACTTCATAAGCCTGAAATCCTCAACTTAGATGTTCATTTGAAAAGTCAGAAATGAAAATTAAGCAAGCAACATATCAAAAGCTTACTGCATGGGCAAGCTGTGGTCAAGCCAGTGGGGAGATAAATTCAAATATGTTGATACAAATTAAAATGCAAATGATAATATAGACTGGGTAGTTGGATAAACACATCTGCTAGAGAAAGACAACAGAAATGTTTTCTAGAAATGAATGATTATGAATATTACCACAATACCAAGGAGCAATGAATGAATGAGATATAGAGGGGGTGGAGGTCAGTTGTGCATCCATTCAGGTATCTGATGTACGTAGCCAAGTTTAAATCATACAATAAACAAGTTTAAGTAAGTCTATATAGACACTAGGAGGAGGAGGAAAGGGAATTGTATGCTGATACATTTTTGCTTGGGAACCCATAATTCTACACGTCATGTGACACCATCAACTGGGACAAACGTGAAGCCTACCATTACTGATATCAGCATTTGTTAAAAGATCAACAGTGCCAGTGAACTTATTATGTCCACTTTACCCATTAATGTTAACCTTTCCCAGCATAAGAAAATGTCTAAAATACCAACAAAGCTGAAGTTCAGGCACCATGTGGTGACTGCAAGTATAAGTGCTTGCCTTTAATTTAAAGCCTTTGGATCCCCTTGGATCATAGGTTCAGACTGTGCACAGGGTCATGGCTTCTATTCCAAGCTAAAATTAAGCCTCGCTCTCTCCCAGAACTAAACTGTCCCAGTCTTTCAACTGTCAAATGCCACAGGCTTGGTGGGAAATCGAGGCCTTGACATTTGAGAGTTGAATGACAGGTTGTAGACTTAGAAATAGGAGATGGCAACATTTATTCTTAGGGTCCATTTTACAGCCTGGGTTTAGGATCTGAGGGATCTCACAGTAATGGTGGGGAATTATTTTGAAGACACATTTACTTAAGAGTCCACTACAAGCAGCGGCCATGGAGAAAAAAGATTGATAATTGTGAATTACCTGGTACCTGTGACCAGCTGCAATATTTAGCAGGTAAGCCTATATCCCTGGCCTACTCTGTTATGTATCTTTAAAGAAATTATATTTCTACACTATATGCAATCATGTCATAAAAAATGAAGTACATGCTGAGCAATTTAGCTTGGCCAATATCTGCCTTGTCTATTGTACCTAGTAAGAAAAAGAAAGCACGCCCTCCTTCAATTTTAAGGTTTTGCATATCCGGACAAAATCATCTCCTTATCAGGCCTTAAAATGAATATACCTCAAAGGAATAAACACACAAGACATCATGTCTTAATTTATTTACCAGATTAGGTCTAAATCCAGAAGCAGTATGTGAAAAAGAATGTACATGTACATACAAGTGCTACTAATCAAATGCATTGGATTAACCGACCACCAGTAAATGTGACCACTAAAAAGCAGAAGTTTTGGAAGTTTGCTGTTCTGGAGCATTCAGGTGTGTGTTAACACAATGCCACGGAGAAAATACATCAGCAATGTTCTTAGAGAAGCAATTGTTCTGTGGAAAGCATTCAAGACATTTGCCAATCTTCCTAGCAGTACAATTTGCAAAAATCCCAAGAACTACATCTCAGACTGAAAAGAGAAAAAGACTGAACTAGTAGAACTTGTTTAGAAGAATTGCCAGGAGAAAGCCTCTTCTGTCTAAAAAGAAGATGGCAACACAATGTGTAACTTTTAAAATTGCATCTGAACAAACTAAAAGACTTCTGAAAAATGCCCATTGGATAGACAAGATTAAAGTGGAAATGTTTGGCCATAATGCAGAGCACCACTTTTGATGAAAACCAAACACAGCTATCAGCTGAGACATGTCAAACATGGTGGTGGTGGAATGATTTGGGCTTTTTTTCCACTCACATGACCTGGGTACCTTGCATTATTGACCATGAACTTCTCTATATACCCAAAATATTCTAGAAACAAAAGTGAGGCCATCTGTGCAACAGCTAAAGATTGTCAAAAAATTGCACCATGCAACAAGACAATGATCTGAAGCACACCAACAAGTCTACAATAGGTTAGATAAAAAAGAAAAACTCAAGGTGTTGCAATGGCCCAGACAAAGACCCGACCTCAACTCAATCAAAATGCTGTTGTAGGATCTTAAGAGAGATGTGAGTAAATGAATCCCCCCAAACCTAAATGAACTGAAAAAAGTTTTAAGGAAGAGTTGGACAAAATTCCTTCACATTATTGTGAAACTGAGAGTCATACAGAAAACAATTACTAGTTATTAGTTACTAGTGACTAAAATTAAAGGTTATTGCTGCTATAGGTTATTATATTATAATGTAATTATATTAGTTTACATAGCTCATTTATAAGCTAGGTACACACTTCCAACAGTTATCGTTGGAAAACTAACAATTACGACCGATCAACAATTATGCACGATTATACTTGAACGATTGTACTGGACACAATTCTATACATACTGTAACGATATGATCGTTCAAATATAATCCACCAATAGTGTACACACCCTAGATACAATTGATTGAACGATGCAGGAAATGGCATGTAAAGGAGAAAGTGTACCGCAGAACCATCCACGATCACTGAACGACTGTACACACGATAAATAGCGAACGATCGTCGGCCAATCAGATCCTCCGTGCCGGTCGTTCATTTCCAATGACAATCCTCGTTAGTCGGCGTCGTTAGTCACTTTTTTTAGAACAATTTTTGGCCAATCGATCGTTCGTCGTTTGTTTCCAACAATAATTATTGGACGTGTGTACCCAGCCATGGGGTATACTTATTTTTCACAAATTTTTTCTTCCTTTTAAGTAAATAAATAATGACACAATGGGACTTGGTGTGTGTTGTTTACATCTGAGGTTACGTTTACCTAATTTTGGAATATTTCTTATAATGAATTGAAAATGGGAAGATGTGCTTTCTTTTTCTCATACATATATATATATATATATATATATATATACACAGTATATATTAAAATTACTATTTTGGTTGCAAAAATTGGTGATTTTTTTGTGTGTTCTTTCAAAGAAAAACAAGAAAAGTTAGAATGTGATACAATGGCATTTATGAATAAAAAATTTAGAGTACCTTGATACAAAAATGATAGACATCACACCTGATCCCCCTGCCACAACACAAACTCCAGTCATAATTCTGTTTGGTAGACTTCTCCCTGAGACTCCAGGTTCCAGTGATAGAAGGGCATGTGATTCTTCTGTCCTGGAAGGCACTTGAAAGAATCATGTGTTTTGTATTCATTCTGCTTTCTTTTTGAGTAGGAGGAATGGCATACAGTAGAGAGCCTGGTGTGATGTTTGTTTGTGTGCAATCACTGTTGGATCTCTCCACAGAGTCTCTTATTTACAGTGCATGCCAGTTTGCTAGGAATGTGTCTGTCTTCGTAGGATGAAAGCACTGAAATGCAAATATAGGCCAACAGGTGTTTTCAGGGGGAATTTTCAGGCAGGGTATCAGGTAGGAGAACTGCTACAAGTACTGTGCAGCAACCATAGGTCCGAACAGCATTAACTCCTTTGTTACCTAAAGGCATAATTAGGAGGCTTTCCACCTAATTTAAAAAAATGCAAAGCTCCTTCAAAGGACGAGTAAAGCCCCATGATTTTATCTTATTTTAAATTAAAAAAAAGTGACCAGTTCCATGCATATTGGAATCTATTTCAGCTTCCCTGTATCACATGAAATATAGTGACTTTTTTACCAGCCTTTAAATCCTGAGATTTAGTATATATTACCAGACATTAGGATATATGTTCAGTTTTTAGATATAATCATAGGATTGTAATCAATAGGATTTTAACTCTAATATTATGACAGCATTATTGTTAAATAGCTTGCCCTAAAAATGAGAGTTTTTTTTTTGCAAATATAAGTTGGGATTGATTTACTAAAGGAATTTTGGCGGCTCACCTTGATGAATTATCACCTTGTAGTTGATAATTCACTTAGTTTAGGCTATTTTCCAATGAGTGGTCCCAACCTGTGCAGTTTGCCACTTTTGGACACATATCAAACTGATACGTGCCAAGTTTCAGAAAAACTGCACCGCAGGTGAACTTGTTTGCACACATTGTGCTTCTGATTACAGCGCAATTCTTCCTCCAGAATAGAAAGAGCAACTGCACAGCTGGAACCTACAGGTCACATCCAGGAACCACGTTCCAACCCCACTGCTACACAACCATGTGCAAATATGTGCACAAAATGACCCCCAACCACTCCATTTGGTTAAATAAAGGGAGCTGTGGCTGCACAGTACAATGCTGCAGTTTATCACATGGCCATTTGTAGATTACCACAAGTCTGAACCAGCCTTTAGTAAATTTAGTGAAAGTTCATTTTGCAAAGAATTGCCAATTATATGCAGGGAATTATTTATTAAAAAATAGGATCTATGCACATACTTGCATGGGGTGAAGCCAGCTTCTTTTCATTTACTTAGCTAAGTAAAATATTCCTATCCAGGGGGTTATTCACTTTGCTATGTGGAAATTCTATATTTCTTTTTGTATATCAACCCCAATATAATTATATTGTTAGAAGATCAGTTCAGCTACAGTATTTTTTACAAGTCTGAGCAAAATTAGAAATACAGATTTTCTGCAATACATTTATTTTTTCCAGCTTTTCTAGTATGAAAGTAAAGAAATACCTGTTAACTTTTTTTCTGTTTTTGCAGCAATGTTATCTAGACAGTTTTCAATATATATAAATAATGTACTGAAAAATGGAGGGGACATTTTTTGCCTTGCTTTTTTTTACAGTTTGCTTATATGTAAATGGGTGCTCTTATATTTACATTTTTATATTTCATATGCATCTTTCTTACTGCCAGGCTTATATAGACATTCAATAGTTCTTGCCTGACAGTATGAAAGAATGAGCACTGTAGTTCCGAGCAGTCTGTTCTGTTCTATAAAGGAGGATAGGGGGAAGCAGGTGGTGCCCCGCTGTGCCCTCCCTAACCTTAAACAATAGCTGTTGCTAGCAGTTTGTTGTTTAGCCACAGGCATGGTGGATCAATAAACAATGTCTTTGGACACCTGTACTAATGATACATTTTCATTCATTGCTTTTTGGTAAAGATCAAGTGTAGTCTCTGTTTTTATCAGTGTTCAGGAAAGGAAATACGTTGCTGTCTTTAGAATTAGAAGATGGCTGGCTGCAGAGATTAATATATGATTGGGGGTCTGGATGTATCACTTTGTAAAAGTTCAGGTCCTGCTAATAAATGACCACGGGTAACAGGGGACCTAGGACTTTCCTGGGAAGGATCATCTCAACAGTCCCAGTGCCTCCTGACGATGGGTATGCTGGTTAGGGCCAGGGGTTGGGAAGTCCAAGAGTTGGGAAGCCATAGAGTTTCATTCCACTTGAGAGTGGTGTCCAAAGGGCGCCAGACAATTGCTATGGTTTCGGGACCCCACTCTGAATTTCTGTGCATGTTGCACTTTTATCTTGACTAGTAATAACCAGACATTTGTTGGTTTGCCCAGCGTGCTTTACATTGCTAGTTTGTCACTGAGAGTTACACTTGCACTGAGCAGAGGGTGCATGTTCTCTGGGGCTTGCCCGGAAGTGTTGAATTGTTCAGCCTTGTTGTCATATTTTATTCCTAGTACTTGTTGGACCAGCTTTGGCTAGTCCAAAAAGATTGGTACCCCCCACCTGGTTTTGATCAGAAGGGTCATAGAAACCTAGTCCCATATTGGACCACATTGACCTGGTTTACTTTTTTGTGTTGTGTTTTATTGACATTTTTGACATCACTTTTTTGTTCACCAGGGTGTTTGTTTTATTAATAATAATAATAATATTAATAATAATAATATGACATTTTCATCCAAGATGATCACATTGGGCAAACAAGCTTTAAGTTTTACTTAGCAAGAACTGTATTTCACAGCTGTAAAAGTGTATTAAACTAATTAAAATTAAAAACTAATAAATATTGAATTACCCCAACATTTAATGCTAATTCTATATACAGATACCCACTAGAAGGAACATTACAAATTGAATAATCATAATATATGACTTCACACAAATAAAAGTGTAAATGATTTGTGAGAAAATGACGTTTTACACAGAAGTAATATGCACTTCCAGTCGATGAGGTCATTGAGGATTGCTACCATTCAAGCAGAGAGCCATATGACTAGCGTATTTTATTCCATGTCTCCCGAGTCTGTACATGCTGGTCTTGATGGTATCTGTCAACAATTATATGTCTATTAAACAACAGTCAATCTATTTATGTGCAAATAGAGCTCCACAACAAGGCTATTGATGGGACTTTATCAATAACTCATCCAATCTGAACTAACACAACAAGAAATTAAATACTTGGTTCCATTGTCTCCTGTCAATGTCCTCCAGGAACAAGTTTAATTCACAGTAAGTACAGCACCTTCCTCTCAGTCAATGCCAGGCCCGAATTAATGATTTACTTATACTACAAATTGGTTTTCCTTGTGGTTCGATACCAGGCTGAGGATGCTCAAACGGCTCAATGTATCCTTATATTAACCCATGCATTATTATTGTTAGTGAATAGTCTATTGTTACTCATATTCCATAGCAATATTTACTGCACAATAATGACCATCAAATCCTTGCTAAATTACACTGAAACTAAGTATGGTCATGATGCTGTCTGCAGCATAATAAATCGTGTAGTTTCATTAAATATAGTGGATAGAAATCTTTGTCTTGTGTAAATATTTTTAGTGATTTTCTAATACTAAATTATATTAAAGGGCAATACTAAAGTAAAACAGTGGATACATCTAAAACAAAACTGAAAATGAACCTGTGAAATATATATAGGGGAAACTTTTTTGGGGACCAGAGCTTCCGTTTTCATCCAGGAAGAGATGTAATGCAATGCAGTTGATGAAGTTGCTCTAATGGAGGCAGGGGTGGCAATTAGAAGTATGAAAAGAGCTGTAGCTATTACAGTGTCATCCTAACTGTAATTTTTTATTAGAATCAGTCTATAAGCTGATGTCCACCTACCTCATATCGTAGTGTAATTATCAATGGGTAATATCCTCCTGGGTCAATTGAGTTGTCTGTGAATCATCAGCAATTTACCTTTTTATGCATGCTAACAATGGCCATTATTTATTGGAAATTATGTAATTATAAAGCCAGGGATTGCTTACAAATCCTCGACCATGAGCCAGGATTAGGGTTGCCAACGTTTTTGAGAAAAATACCGGCTTTATATTTTTCCTATCAATATCATTGACGAGTCCAATTTGTGTGCTGGCACATTGTCCTGATAAAACAAAACGTCTTTGTCAACTTTGTTTTAAGAAAAATATATAATAGATATACTTATACTTTTTGGTCAAATTTCATCTAGGGCTTTAAATTTTATTAATTTACAGAGTTTTTACAAATATTTTTATTATTTATATGTTAGGCTCACTAATTGTCAAACAGCCCTTGTAACTGGACAGTCCAGTAAAATGTCTAGGTGGTAACCCAAGTTAGCAGAGCCAATGATGAGAAGGGGTGTTTATCTGCCTTACCCAATCACTAGGGGTGGTAATCAGTGATGTGGGCTGACCAGAGAAGATATGGGAAAAATCTTGTAAAAGGGTTTTGGAAGTCATGTCCTGTGAGGTTGGGTTTGGCTTAACCAGGACCTTTGGCTCTGAAGCCTAGCCTGGCCCACCTTGTCTTGGCCCAATGATGGTGTCTGCATGAATTGGCAGTCATTCAAGAATGTTCTTTTATCTTGTTAGAGGGCCTGTTTAGAATCCTTGATGATGGAGTTTAGGTTTGTCCACCCCATGCATGGAAGATGATAAGGATTACCTGTGTTAAATTACATTAAAAAAAGAGCTGGAGAGAGCTGCTCTTGGACAGTGAACAAGAGTTTCCTAATAATAGTAAATGCAAAAATCAGACCTGTCAGATTTCAGATTAAAACTAACAAAAGTTTAGCACATTCATTGAAAATAGTGTCCTCCGACATGTGTTGCCCCTTAGCTATTTGGGTCCAGGAAAGCTGTATAGCAGTGGAGTAATTTTGCTTTTTGCAGCCTGCTGCAATAATAATCTGTTGCTTGCTAATAAATCCAAGCAATAGATCCCTATCCTCTGTAATCTGTTGCTGAAGTGGGCTACCATTAAATATTGTGCTAGAGTTTTGTAATCCAGGTACCATTGCAAGAAAAGCCAAGGGTCAGACCACAATTTATTTTGCAATTTATTTTCACATGTGCTTTGTACCTATGTGATATCTACATAGACTCATTAAAGGTTTTCTTTAAAAAAACTTTAAGAATGAATTGAATACACAGAAGACTTGTTTTAAAGCATTTTTCCTTGTTAAGCATCCACTTGTCTTTTTTAAATGTTATGTATACTTATGCTTGAGTTATTGAGCTCTGTAGATTCATGGATTTAAAGTGTTGAAAATATTATATTATATAAAAGTTTGAATATTCACTTAAGTTATCATATGGCTGGCTATTCAAAGTAAAAAAGGCATTTGCGATTTAGAAGCTCAGATAATCACAGTGAAAATATACACAACATTTCAACTTCTTCAGTAAATCGGCCTCCCTGTGTGTCAACTTATGTTACATGCAATCTGCCATACATAAATATTTTATTATCACTGTCGTTTTAGTAAATAGAACATATTTTATACAGACATGCACCCTGCTATCATACACGTGTCTTTGCTCTGCATGTTTTAGATGTGCAGGTGAATAATGTTACAAAATAATGTTAACCATCCAATAGAATTTTTACCTTTGATATCTGATTTTCAAAGCTGAACTTATCACTACACAGAAATGCTTCCACATGAAATTTGTATGTTCGCTCTGTGGTTGCAGAGTGGAGTGCAGTTTTTTTTCCCACAAGCCAATAACAAACTGGTAGGACTGTAGGCAAAAGACGACATTCCTAATTAGAATGTATATTGACTAATTGTTTAACTGCCATTAAATATTTAATTTTAAGAATGGCCTGATTATACTTTTATCAACTGTTGTTAAAGCTCTACAGCTAGGTCAAGGACCACTCACAGCATGTTGATGAGGTCTTTTCTGAGTTCTTCCCAATCAAAAGGTTTGTGATATATATATATATATATATATATATATATATATATATATATATATATTTGTATGTGTGTGTGTGCCCCAAAAACAAGGAAAATTATTTGTTATTTATTCAATATTTTAGATTATTTTTGTATTAATTTACATTATTTCATTATTTAATGTACTAGCACAAAGGTGTCTATAGATGGCAGCAAAGTACAGCGGTGCACTGAACAGTGATCACCCAGACTGCACCTCTGCCTAGGCAATGTTTTACCATTTCAGTTCTCCTATCTTCATATCCCTTTTACATCAGAGCAATTTTTACATTTCCACAATATGCCTGTTTGTTGTTGTGTATACATTTTTGAGGTGTCAGGGGGAAAAACAAACATTTCTTTTGCTAATATTCTATTTTTATCAGTTTTAGTTTTGGGAAAAAGTCATTATAGTTTTACTAAAAAATATAAATTCAATTCTATAATGTGTTGGTGAAAAGTTTGTTTAAAATCACACTAAAATGTTTCCTAAACAAAATGTACCAATTTTGTACTATTGGGAAGAAATGTACAAACACAATTAAAGATTTAAAAAAAATAAAATTAAAAAAATATTACCAGAAAAATAAAAGCTAAGGACAGAAGGGGAGGAATAAATGAGTTATGGCTGAATAACTAAGAGATTAACAAAAATTTATAGGGGAATACATTTTTAAAAAAAACGTTTTTATTTATTTATATTTACTTGTAAATTCTCTTTAATTGCAGACGCTCCTATCAGCTTCATCTTGTGTGCAGTACCCATGCAAACCACGGTCATACATTCATGTCGCAGAGTCCTAAGTGAAAATATACTTTATATGAAATGGCGGTTAGGAACTTTTTTAAAATATTAAACTCTGAACATCTGGCAAGTAAAATTAACAATAAATAAAATCTAAATTTTGTAACAGAAGCTTCTTATTAAGCTCCTGTCTTTAATATTAAAAGAAATGTTATCATTATAATATTATAATTAATAATATTTGTGTTATAATTTTGTTTATTTTTAGAGAACAGGTAAAGTGGGGTAATGGCAGCAACTACCCACCACCTCCCCCTATACACCAATATTCTTATATGAGTGCACTAGTATACAAGTCTCTGCCACTCATGTCATATAATTGCACAAGCTTTACGGTATACACTTGAACAATATTTTGACCTGTTTAACATGGTGGAACCCTTGAAATATCTTTCAGGTCTTCAGGGAACCCCTTCTATAACTACTATATCTATAGCTCACAGTATATTAGTATGATGTTTTAGTATGAGTTGTATAAATATCACTGGTTTGCTTTTTTGCCTTGTTTACAGTCATATCTAATGTTCAAATATTCTCTCTAACTGTTTGCTACTGTATCATACTTTATTTACGGTTAAGTCTCTACCCTCCCCTGAGGAAGCCATATGGTGAAATGCGTCAGAAAATTCCCAAAGTCCTCTATGATCTCTTAAATGATCAAACATCTATAATGTGGTACTATCTATGACTATTTTTGTGTGTATTCTGATGATTGAGCTCTGTTTAGCTTCAAACGTATAAACCAAGCAATTATTGTGTAAATGATTTTAGTTGCCAAAAAGCCTTTCTTCCTTTGTTTTTGTTTATTTGTTTTAGTAGCAAGAAAACTTCTTACATTGCTGGCCATTGGGAGGAATGTCACACATACAGATAGCCAATAAGATCATTGCCGTCAATGGTAACTGAGAGGTGCAAATTACTTATTGCTCAAGGAACCCCTAAAAACCTCTGAAGGAACCCCGGCTGAGATACACTGCATTAGAGAATGTGTGGAAGACAGACAACTGTAGTACTATGCTAACAATCCTGAGCACACTATTAGTATAGATCCATAGTTTTTAGCCATGGGTAGCACAGAGCTAAAAGATATTCTTAACACACATGTAGCAATAAGTGGATAGGAATAATAATTTTAAACACATTCTGTATGTTGATTTTCTCCTTTAGATCCCTTTTATGTCTTGCCATGTAGCTCATGACTATAGAGCTGGGTCACATCAAGAAAACTTTGAAGTCAGTCATTAGACACCATCATTGTTGCATTGTGTATAGAATATGGGAATATATTTGCACTTTAGTCAATGACAAGCTAATACCAGCAACACAACAGTAAAAACATGTTTGACTAATCATATACCTGTTCAATTTTATTTTTCTGATCTGTTAAATGATATAATCCTACACTTAAGTGTATGTACCTTATACATATAATAATTGAATTCCGTATCATTATTATTATTTTGTATTTTTTTAGCGCCAACATATTACGCAGCGCTTTACAAACTCCATAGTCATGTCATTAATTGTCCCACACAATCTAATGTCCCTACCATCATCATATGTCATTACCACAGTCTAAGGCAACTTTTTTAGGGGAAGCCAAAAAACCTAACTGAATGTTTTTGGGATGTGGGTGGAGTCCCTGGATGAAACCCCTGAAAACACAGAGCGAACATACAAACTCCTTGCAGTTAGTACCCTGGCTGAGATCTGTGGTCAAGGTAAATAGCTTGCAGGGTTCCCTATAGTTTTTGGTTGTCCCTCAGGGGAGGTCCTATTGTTTGACAACCACCAGCCAATGGGAACTAGTCCTGCAAAGGCAAGGGTGCTATCCACTAAGCCAACTGTGCTTTCCAATATATGAATTTCTTTTTTACTCACATGTCTTGTCCTTTCCACACATTTATATGATATGAAGCTCAAGCAAGGGTGACAAGTTGGGACAGATTAACACACTTATAAAGATGCTTTCAACCAACAAATTTTACTACTACAGTTTCATGTAAATATTGAAATGTAAGCCTGTTTTATGATAAAATAGCAGTAAGAGATCCCATTGCTGGTGGTGTCACTTAGTAGGAATAGGCAAGTCTGAAATGATGGGTTTTGAGTGCTCATTTAAAAGTAGGAGAAGTAGGAGGAAGCCTAATTGGACAAGTCAGGGCAGCTCCAGAAAAGTCTTGGAGCCGTGCGTGTGATGAGGTTATGAGTGAGGAAGTCATTAGTATGTCATTGGAGGAGCAAAAAGACAAGCCAGGGGAGTATTTTTCTATCAGGTCAGAAAGGTAAATGCAACCGTGTACATAATTTCTGTATTTCTTTGTATGTATGTGCTTGGAATTGTGGAGCTTATTAAAAATTGTTTTCTTGTGGTATGGAGCAAAGGGGTATCCTGGAGCCTCCGATGGAACAGTAAAGGAATAGCAGTAAAGCTGTTTACCTACCAATTGAAAGAGTTTCAGCTTCTATTGCAAAGCTTCAGAAAAGATTTGTCAACGTTTTACCTAAACTGAAATGGAATGTCTATATGTACTTTGAAATGCCAGTGCAGTGAAAAGTTTGCTTTAGCAGCTCAGATAAATGCCATCAAAAGTCACATTTTTGTGCACCTTCTGCACATCACTCGCTTTGTTTTTTGCATTGTTGGTATTTCAGTTCAGGTTGTTTTTTGTGTTTTCTTACATTGCACAACCCTTATCTAATCCAAGCATTTCTGTGCAGGGTTAACAGGCAATAGCTACAGATCATATGTGAGTAACATAAGTTTCCACTTTAGCACACAGACGTTTTACAGAAAAATAGAAACATGTTTTACTAAATATGTTTTACTATAATGCACTGTGTATAATTTTTAATTTTCATACAATTTTTTCTTTTTGTTTTTTTTAGTAATTCAGTTTTACTGATGTTTTATCATTTTTTTATAATCACTACCTGTCTTTATGCATGTGCTCCCTCATCAGCACACCATTGTCTGAACCCCCTCCTTTCCTGTTGACCATGCCTGTACAACATTCACCAGCACGGCTACTTGTAGTCTCCAAAGCTGGTTCACACAACAGGGTGACAATGCAGCAGAGCAAATATGAGACGGTTGTCACCTTTACAGTCTGGTCAAGGATTTCAGTTCTGAGCATGGTCACCAAGTTTTATTTTAATTTATAATAAAAATGATTTATTACAACAAAGCCCTTATGTGATTTCAGTGCTTGGGTTTGTATCTGCTTTAGCCATAGCCGCAGCTGGGTAAAAAAGCCTCCACACATCGTAATGCTGCCATGATCATAAAACAGATGGACACATGTCTCGTATTAAGTCTTATTTGAAGAATCGTCACCTCTGTGGTCACCGTTACACACTCCTATAGGGAGATTATTGTACAAAAGTCATAAATCTTTTTTCTATGGTTGGCAATTTGTTGCCCCATTGACAAATAAATAAGCATCTCTATAGTAATCATATGACTCCTCATACATATAAGTGATATTTAGAATTTACAACCCCTCTTGATTGCACCAGCCATAGGAAAATAATGCGTTCATTCCATCACTGGCTCCTAAACAGAAGCCTTGTTTATACAACACAAAAATCTGTATGGAGATGGGAATGCTGTGCAGAGATTGGGAGATTGCAGCCGCTCACTCGGCTCCCACTTCTGTCTACTTCCAAGGACAAAAGCAGATGCTAAAATGATGCAGTTTGCATTATTTCTGCCCGTGTGCTTGTTTACACAAGACACCTGCACTAGATTTAAGGGATTTGCGCTAATAAAGCCAAATTGCAGCAAACAAAAGTTCTACCATCAGCTCGAAAGAGCAATCTGTGATACTTGACTTTTTTTTTTAATTTATGTTGCCTTTTATTAAGTCTTTTAATTCCTTGGCTGGGGCTTTTTTTTGTCTTATTGGAAAATACGACTAATGAGAAGCCTCCTTCTTTTTAAATCCCCTGCTGTTTCCTGTTTACTTCTTAAATAAAGGCACCTCTACGTTTCCGAATATGCGAGTTCTCCCATCTATGGGCGAAGAAGGCTGTGAAAGAGTTAAGAGAAGCCTCTCTTTAGGTCTCAGTAAAACGAAAACGCAGAATCCTCTTGATCTTCCTATAATTTCTTGTTTCTTTATTATTTTTTTTTCTTTATCCCTGATCATTATTCCTTTTCTCCTTTGTCTTCCACTCAATAACACCCTTGAACTTTCTTCCCTTTCTCCCATATCTTCAGCGTGCTCCTTTCTTTCATTCTTCACGTCTCTTTCTTAGCTGCCCACATCTGTAATCCTCGGTGCCATGCCATTATTTTTCTTTTTTATATATAAAACATACTTTTACTGTGCATTTTCACAGTGCATTGTGGGACAGAAACCACATTTTTACGTAACCTATCCGATATTTTTCCATAGCGTTCTGATACTTGCATTTATGTTACATTCACGTGCTTTAAAAGCTATAATGATGACTATGAATGCATTGTATTCAGTAGGGCTTTACAGTAGGGAATAGAGTAAATATATAACACAATATAATAACAAACAAGAAATGCTATGAGGGCCTTGCTCATTTGCTCTTAACAATTTATAGATGTAGCCAACTGTATTTTTTAATAAAGAGGTGCAGAAAGATATTTATGTGTGTGTATACAATATGTATATATATATATATATATATAAACACCCATATATATATATATATATATATATATACTACCGGTACTAATACATACCAAATCTAATACAATACTATAACACATATTTATGATACTAATATAAAGCTAATACACCACTGTACACACAGTGTACACACACACACACATATATATATATATATATATATATATATATATATTCCTATTTCCTCTTCTTTACAGAACCCAAACCAGATACACACTGTAACCATTCTGCATTTATAAAAGCACATCAGAAACTTGTATTATTAATGTTGTTATTGGTATTCGAGGTAATTAGACATTCTGACCTAATTTGCATCAGTTGCAGCTCATTATATTGTTTAACTTTAATTAGTAGCAATGGAGTAATGGTGGGCAAAGAAAAAAAAAGAAAAAAACATCTAAAATGAAGTATTTAATCTTTAGCTGCTTGATTACTAAGGTGATGTCAGCAAAAAAAAAATAAAAAATAAACTGCCTATAGAAGTCTGCACTGGCACCTAACCTGCAAAATGAATGTCAAAACAGCTTTTCAAATATAATTAATTTTATCATTAACAAAAAAATCATATTGAAAGTCGGCCAATGCACTGATTAGTTGTATTTGTGGATAAATGCCCTTGAATAGACCAGTTCTTCTGGCAAAATTTAAATGGAATGATTGTGTAGACTTTAATTTTTGAAGAATGCAAATGTTATTGAGGTTATCTTTTTTATATTTATGTTATTATTATTGTTAAACAGTATTTATATAGCACCAACATATTACGCAGCGCTGTACATTAAATAAGTGTTGCAAATGACATATACAAATAATGACACTGGATAAAAAGAGGACTCTGCCTGAAAGAGCTTACATTATTAATAATATTACAGATAAAAACAGATAGAATAATATACTTTATAAATGCATAAACAAATACAATAATAAAATAAATGTTATTGGTATTGATTAATAAAATCATGTCATGAAAAACAAAGTTTTATTATGAAGCTAAAATACATGTATGCAAATAATAATACCAGGAAAACAAACTTAAGCATCTGAATTTGTATTTGTTTTATCAAATAAATTGTATGCTGTGCAAGATAGTTCTATATAAAAGTATAAAAATAAATAAAATGATGGGTAAAAAATTAGGAAACTAATACATATTCATGTATTAGATGGAAAATAAATATGTACCTTTACATTTCAGTGCATAACAAGCTTTTACTGATCCAATACAGTGTTACTAAATGCATATATAACAGAAAAAATACTTCATAATGAGAATAGGAAGCTGCTGGTGAGGAATAAATAGGCAAAAAGAAGCTTTTGATCCTCTTATCCATAGGGCAGGTTTGGTAAGTGCACAAGCTACTTACTTTCAGAATCTAGGTAGGTACAGTGTGGTCTCTGCAGAGATGTTTTAAGCAAAATAAGTGATTTACATGTCACCTATACAGCAATGCACTAAAAATGAATAAAGTTTTTAATGTTTATGTTGCAATATTACCTGTTGCTATAGCTCAGTAGCAAAAATCTTGTAGTATATAAAATAAATGTAAAGCTTATGATTCCCATATAGGTATGAAATATAAAAACAGGGAAAACAATTTTATTTGAGGCTTATTTTCTTTTCTTTTAAAGAAGCTGAATGAAAGCAGCAGATAGAAATCTACTTGCAGTTTGACAGTACCCCAGCCCCATCTAGTGGCCATTGGCAGAACTGCTTTTTTGCCAACTTGAAACATTGGATTTGATTTAATATAAGAGTTTAGACTGTTTTAGCCTTATAATGTGAATTATCACTCTGTAAACTATATTATTTAGCTGGTTCAATGTGGTGAACATTTACGTTGCAGTAAATATCCCAATACATGCAGGGGAATGTAAAAAAACATGCTATTGGATGATTAAAGTCAGCAGAGTTTATTCTCATTCACTAAGTTGTGAAAATTTCCCTGCAAGGTGAACAGGTTTTATTCCTTTCGTAAATTAACACATTGGGCCAAATTTCCAAAAGCTCTTCAAGACTGGAGAGGATACACTTTCATTAGTGAAGCTGGGTGATCTAGCAAACCTGGAATGGATTTTTTCAAAGTCATTTGCTATTTGGTTTTGAATTCTGGACCAGATTTATTCCAGGTTTGCTGGATCACCTAGCTTCACTGATGAAAGTGTATCCTCTCCAGCCTTGGAGAACATTATTAAATCAGGCCTATTGGGTCTGATTTAAAATTCTCCAAGACTGGTAAAGATAGACTCAATAATGGTGGAACCTGGATAAGCCAGCAAACCTGAAAGGGATCTAGTCCAGGATTGAAATCATTTGCCTACAAATAGCTAATAATTTTATTTAAACCAATTCAAGTTTGTTGAATCACCCAGGTTCTCCCATGATAGTCTATGTTCTCCAATCTTGTAGAGCTTTAATAAATCAGGCCTATTGATTACAGCATGTACACTTATGAAACATGTAAGGACATATCTTTGCAAATGTGTACTGTATAAATGATGGATGTATTGAATCAAATATATTCATATCAAAAATAAAAAGGAAATAGGATATATTCTAAGTGAAGTCACTGGGATTTGTTTTTTAGGTCTATGGTTAATATTAAACATGCCAACTTTTAAAGGTGCAACCCCTGTCATGTTAGTTTACTTACACAACTAAGTTTGCCATATCAAAGATTTCTTATTATGAAATTTAACTCCTATTGTGTGGTACTTCCTCCACCTCTTAGATTGTAAGCTCTTTGGGGCAGGGTCCTCTCCTCCTCCTGTGTCACTGTCTGTATCTGTCCGTCATTTACAACCAATATTTAATGTACAGCGCTGTGTAATATGTTGGGGCTTTATAAATACTGTAAATGAATTACTAATTGCCTGACTGTCATGTTTAAATAGATTGAAGCCATGAAGTTATCATGTTTAGTTTTATATTACAGTCTGATACAAATATGAGAAGTCACTTAGCTTTTAGTTTGCAGTTGCATTGCTTATACTGAAAGTTTGAGGCCAGTAGCATTAAATGATGGCTGCCTGTGACAACATTTTGGTTCTTTATGTTTAACTCAATGTAGCATTAGCCTAAGGCTATGTTCAGACCGGCCGTGAGGTTGTGATGCAGTTACCACTTTTCCACACCCCTGAACTATGACATTGGGTGAAATGCTACACGTAGTCACCTATAGAGAATTAATGGGGGTGGAAGTGAGCAGTTCAATAGCCGATTGCAAAATGTTATTAAAATGCTGGTACTTTAACAACCACTGCAGAGGTGCTGGTGGCCAATGGCAAGGTACCAGCCCCTGGGATCTGAATGGGAACATCTTTTTTTCCAGTCTGAACTTAGGCTCAATCATCCTCTTCCCAATTTTAGTTATCCTCTCAGCTGCCAGGGAGGACATTTCTTGCAGCATTGACAGCATTGAATTCACAATTGCAAACACAACAGTAGCATAGAAGTAAATGTACTAATGATGTTTCTCCTTAATAAAGTTCTAATTTAAGTTCCCCCCAAAGGGTCTATTTACAAGACTGCAAGTATCATGCATTACCATGTGTATTGCCACTATTGAGCATGCTAATTTGTCATGTTCCACGTGTGTTTCCTGAGTGTGCAGGGGTCTTATTCATTTTTGAATGGCACCTCATCACACTTGGACAACAAATCCACAGTATGAGTATGAGTATGTCAAAAAACAAAGCAATGCATGGTGATGGGTTGCATTAGAAAATAGATCCTGTGCTATTTTGGCACCTTTAGGTACATGGGCAAAACCATTACTATACAACATAATGTGTGTTAATGCACAAATGGGTCGTAAATAGGTGAAGCATAAATGAGCCCTTATTTGAGTGTTAGCCAAACACTTTAATCTCTGGATTGTGAGTGCCAGGATTTGGTGATGTCTCTGCAAACTTTTACAAAGTACACTAAGTGGTGATATGAGCCACCAAACCGTAGTTACCCACTAATGCCATCAGCTAGGTATCAGAGTACCAGTGCTGGCTAAGTGTCTCCAGCCTAACATTGGCTACTTTGAAGAACCTAAAATAAATTCTGATTTGTTTAACTCTTTTTTGTTTAAAACATATTTCCATATGTGTTTCTTTATAGTTTTGATTTCTTCAATATTCATCTACAATGCAGAAAATGAAGAAAAACTATTAAATGACAACATGCGTCCCACCTTTTGGCTGCTACTGTACATATAATTAAGTATCTTATAAAGATGAATCATCCGGCTGTGTATACAGCAGGCCAAATGGGAATCTCTGAAGTGACCACAGCAGGTGGATGGAGCCGGGAACTCATTGCTGATGTGTCACCCATCAGATGAAAGGTGGCGGCGTGTAAGCTGACCCATTCACTACATTGGGTATTTTAAGTGAGTTCTAGTCTGATGGCACCCTCTGGTCTGGTAACAAGCTGCAATGTAAAACCAAATATCATGGAGATGTTACACTTGTTTAATGCTGATTACAAAGATAACAGAAGAAATAATAAATTGCCAACATTCTTAGTCATTTAATGCAAAAAAATCACTGACATTAAAACATATTGGAGATACAAATGTATAGTTATATGACTGGCATTATTATCATGGGATGAAATCAGGAGAATGTAAAATATATTACAGGAATGTCAGTAGTACTATTATAGGAATTCATTCAATAGGTTGACAAGTGAATGAGGGAGTTTGTGGGTGCTATAGTGAGTGAATGTTATTGTGGTTAAAAGAATAAATAAATTAATATGTGGGTAAGAGCATGAGTGAGTGAATATGTGAGTGAGAGAGGGAGTGTATGAACAGGAGAGTGGGTGACAGGGCAAAACATTGGTAAATAACTATATGAGTAATAAAGTGAATGTGTGAGTGAGAGCTCTTTTTTATAAATCTGACATTCACAAACCATTCTCTGCGGGAAAATCCATCACTCCCATTAAAAACATATAGACCTGGAGTACTACCACGAGTCTATGGTGAATGTAAGATTCAATGCTTTAAAAATAGACCCCAAGGTGTGTCTTTGTTAGTAAAATGAGGGAGTGAATGGGGATGCATGAATGAGTGAATGGTTGTTAGGAATAAGTGTAAAATTAATGAATGTATGAATGAGGAAGTCAATAAATAAAAGACAGTGTAGATTATTGAGTAATGTGTGAGTGAGTCAGTAGGGTAATATATAAATGAGTGAATGTACCTATGTGCACAGACATCAGCTATATGTAAGAAAGATATGATTATTTGATAATAAAAATGTAATTCTTTATTAATTCTATACTTTATATTAACATGTTTATTATAGGATAGATAGGATAATAATCAGATAAATAGAAAAGAAGAACGAAAGAAAGAAAGAATATTCTCATCATTTGCAGTGCTGGGATAAAGAATAAAAGAGAGAGAGAAAGAAAGAAAAGAATAAAATAAAAAATAGGCTAAAAGAATGAATGAAAATAGGAAAAAAAAGTGATTAGGAACATTGAAATAAAAATGACAGAAAGAACAAAAGTCAAAATAAAAGACAATGAAGATAAATACAAAAAGAAGGAAAGGAAAGAAGAAAAAGAAAAGAATAGGAAAGGAATGTAGGAATGAAACAATAAAGGAAAGGAAGGGAAAGTAAAAAAAAGAAAAGGGAAGAAAAGAAAGCAAGAAAAGAAAGGACAATTTTATATAGATAGATAGATAGATAGATAGATAGATAGATAGATAGATAGATAGAAAAACAAAAATGTTCTAACTTCCAATAAATACAATTAATCTATTTTTTTTTGCCGAAGCCATACTCACCATATAGCCGCAGTCATATAACAGTTCTATGTTCATCCCCTGACTCTAATCAGACTTAATTTTAAAAACAAAATGCTTTTTTTTCATCACGTTTCTCATTAGTTCTGCTGTTTTGACCTCGATCCTGCAGTTTGTTTACCAGCCCCTTATTCCTGAGTTATTAATGTATTACTGCCATGAATTAATGCAGTCATGATAAAAAAAATAAAAGTTGTTTGGCAGCTGCAGGGTTAAGCAGCCAGTCGTAGTATGGCATCAATTAGTAACCCCATTCCACTCTGCCCGCTACGTCAGGGTGCGTTGTCAAGCGACAACCTCTCCAATAAAAACTCAGTTAACGCGTTTGACAAGTTTTCTTCTTAACAATTAGGAAAAGCAAGTGGTACGGACAGAGCTGACAGAACAGTTTTGCTGCTTCGCAACAGACACCAGACGAAAGCTGAGGATTGTAGGGTTCCCGCTCCTTATCGCTGAACATGCAACTTGACTAATCGACTTATACTTAACGTATAATTACTTCTGAATTTACTCTAAATGAAACATCATCTCTAAGACATTTGCCTTAAAACAGTTATAAAGCTGACAGTTAATCACTGGATAAGCGCAGAGATTATTGAGGGAAGTTTTAGAAAATGGGCTTGTTTGGCGAAGATATATTCACCGCCTTCACTTCCTGTGTCGGAACGCAGGCAAATAAATTTCAGCAAATGGATTGGAAAAGCATTAGGCAATGACATATTTTAGTAAAGGTCGGAAGACCCTCACTTTAATGCTGGGAGCTGGAGTCAAACATTATTTCTCTGTATTACTTAGGTGAGGCGTAGACGTCTTTTGCCAACAGCGTTTGCCAACATTACAGACTGTCACCTATGAAATAATAACCCGCATAATAGCAACATGAATATTGTGTTAGGAGAGGGGTCGTGGTCTGCGTTGGAGTTCAAAGGTTAAATATTGAACTGAGCTCCTCATAGTTTCCAATAGGCAAAATGGCAATGCAGCTGCTCCTGGCCAAGGCCATCGATCTGTGGTTTTACCAGGGCCCCCAGGTGAGCCCTAAAGAAAATTATGGGTAGACATTCTTGAGTTGCACAAAAGGACAAAATGATACTTACAGGGGTAAAAAAAAAAGGCAGAAATATATTTTGTAGAGATTGAGACTTTGACCCTGATTTATTAAAGCTCTCCAAGGCTGGAGAGAATACACTTTCATCAGTGAAGCTGGGTAATCCAGCAAACCTAGAATGGATTTCCTAAGTCATTTGCTATTTGTTAACAAATGGTTTCAATCCTGGCCAAATCCATTCCAGGTTTGCTGGATCACCCAGCTTCACTGATGAAAGTGTATTCTCTCCAGCCTTGGAGAGCTTTAATAAATCAGGCCCTTTGTACTAACAAACTATTACGAGTGAGCTAAATACTGCCTGGCCAAAAATGCTTGGAGAGTCGTAACCACCAGGAGGCATTATATATAGCTCATTGATGGTGGGAGCTCTAAGAAAGGCCAAGCCACAGAGTCTAAGTATTACCCTCTAATTGTTAGGCTGTAGACTGATACCAGGTTGCGGTCCTTGCGCACTTCAGGATGGGCCGAACAGTGCAAAGTAAAAAACCAGCAGACAAGAGAGTAGTAGATGATGGCCAGGGGTCAGAAACAAAGCCAGGGGTCAAATACCAGAAGGCAACAAAGTGACGTAGGGTCATGGGACACTAGAAGGGTGATAGGGGACACAGGTAGCACTGGAGCATAGGGTATTACAGGGGACCCAGGTAGAAACTGGAGGCCCGGGTGACACGGGGGTTACCGAAAAAATAAGCGAACACAGGAAACAGGAAAAAGCTGGGGACACAGGAACAGCGAGGGCAAATAGCAGAGAACAAGGGGTTGGAACAGGAACTGAACAAGGAAATATTTATTTAAGCTGCAACTGGGAATCAGTTCAGCACAGCTAGGGGACTCGGCACTAGTGTGGCGACATGTAGTTCATGCACTAGGCCTGATTTATATATAGGTAATCCTGCACTTTTACAACAGTTTTCACCCTATTTTAACCTATTGATTGCCATGAAATGCATGACAATAAAGCATATGTAAAGTTTTTTTTTATTTACTGGATAGTGTGTGAAAGAGTTAGAACCTCTGTTAGATATTTATTGTTGTCTCTTTCTCCAGATGATGATCATTGTACAGAAAATGATAGGAGAATAAAAAAAATTATAGTTATTATAGAAAGCTCAAGTAAAAAATCGAACGTTTTATCTGTTCTGGTGACAATTGTCTCTGATGGGTTCTTCTCTTGCTTGTGCAAAAGGGAAAAAGTAATCTGCAGTGATAAAGGGAATAAGACTAAAAGAGTTCCTAAACCTTTACTCCTCTACATTGACCCCAATATAAATGCATCCCAAAGTGTTCCCTACCCGATCTAAAAAAATGCAAACTGGCTAACGTATAGCTGTTGGGAACTCATTTCTAAGCCCTATTGCAAGTATTGCAGTATCCCATTCCTGGGACTAGTATCTGCCTATCAGATGTCCTGGTATTTCACTGACTACATGTATATGTCAGGTCAACGCAATGTCTCCTATTTATTAAATAGTAGCAAGGAAATTTCTGACATGTTTAGCACTAAAAAGCACTTCTAAGGACAAAACATGTCAGAGGTAACCTCCTGCTACTATTTATTACACATGTAAAGTTACTGCAACTCATGCAGTGATTCACATTTTTTTCTGACTGATTTGTTGGAGTGCAGTGAACCAGATCTGCACTGAGGGATTTCCCATTTACCCTAAACTATAAGCATATTTTTAAAGTTCTCCTATTATTGTTGCTAATCAGGATCATAAGTCTCAAGTATGCTAGCCACAACAGGAACACACAAATGGAAAACTCAAAATCTGGTCTGGTATGGTTACTGAATACCCCTATACCTCTTACTTGCTACAACACTGGCAATCTTTTCTCAAAAACTATTGAGGAATTTAATCCTAATCATGTTGTTGTACAGGATTAAACAGGTCTGGGACTTACAAAATATGAAACTGCTGGTACATGATCCTTAAAATTAAATAGTAAAGTTAGATTTGATATTATTTTTGATTAAACAGTGTAGTTTACCGATTGGCAGGTTTAAACAAAAGGCGATTATAACCAGTACTTGAGTTCTAGTGTGTCCTTTAAATGATCTATTGTTAGATCTGAATTTTTTTGTATCCACTATTATGACATACGTCTGCACTCTTGGGTTACACTTTATCAGGGATCATCAGCAAAGACGCGTGCTAAAACTAGACCATTGATCAGGATCTGCCCGAGTGTGCTGAAAGATTGCTAAGGGAATGGAAACAAATGCCTGGAATATGTGTGATGTTTATTTGCTCTTTGAATAGAGGGAAATCTGAAATTTCTCCAATTCCAATTCTGCAAGTTCATACAACTTTTTCCTGGAGAAATGACAACATAGCACTATGACCTTTAACACGCACGGGGCTAAAAATTAAATTGCTGATGGTTTTTGTTGCAAGAATTTAAAACTCTGGTGCATAGTTCCCAAACCAAGGCAAAGAGATATCCTCTTGTGGGTTTAGCCAGTCCACAATCAAAGGGCCGGATTTATTAAAGCTCTCGAAGAATAGAAATGACAGACTATCATAGAAGAACCTTGGTGACCCAGCAAATCTGGAATGTATCTGGTCCAGGATTATAAACATTTGTCAACTAAGAACAAATGAACACCTAGGTTATCCCATGATAGTCCATGTTCTCCAGTTTTGTTTGTAAATCAGGCCCAAAGAGTCTAAAGCTGTATACAGACGTGAAATGTATGTTTTGACCTGAACGTGAACAAATGAGCACTGTGCACAGAGTGCTGCTCGATTCCATGGAGAAGGGAGGAGGAGTAAAAGGAACCTTGCTGCTTTCTCCCCCATTGGTTTTAACAGGAGTCATTTTTGCTCAGTTGTTTAGCGAACCACCACAGCATCAGTTAGCAACTTCAGGGGACAGCTGTACACATGTTGGATTTTCACCCAATCATGATCATTGTCTCAGTCGACAAATGTCTAGTATAGTGTTTCCCAACCAATGTTCCATGGAACTCTAGGATTTCTCCAGTTTGCCAGGGGTCCATGAGCAATGAGCAGTCTGTGTCTCATTAGTCAGTTACAACTGACATCAATAATCCATTTGGGTATCTGTAGGGTGGCATTCTTCCCACTGGCTAACAATGTAAGAAGCATTCACCCCATTGACCACCAGGCAATCCACCATGAACTGGGCATATCATAAATATTGGCAGTGGTTCCCTTAGACCTGAACATTATTTGATTTTAGGGTTCCCCATATATAAAAATGCTTGAAAAAGGCTGGTCTAGTGTGTATACATAGGACATGACTCCCATCTATCTATCTATCTATCTATCTATCTATCTATCTATCTATCTATCTATCTATCTTTCTCCTTCTGGTGACCATTGATAATGTCCAACAATTTTCCAACTATAGTTTGTTTAGAGCATAATGGGGTGGAAATGGGGTTGGAACAACTACAGATAACATTAAGAATTAGTTACTGAACTGGACCTCAAACAATAGGGCCAGAAATGTCCATCCATTTTTTTAAGTTGCAGAAACATTTAATTCTTGGATTTCTGTTTCTCCTTTATGTAGCCACAAAAGTGAGAGTCCTGGAGACCTAACAGGTGACTTTCTTGTGCCAAAACACATGGACTGGAACCTGGCTTAAGCTGAAACTTTGAAGTCTTACATTTTCTTAAACATTATTTATTGAGAAATTATAATACAGGTAGTGCCCTGGTTACATACGGGATAGGGACTGTAGGTTTGTTCTTAAGTTGAATTTATATGTAAATCAGTTAGTGTATAGAATCCTCACTGTGAGGTATTCACAAACAAAGCCAAAAAAAACTTTATCGGGCCTAGACATTCATTACCTTCTGGAACTGTGCTTAATTAAGCTCAATGAAACAACTGCAGAGTTTGCTCTGAGTTTTGGTCATTAAAGGTTTACAAGATGTTACTCAGCTGTGTTTAGTCCTTAAAACCACCCCCTCCCCCCTATCAAGCCTCTGTCCTGCACAAGAACAAGCAGGGAAGCCCTGTTCCTAGCTAGGAGTTGTCCGTATGTCAGATGTCCTTAACTCAGGGACTACCTGTATTATCACAGGAGGCCATGAGCAACTTTGCAGAAATTGAATGTAAAATATAGTAAAACAGTTTTCTATATTCTTTTGGAAAAAAAAAAGTGTAGGCCTTATCAGCAAAGAATGACTAATATAGATATAGTACTCCTGTTATTGTTAAAGGGTTTGTCACAACCCCACTAAGGGGTACTTTTACTGGACAGTTTGATATGGTAAAGAAAGTTAAAAATAAAATGTATCTACTGGTAGGATTTGCAATGAACTACAGGTGGGGTGATAAAATTATGAGGGGCTCAGAAAGATGACTGTGGTATTGCTAGCATTAGACAGTTTTATAAAAATGATTTTTTTCCCCTATGGGTAAACATTGAAAGAGGATAAGCCTGAGGTTGTCAGTCATAAAGGTGCATATAGTGCAGAGGTGCCTGAAAAGTTGCACAAGGAACAAATTTTGAGGGCCATATGGGTTACAAATATAATCTGCCTTCAGCTATACAAAATGCCACAGAAGCAGATCACATCCTTGTCAACATCAAAATAAATATTTTTTTAATAAAAGTGGCATCCAATACGAGGAGGAAAGGTGTAGAGATACAATGACCGACCTTTAACATTAATCCGCCTGGAAGTTTAGGCAAGCAAAAAGGGTTAACAATGAATTTTAGCAGCTGGTGACAAAGGAATGTGAACTTCGCCTTAGGGTGATCAGAATGTTCATGAAACAATATCCAGCTTCAACAAAATATTTTTTCATAAAAGAAAAGTTTCGTAGAATGCAAGATTAGTGGACACGGCAACTTGACTTTAATGAAAAGGTGCTGATCCCAACACAGTAACTATCACTGTTAAGAAATGATGCTTTCTTTCACTCTAATCCTCCACTATATTAGGGTAGGGTGATGACTAGATGTGTGCTGCTGACTGCATTATGCTCCCTTATTAGTTGTGTGACATGGTAACCTCAAGAAGTCATGGTGCACCCGTTTAAACATTTGGCTTAAGTGTGTTAATGGTGCTGAGCTTATGGAACTCAGCAATATTAAATAAATTGTGTTCCAGCTTAGAAGAAAGCTTAGTCTGGGATACTAAACACTGCATGCAAGATCTATGAGGAGATGAATCCCCTAGATAAATAAATAGACAATAAACGCATGCTAAGTGTACGTGGACAGCATAGAATATGAACATTAAAGCCTTGCACTATATTCTGAAATTCAAACAAAAGTTCTATCCAATGCTAGGATGTTTTTATTATTTTTAGGTTGACGATGACTACTCCAATGTCACACTTCCATTTCTTTGTGGAATAATGAGTACGCGCCCCCACCAACCCCAAATTCTTACTCTATAGAACCCAATATTGTGTTTGGTGGATGCTTATGGAAAGGTTATGGGCTATGCGGTAGGTATAGGTATCAAATGACTGAACCTTTGCTCACCTAAACCTCCTCCCCCCTTATTTTCTTAGTAGGCCTCCTAGGCTTTATACTTTATCACTGGCAGTGAATTTGCTGTGCTTTCTCGGGCCATTGAACCACTGTCTTGGAAATGCTACTTGTAGCGTCTACTGGTGGTAATCCAATAAAGAATGATTGGGGCGGCAGGGAGTGGTTCAGAACCAGTGGCTGAAGAATCCTTAAATGCTGTTTCTTTAAGAACCAGAGCCGCAATGCACGTGGCCGATAACATCCCAGCCACCAGGAGCCGCACAGGAATGTTTTTGTTCTAACCGCAGGTCTGAAGCTGCTGTCATAGGTGTCCAACCATATCAAAACTTTGAAATTACACCTTAACAGTCCTCTTTTTCTCTATTAAGGCTTAATTACTCCTATACATGATGTATGCTGAAAAAAAAGCTATCACAGCACATTGGGTAGCTTGTGACCTCCCTTGTGTAGCAGTGTGTAAGATGTCAATCACAAGGACCAAACATTGTCATGTCGGGGGGGGCATGATGTATGCCACGTCTTAACTCCAACATCACTCAGTATATAGTTTAGACAGGCAGAAATTCTGCAGTAGGGTGGCAACAAGAGAGTATGGCTGGGTAAGTATAGATGCCTTGGGTGCAGAATAGGCAAAATGGCAATTTCCCTTTAAATAATGCGGCATGTGTGGATAATTAATTTTACATAATATTATTTCCTGATGTATGTAAAGTTGTTCAGGTGCTGCGGTACTGATTCATGTTATGTTTTACAGTCCTTGTAGTTGCAGTAATATATTTATTATAGCACTTCTAAAACATTTCCAGTGCAGAAATTATCCTGGAAACTACGATGGAGATTATGCAACCCTGTTCCCTATCAAATGACCTCACTGAACATTGAAGTTGAAAAACAGTTTTAAAGATGAACAAAAGGAATAGGCTTCCTGTAACCTCGAATTTGATATATCTGCAAACAATAAATTAAAGACATGCTTTCTTTCTATCAGATTTAATTTAGGAGCTTTATCAAAATGATTTAGAATAATTCTCTGTTGCAAGAATCCATACATCAAACACTTTATTTATTGTACGTCTTACAACATGGTGTTTGTAATGCATGTTCTGAATTCCAGCCAAACATTTAATGTGGAATA
This sequence comes from Pyxicephalus adspersus, assembly GCF_032062135.1. Lineage (NCBI taxonomy): Eukaryota > Metazoa > Chordata > Amphibia > Anura > Pyxicephalidae > Pyxicephalus > Pyxicephalus adspersus. The sequence continues at coordinate 140,870,904 of NC_092859.1, read as the reverse complement.
TAGAGAGGGGTGGGTATTGATGTAACTATATATTTAACTTTTACTTAGACAGTCATGTGAAAAAGTATGTGCACCCCATTGAAATGATTGACTTTTCAACATAACATTCATTCAGTGCCTCCATGAATAAATAAATAAAATAATAGAATTATTAAAATTAAATTATTCATAAAAAATAAAATAATAAATAAATAAATGACACATAAAAACGACATGATGTTTATCATAGTCTAAATAAACAAATTTACAGATTTGTCTTGTGGGAGAAATAAGTACACCTCCACCTCTGGACATTTTCCACCGCTTCTAATCCGTGAAAAATAAAAAAAATCAAATGTTCCAGATTAGGCATTAATAATATATTGGAAATAAGAAGAAGAACATTTTTTAGGGAGTATGCTAGTGGAACCTTTCTATTTAAACCCCAGATATTAAGATCATCATGCCAAGATCAAAAGAGCTGTCTAAGTCCCCAAGAAGGACGGGTGGCTGTGAACGCCTATAAGTGTAGCAATGACTTACAAACAACTCAGTCATTGCACCATAAGGAAAAGAAAAAAGTAAAGTAAAATAAGCAAATAATAAAGTGTCCAAGGTTTCAAATGACTGTTAGGTTGCCCAGGATATCAGCAAATTCAGGCCAAGGCCATTTCAGAAGAGGAGTCCTATACCAGCTGGGAAGCATGATATCATAGCGGGTCGGACAGCATAGGATTGCAGGCCAGATAAGAGTCTCCTAAAAGTGCTAATTTTTAATTTAAGCTACTAACTGGCCTAATTTTTTTTTATATAGCTGAGTTCTTGCCATAATCACACTTACATTTTTCCTATTTTCCTAGCAGGTCCAGCTGTAACACCAAAGTCTCCGTCTTTGACAACTGACTCTTCTAGGTCCATGGGGATCCTCTTTGGCCATTGATGATGTAACTCCTGTGCATGTGTAGGAGTTACATTGTCCCCAGCATCTGGGTCTATTTGCGGAAGTGCCACGTATAGAGCTGGCTTCAAACTGCAAAAAGCCAGGGAGGTTCTAATTAATATAAAAGGGGAGCCAAATAGTTAGAAAATTTTGGAAATTTGCTAGATCCAAATCCAATCTTATTTTGGAATAATTATTACAGATGTAAACTCATCTCTCTTTTACAGCGCTGACATCTCTACTTGGTCCTTTTTTCAGGTTCAAGACCTTTGGTCATCTTGATTGGCCAGACTGGAATTATATAACTCTTCTGCATGTGCACAGGAGTTCATTCATTCCAACCCCCGAGGTATGCTGCATGTAGAGCTCTGTTTACATTATAAAAAAGATTACGAACAGGCAGATCTGCTAGCCATATTTTGTTTTTCTAAATCCATGTTTATTTCCATTTTCTGATATTTTACTATACTTTGTACATGATTACTGAATAACTCACTACTATTTTAAAACTCTACTGCTTACCAGCGCTTTTTTCTTTTGACCTGATAAAGGTTTCAATTTACCCCGTAGTACATAAATTTTATAGCAATACTTACACTGTCCCCATGATTCATTTCTTCATAATCAGCCCATTCATGCACCATGTATGGGTTAATAGGAATTAGCAAGGGAAGGAAAATGCTTGTCTAAAAAAAAAAAGGCTGAATTTTTACTTTTTTGGGAGAATAATGAAAGGTCACTGGAGAATGTTGGCTCGAGCATAAATTATTGAAAAATCTGGGCTGGATGTTTGGCTTCCACATGAACTAATGAAATACTTGTAAGAAAGTCCAGGAAGTATCTTTTTCCTTTTTTTTCAGCGAGCGCTACAGGGGTCAGAAGATTAGGATGTAGCAGATGTGGTTTATTAGGATGAATTTAGGTGTCAGGTGGATTTAAGAAATGCAAATTAACCAGAATTCTTGAAAATAAATTTTAGCATATAGACATCCACATTTTGTTACTGAGGGAATAACCTTGAAAGTGCCAACTGAATTCATACGTGGGTACAATGTGAAAAGTTTAGTTACAGATAAAAAAATTATGTACACACTTTTAGTTGGATCACACTACTAACCTGTGCTCATTAGGCTTTTAAGGTTAGAGTTTTTCATAGAAGGACTGATAATGTAGTCTGTAGCATGTAGAGATACAACACCAATCAAAAACCAATCACCCTTTCCACCAGTCAAACTAAAATAAACTTCGAGCAGTTAGTATTAGTTTGAAAGTTTAAAGAGAAACTAAACTGAAAATAAAAAAAACTAATTACCTTTAAATCTACAGATCCCTTGATCCTGCTGAAGAAGTCCTTGCTCGGTTCCCCCACCGTCCTGGAATTCTCCTTCGTCCAGGTGCGGAGGAAGTTCAGGGGGCCACAATCTTGGTCCGTCTTCTTCCTTCTTCTGGCTATGTGACCTGACTCTGCACTGCGCAGACAAATCGAGTGACGTGGCCTGCTGTAAAGGGGAAAAAAAGGTGCCGATCCCAGTACACATGCGTGGTTTGGGCATTCCTTTCCCCTCAATTAAGGAAAATGCCCCAAGATCAGGCATGCACAGAAGGAGCAGCCAGGAGTCGCCTATGAATGTGTGAGGTAGGTATCCTAGCAGGCTTTGCGCTCCCATTCAGTCTTGATTGCCGTGGCGATCAAGACAGAAGAGGAGGGCCTTCACCCTATTTTTTGTTTTTTAAAAAGGGTGTTGCAGAAAAGGGTTGTCTACTTTTTTATAAAAAGTAAAAATTTTAGTTTATGTCCACTTTTAAAGCTATTAAAATGTAAAAAGAGATTGACTAATGGTAAGTGTAACTGAGTTGTAGGTCTGGCCGTGTACTGCACATATACTTTCTCCATAAACCCTAATAATGAAGCCACGTAATGGCATGCCTCCAATTGGTCTACAAAAGCGGGCTTCTCCAAGTACAGATAAAAAAAAAGACTAATAAGATCTGCGAAGGCTGAGGACTGTCGATGAGGACCAAGGTGTGTAGTGGGCACTTTATATGAAAGGTGAAGGACTAGGGGGGTAGCAATTATTCCCAACATTATTCAAACTATATTTTGCCATAAAGTAGTATTAAAGATAGCTCTGACGATATGATTTAAATCTTAAAGATCCTGATCCTACTCCTTTAGTGATTGGTAATTGACTAGGATTATAAAAACATGTACATACCAATTACACACATGACTCAACATTACTGCAAAATAATGCGTAACTCAAATATTAGACTGCAACACTTTCATTAAAATAAACCTACCAGTCATATATTCCTTATGTACTGTATTCAACTGAATTTTACTTTTTTGTCTTTTTGTAGCCACAGAAGACCCAAGATTATAGCCATGGACTAGAAAAAAGTCATATTTCCCATGAAGTGATGCAAGCTGTGCTCAGTGTAAGCCATACTGAAGGGATGGGCATGGAAAAAATATTACAAAATGTCAAGTAAAGGACTGAAAATGAGCAACTCTCTAATTTCATAGTACGTATGAAAAGTCTTAATTGACTACATTTAATTTTTTTCCTAATTTTTAAATGAGATCCTATAATTAGACAAAATTTCGTCATATACAATTAAACTTATAAACCTTAATTGAAGGATATACATGATCAGGCAGTTCTTAACTATTAACATAGTACAAGCCATACTAATTATTTGTATCCAATACACCCTTACCTATCTTCTTGGCATTTTTAAAGAACCTAAGCCCCTATTAATAGATATGAGAAGACAATAATGAACAAATTGGGGTTAACCCTTATAACTCTGTCTTTAGTTCTTCATCCTCATTTTACAATGATAAGTGCAGATTGCTCTAAATCCCTGGGTTGTATATAAATTTACTTCTGCTTCAAGTATTCACTTACTATAAAGTGTAGTAGTCACGTCAAAATGGTTTGGATGAGATTCTCAGTGTTGTCTATTTGATGATGTCAGGGTGATGCAATAACTGTGATATTTGTCAGTAGTCATAATGGAAGATCTGATGCTCAACCAAGTGCTGTAAGTTAAGGCTAAATTTTTAGCACTGGTCTGTAGTCAAGTAGGAAGGCATGATGGGACTGATTTATTGAAACTCCCCAAGACTGAAAAAGACAGACTATCATGGGTGACCCTGGGTAATCCAGCAAACCTGGAATGGATTCCTGAAAATCATTTCCTGTTTGGCAATCCTGGATTTGATTTTCAATCCTATACCAGATCCATCCCAAATCCATTGCTGTATCACCCAGGTTCACACATGATAATGTATCTTCTTTGATCTTGGAAAGCTGAAAGAAGGCCCGTTATGTCTCTTCCACAATAGCACAAATTTACCTGCTTGTTGGAAGTCTTCTGTAGAATGCATGTTCTTGGAAATGCATATGGTGCTGGAATAAATGTACTCCAATGTTCACATGCACATGAGTTCCATAACTATGACCCACCCAGTAAATTTGTGGGAGCCCATTGAGTTTTCTTCCACTTTAAAGACCAAAGGAACCTTTATTTGATAGGATTATCTGTTTAAAAAAACATTTAGAGGATAATTACGAGGAGTTTGAGGATAATTTAGTAGAAGAATGTAAATAAAATTACTATTTCTAGTATATAAAACGAAAAATATTTAGTAAAGGACATTGCAGGAAAGTATGTTGCTTTGCCCCTTATAGATGCAAGCCTATTGTGTCTGATGGTAAACCAAGACTTGCACTACTCAAAGTGTTGATACAGATAAATTACAGCAGGTTACCAAGCTTATTTGGGAGTAAATAAAAGTAATTATGCTCCTTTTATCATATTCCAAGCTTTCTTGCATCATGGTTCATAGATATGTGTATATAAACAAATATGATGCAGGTCCAAGTGTCCAGGAGCATCTGCTTGTTCAACTCATCATGTTAGCTCACATGCGCCAGCAGGCTGATCCTGATACTATTTATTTGACACTTTCTCCAAATCACTGATCAAAATCATATCTAAAACTTCCTCTGCTCCTAAATGTACGAATTTCTACAAGAATTAGGGCTGATTTATAAAAACTAGAGTCCAATAGATCCATTTTCTCCAG
>NC_092859.1:140814058-140865552 GCF_032062135.1 Pyxicephalus adspersus | reverse complement strand
GTAAGTATGGGTAAATTATGTATAGTCTCTGGTTTGATATCCAGAAAAAAAAATTCTGGCAGTAGAAAAAAATGATAAATGTCAGATATTTTTAAAAGGCATCTACAACTATGCAGAAAAAATGGAAGTAAAATGGAATAGTAGGCATTTATTTTAACAATGTGATGTTTTTTCGCCATTCTTAGGCACTCATAAGCAGCCTTTTCTTTATTTGACTCAGCAGGATAGGGACATATTTGGAAAAACACTTGAAAACCCCTTTCTAAACATTAGAGATATTAGCACTTATTCTGTAAATTTCTAAAGGACTGCATATAAGTATGTTCTTGGGTAAGTGAAAGAGGAAATCAATTAGATGCTCTTGGAGTACTTTTTTGCATTCATGAATATTTTACATCGATGGACAAAGAACAGTTACACTTTCATAGCACCTTTCACCTCACTTGTCATTAAAGTGCAGAATAAGAAACACATTTGTACATGAATAGTCCTTTTAGACAAGAATTTCAGGTACGTAAACTAAAAAAACTTTGAAATTAAGGAGAAGATAGTAAGAAGTCTGAACTGAAAGTTTAGGTCATTTAAATTAACACATTTTTTTAAAATCTGTTGGCCATATTAAAAAATCTCATAAAATACTATCTGCATATTTATATCCCTTTGCAACTATTACTTTTATCACTATCTGATCCATACATGACCTTCAGCTGAACAGGCTCAATAACCTAAATATATTTCTCAATAGCCATCTTGTAACTGTGGATGTGATACCATTATTTGGATGCATAGAACCTGTCCAAATGTAGCTGTGGTAGGAAGCCAAAATGCCCATTCATTATAGGCTGCCTGCAAAAAAACTTCAGAAGGAAGGTGGGTACACAACCAATCTCCCTTCACAACAAGAGCTGTAATGATAGGTTGGGTCTCAATGAATTACTGTACAAATCTGAAAGAGATTTAAAATACAAAAAAATTTGCACCTCTAATGTTTAGACATTTTTTTCTTATACTAGAGTTCATATTTAAGGCATAACTATGGCTCTTGTATGACAATCTAAATAAGTACTGAATCAATTTACTTTGTGATGCATAAGCCTTATTAAGCAAAATCCCTACCTAACCTTCCCTGTGTATCCCAAATCTTTCTTTATTTGTGTTTAATATCAGACCCCCTGCTCCGAGTTTATGCCACAATAGCAATCCTGCCAATCCAGAAATTAGTGGGTAGGACTAGGTGTGGTCAGGCACTAATTGACATTTGCATCATTTCAAATCAGTGGCGAGGATGGTAATTTCCAGGTGTCTAGGAACATTTTCTTATCCTACTCTAGGTCAACCAGGACAAACTGAAATTCATATGTAGTATGTTTTATTAAATGTCTAGGTGGGTTACACTATATCAGAGAGACCACAGAAAGGTATTGATAGACATTAACTGACAAATTGAGCTACCATTACCCAGTACTGCCTGTTTATCAACTTGAGTATATGGCAATAAACTATAGTTTAAGAAGAAATATCAATGATCCTATTCTACATATTATGCAATCTGGTTTCAAAGCAGATGTTGCAATACATTTGTTTTAATTAATTTTTTTTTCAGTTTTTCTAATATTAATAATAATATTATCTTGTAATTATATAGTACCAACAATATGTATGCAGTACTGTGCAAAGTCCATGGTCATGCTACTAACTGTCCCTCAAAGGGGCTCACAATCTAAAGCTCCTACCATAGCCATATGTCATCACCAAAATCTAAGGGCAATTTTTAAAGTAAAGCTAATTAACCTAACTGCATGTTTTGAAGATGGGATAGGAACAGGGGTGTAGTGGGGCAGGCACGGGTGGGAATGCTGTGCCCCCACTTCTGTACTTTTTTACAAATAATTTTTTGGTGGTCCATGGCTCTGGCCAGTCCACCCCCCTCCCCCGGAATCAGGAGGGGGGCCCCACTGGGGGGGCGCACTGGCCAGAGCCACAGACCACATCTCCCGTATTGAATTGTAGGCTCAGGGTGATGGGCGGTTCAGAGCCCTGTGATGGGAGAGTTGGTGGGTTCTGGTATCATGACATCACTCTGGTGAAGGTGTCTTCCTCTTTGAGTGGCACAGGTAGGGGTGTAGTGAGGCGGGCACGTACCATGCCCCCTTTTTTTATTTATGTCTACACCCTGTTTAGGAAACCCATGCAAGCACAGGGAGACCATACAAACACCATGCAGATAGAGTCCAAACCAAGATTCGAACCTGAAACCCTACTGCTCCAGAGTGCCAGCTAGTAGGCCAAATTTGCCACCCACAGTTTTCATAATTTTTTTGATATTAATATGGTTTGTCTCAAACAACCATTTGATATGTCTGCTATGTTAAGAGTTTATGATGATGTTGAATAAGGAACATCGTCTGATGGTAAAGGTACAAAGTTAGTCAGGTTGAAAGAAATCAATCCAAAACTGCTGGCAGTTGTAGGAATGAATTTAGTTTACTAAAGCCTTTTACATTATCAAAATAAATTATCACTCTGTAAGGGAATTTTCACTTAGCTTACTGAATGAGGAGAGAACTATATTTGCAAAAAATAACCAATCACCTGCAAGAAAATAAAAAAAAGAAATTTTCCTGCATGTGATAACTGAAGTTCCCTATCCACTGCAACAATCTTTTTAGATTTTCATGACAGATAATTGTACATTTTAAATCACACTTTACAAAGTTTTATTGTATTTACCAAGCTGACTGATGATTCTTTTTTTTCTATTTACAATATCAGTAGCAAACTTTTTATAGTATAATTTTTTTTTTTGCATAATAAAATATTTTGTTTGTTTTTAACATCAATTTGGTTAAGCCAATTCCAATCTTAACTGAACAACTCTGATTTATGGGTGATGTCCACAAATGAAACTATATATATATATATATATATATATATATATATATATATATATTAATAAAAGGTATGCAATGAGAGATAACATAGCCATACAGGGGCACAATGGACTCCGAATTCCTTCTCCTATTCAGAGGGCTGAGAAATAAGAAAATGATATCACTGATTTAAAATTGAGCATCACTTATTGTAGTGTACATCAGTAATAAGACCACATTACTGGTGTTATAAATTATACATAGTATGCATTATATATGTTGGATGTGCAGAAAAAGGGTAGAAAGCTCTCAAATTAATAAAGTCACACCTGGGAGTTACAACACCGCGGTACACTTACAATCTTTGTTAGTTTTTGCCTTCAGGCATTATACATTAATATTAAGGAACAAAAATGTATATAGTTAGCATTGGTAGAAAAGGTATAAGAAGGGCAATCAGCTGGTGGCAATAATTGATTTAATGAGATTCATGGCATTCTAATTGCTGCAGTAATATCAGAGAAATATCCTCAAGCTGCAATGAATGTGTTATCGTTAGGATATATACTCAGGGATACTTTTAGTATTGACCAAGACTTTGAGCAGAAAATTGTGCAGACGATTTTAAAATATGTTTATATTGTATTTGTAGTTGCTCAAATTATTTTTTCAATTATTGAAAAGCAGAAATAATATATTACTTTTAAATAATGAGTAGGAAAGACAAGAATGTAGGGTCTACTACTGCAAGTTTGCAGTTATTTACCCATTGTTTGGCATGGTGGATAATGTTCTTTGTGCTCCATCTAGGCATAATGTTAAAATACCTACACACTTATAAATACCAATACCTTCTAATATACTATTTTCCTTAAAAGGTGCTTGAAGAAGTTTAGAAAAATGACAAAACTAACTTTGCAGTGGTGTTTCCCCCTAATTACAGGGTAAAATGTTTCCCTTTTTCCCTGTAATGCTCCAGGTTGTGGATGGACCTTCAGTGTTCTTACTTAAATGTAGTCCTACATTGTACAGGATGACTACATTGAGGTTGCCACCAAAAAAGCAGGTTCAGAGGACCAGTTCCATGAAAGCCCATGGAAGTAAGGGATAAGGAATATGGAATATGTACCTACATATAGGTGTAGGGGGAAATTATAGGTGATGTAGGGTAGGCGACACTCTCGGGTCCATGAGTTTGGGTCTAGGAGTACCAAGTTTATGAGAACCTTTTAAAGTACTTGCATAAACCATAAAATGATAACTGGTCTCGAACAAGCATGGTCAATGTTTTGGAACAAGCACGGCGGGTAAGAGGGAATTTTGAACCCCAGATTTGTGCACTTATTCAGTCATTTGGAAAATACTTAAGCCAGAGAAAGTCAATAGGTCAGAGGGAATTTTGAACCCATGATCTGCATAAATTGCTAAAGCCAGACAAAGCCAGGCCATTTTGATGGTCAGAAGAAGGTCAGCACTAGTTTTCTCTCAACTTTCCTCTAAGTGGGAAATGATTCTTTCAGCTTCAATAGCAATCCATCTGCAAAACTTGATCCACTTCAAAATGTTAATGAGCGCAAAGAAAAATAAAACTGTTTGCATGCAAGGGATCAGAGCGGCACGGGTTAAAAGTGAACTCCAGAGATCGGCAACAACACTTTGTGCATGGAAACATTTTTAGGCATTATAATTTCCCGGAGGATATCAAGTGGAGATGAAGGTCAGCTAGAACAATACCTGAAAATTAAAGGCACTCCATTAGGGAATTACCGTCTCACCAGATAATACGAGATTGGCAATTTAATAAGCAACATAAAATATGCATGTGTGAAACTTGTCATTTAGGTGGGAACAACAGCCTAGATGTTTTCCTCTCCTCCAATTTAATGTTTGTTTGAAGACTGCATATATTAAAACTATTAGTTATTTTACAAATTAACCTAGCTCTTGAGGCAGTGTTTGTATCGTTGCAAAAATATAGATAAAACAGAAAGAGCAAAATGTTATTTTAATTCTATGGGACTTTTTAAAAGTGCTAAAAACTTAAATGATATACTAGTATTAGTCTAAAATAGTCTTGATTAAAAATGTGAAAAATCCAGCCTTAAAAAATTTTCCAAACAAAGCAATCTGATACAATCGTGGACCAAACTATAGATGATGTAGGAGAGGTCACTGTCCATGGTCCATCAGGTTGTGATACCAAAGGATAGCTACATTATTTATCTGTGTGGTCAGGTTATATTCTGTACAGAATAATAGATTTTCTCTCCTTCGCATTCTGTTTTGCTTTGTTATCTGCTTTATAAGCTGCCAGGAGGCTTTTTTGGCCTCCTTAAAAATAAGCAACGATTCCCAATTTTATTAAAAATTTTATTAGAATACAAGTGGGGGATACACCACACTGGGAAAGGCCAAGCAGCTGCGAGCTTTCTTGAAGCCTCGGAGCTGCTCTTCCTCGGTCCTGCAAAGGGCTAAGCTGTGGGGGTCCTTAACAGGGAAATTCAGGGGGGTTCAGCTCTCTTGCTAAGAATTTAAACCCCTTTTAATCATTTTATGTGAAACCCCAGCCTCCCATTGCCCTGTTATCTAGTGACAATCATGTATGACTCTGGCCAAGCAAACTCCTAAATAGCAATGCCATAGATACTATATTCTAGCAACACTATAGGGTCTGTAGACAATGTAATCAGCTTGCGTAATGATATTGTTTAATTTAATGCAATATTCTGACAATAGTTTTTTTTTTGCAACAGCAAGGTAACAGGATTATTCATGTACGGGGAAAATTCATGTAGATGTTTCTACCACCACCTTGACTTGGAAACTTCACATGCCAGCTGGAACAAGGCTTCAAAAGAATGGGTAAACTAAAATACAATACATCCTTGACTTCTGACTTTACAGAGATCTTCAGATTTGTGCTGGGTCATGAGGTTCAAACCCATTTAAGAAGGTCGGCTGGGCAGCAGCTTTGCAAGTTGTTGTGTTTTCCATTTGAGCAATTTCTTTCTAGCAATGACTAATCAGTAGCTCCACAATATTCTGCACAGGCCGGACGTCCCATGCTTTTTAGTTTTCGTACAACTGTCCTACTATTGCTCAACACCTACTTCCTCTGACTGCAAGTTATGTTCCTCCTTCTATAGACACATCAGGGCCTGATTTACTAAAGCTCTACAAAACTGGAGAGGATAGACTATCCTCGGAGAACCTGGGAGATCCAGAAAACCTAGAATAGAATTTGCTATTACTTGACAAATGTTTTTAATTCTAGACCAGATCCATTCTAGGTTTGAGGGATCGCCCATGTTTACTCATTATAGTCTTCATTCTCCAGTTATGGAGAGCTTTATTAAATCAGGCTCTATTGCAATGCAGGGAAATGTAGTCTGACATTGACTTTTGGTGTCACAGGGTCAGATCTTATTGACCTTCTCAATGGTTGAACCCAGGGATGGGAGGAAGCAGCTTTAGTGCAGTGTGCAAGCATAATTATACTCCACACTGTTTCTATCCTATAGTTTCTGTTTGTTAAAATCTAGGTTGGGTTGTCTTTAATGTTAAGAAGTATTGGTTGAGAAGTGAAAGCACTGTTCCAAATCTTCATGTGCAAAAACTCCAACAAACCAGAACATAAATAGTATTTTTTTATCTGTCTGTACATGAAATAATATAACAAGGAATACTCTAAAATAGAAGCCATGATCTGCAAAAAGAAATTTAATTCAATCAGCCGTTTTGTCATACTAGGTAAGATTTTCTCTTTAGCCAGCATGGGACGTTTTAAGAGTGATCATAAAAAACTTTTTTTTAATATGCTCTTTTGTATTTTTTGAGGGTCCTATGCAAGCTTTAAACACAGCATGCTTTAAGAAAGGTTCAGGACGCGAGGCCCATTTTAAACAACGTACAATAGGAATTTGCTCTTCTTTTGCATCGCTTTCATCTCTCATGGTTCTTTTAGCAGACGTGTGTTGTTTGTAGTTGCTTTCCCATTTGTGAGCTCTTAGTTTGATGCAGCTCTGGGGCCACATGTCAGAGGCTGTGCACAAAACGGCTCACAGACTAATTCTTTCCTTACTTCTCACAGTGTTGCCTGAAGCAACCATAGAAACGGTATGTGACAGGCACTCAGGGACTCGATCCTGCCACTGACATCCTTTTCACTGCCTGATGAAGACATCACATGCCAGAGAGCACATTGAAACAAGGTTAAGCTCTCAGCGCTGTGACCGGCTTTGTTCTATAAAGGCTATTATATTGGAGCTAGCGGCTGTGCACCACGCTGTATTGTCTGCGTGACTGTTCCCCGCTTTAATCACCCCCTCTATTTAGAAGACGAAATAACAAAATATGTTTATTAGCAATTAAAGCAAATGCCCGCGTATAAGGATTTTATTCTCATAGCTCTTACTGATTTTTTCCAATTTCTATTAAAGTAGGTTTCAACAACAAAAAAAACAAATTCCTGATTGTTGTGCATGTAAGGATAAAACAAAAAAGATATTTCATATAAGTGGGACTGTAGTTACTCGTAGGCACATACAGAATTGTACCTACGGCAGATGGGTTTAGCAAAACAGTTTAAAATTGGAGAGTTTTTATTATGTGTTCCAAGAGTCAGGATTGAGTACCTAGGGCCTGCCAGAGGAAGTAAGAAGAGGAGCCCTCCATAAAGTTAAAGGAAAACCAAACCTTTATTAAAACCTTAACATAGCATAGAGCATTGCTACACAAGGCATTTTGTATTTTAATGGTATTAACAATTAACAACTTTCTGCACTTCTACACAGCAATCACAAGCACATAACATTGCAAAGTAAAATCACATTACAACGCTTAGAATGAATATTTTGCGTGTAGTATAAATCCTAATATATTCACCCATATCTACCTAATACCTTTCAAGTACATCTCAAGTACTTCTCAAGTACATTCACCCATCTCAATTTACACAGTACAAATAAACACTTTCACTATGCCAGTTCTTTCCACATTGGGATTTTTCTATTGTACATTTGTATATAGTGCATTATAGTACAAAAAAGCTCCAAAATGTGCATGCTTGCAAGTTGCAACAACAGATACCTTACGCTATGAAATTCATATATTGCATCTATAAAATATATATTGTTTGTTACAGCCAATCATAATGCACAGATGGAAATGTTCTGTGCATTGTGGTACATTGAAAAAAATAATCCACAACATACAATATCTTTCTAGGCATTGTGGTCAATTTACAGTCCATTTAAAATTAATGCCCCAACACATTTTCTATGAACAAGAGCTAAAGCCCATCAATGTGATCAGACCCTTAGGCAAACTAAAAAATGTGTGCCACCCATACTGCCCTAAGTTACACATGAATTGCTTCAAGCATTTCTTCCTCTGGTAAACAGTAAAAACTTGTAACTTGTAGAATTAAATTTATTTTAGTCACTACTTAAAGGCCTCAGTAAGAAGACCAATAAAAAGGTGGTTCAAGTAGCCATGTTGCAAAAAAGCACCCCTGGGAGTCCTGGCACCCGCACTCTGATTGCCTTACCTCCCTTCCATGGCACAGCATAACTTTTTACTGCCCATGAGATATGCTTCCCAGGCAAAAACTGGGCAGGACCATGGTGGCATATGAATCATAGGACGATGGCAGTCATCTATGTATGGAGAATCAGGGAGGCTGGTGGGCTAAGGATGCAAAGGAGCATGCAAAGCTCTGGAACTGACAGTGAGCTGCAAATTATAGCATCAGTGACAAGATGGCAGTGGAGTTGTTTTGGTATTTCCTTAGAGCTGCCCCAACTCTCGGGAACGGTCTTCCTCGTCCTATTCTGCTTGCTCCTACTTTCTGCTCATTTAAAAGAGCGCTCAAAACCCATTTTTTCAAACTTGCCTACCCGTCTTCTTCTGTCTTTTGAAACCATCACTACTTCCCACCACTACATATCTCCCATCCTATTGTGTGTGAAATTGCCCCTCCTACTAGATTGTAAGCTCTTCCATGGCACAGCATAACTTTTTACTGCCCATGAGATATGCTTCCCAGGCAAAAACTGGGCAGGAGCATGGTGGCATATGAATCATAGGAAGATGGCAGTCATCTATGTATGGAGAATCAGGGAGGCTGGTGGGCTAAGCATGCAAAGGAGCATGCAAATCTCTGGAACTGACAGTGAGCTGCAAATTATAGCATCAAATACAAGATGGCAGTGGAGTTGTTTTGGTATTTCCAAAGGGTTGGTGCCTTCCAAAACATTTTCAGGTCTTTCCAGGGGGCAGTTCAAATAATCCAATTCTAAATTCAAACGTTGCATTTTCTAATTCTGACACTGACCCTTTACATATGATCCACTCTTACTAATCCAAAAAGAATCCAAAAAGAATTAGAACCTCTAGTGCATTTATTCCTGAGCTATGTTTTAGGATTGCACTGAGACTGTGCCATAAAAGAATAAACAATGAGCAATATTCTGCTTGCTCCTACTTTCTGCTCATTTAAAAGAGCGCTCAAAACCCATTTTTTCAAACTTGCCTACCCGTCTTCTTCTGTCTTTTGAAACCATCACTACTTCCCACCACTACATATCTCCCATCCAATTGAGTGTGAAATTGCCCCTCCTACTAGATTGTAAGCTGTTCGGGGCAGGGTCCTCTCCTCCTGTATCGCTGTCTGTATTAGTCTGTCATTTGCAAGCCCTATTTAATGTACAGCGATGTGTAATATGTTGGCGCTATATAAATCCTGTTTGTTAATAATAATAATAATAATAATAATTGCAAGGGCAACGCGAGTAGATCGCGGAGCCCTGACTTTCAATATAAACTCCACCACACACAGGAGGTATTAAGTCCAAGTTTTTTTTTTTGTTGGTAGATTATTTTGACCTTTTAATTGTCATTTTAAAAGTAGCTCACAAGCCAAAAAAGAGCATCTTTAAAGCTCCGGGGTACTCCTCAAACATTTCAATTGGTTTCCACTACTTTGAAACTCACCATGATAGACAAAGATCATCCAATGTATTTGGGTATCTTTTTGTGCCAGTAGCTTTTATGTTGCTATTTTACTTACAATTTTTAAGGTTGCCTTTTTTTCTGGAAAACAAAAACCTTTTTTGTGCTTTTTGTAGCATTTTTAAAGGGCGGGTGGCTACTCTAGTATAATATAAAAGAAGACAGGACTACTCTGCATTGGCCACTGATGTTCCATGCTATCCTGCTGATGTCTGGCGAGATACTTTAAGCATTTTGGGACTGATATATATGGTTTATAATGGTTTACCCTTTGAAAATGAGTCAGATGTATAACTCTTCTGACACTAATAAGGTATTTATTATTTCATGTGTATATCAATCACATAAACACAAGTGTGTAACTAAAATGAATATACATGTGGTTAAGAAAATTGATTTCTATTGTGTAACAGTTCGGTATGCCGAATTGTAACATGCTGTAAATTGTTTTCCTTGCTATACATTGTTACAGTACTGTTTACTATATTTTTGTTCAACTGTTTGATACCTTCTACCTCTGCCGGATTAAGCACTGTAAATCTGTTTTGTTGGTTGCTAATAAAAATAAATAAATACGGTAAATAAAAAGAATATTTATTCCAATGTTGAATTATGTGTGAGTAATATTATGTGATGTCTAAGATGTAATTTTATATAGTATATAGTTTCCAAAGGTCAAAAAGAATTCCCATAGATTTGTGACTCCAGTTTTGCATACATGATACTTTCCTTACCCAGAAATGTGTTAATTACCAGAGGTGTTACTGCTGTCCACACTGCTAGCAAATATGGTGTGTTCATATATATATATATATATATATATATATATATATATATTAGTAAGAAACAAGAAAGCATTGCACACTTTTTTGTATGTACACATTTTTTGTAATTAGTAAAGTGGATACATTAAGCTCCAGGAGAATTTGTTGCAGGGAAGATTTATTGCGGATAAAAAGGATTCAGTGGATGGCATTACAAATCAAAACAAAGTCTCTCATTATGGAGGCTAATAATGTCTTAACTATGGTTCAACTCCTCTTTTATGCTCTTTCACACAAAATGTGAAACGTGTTGACACCTGTTAGCTCACTAAATAAGCGTGGGAACTCAAAGTAAAATTGTGAGGTGTTAATTCACTGTCCACTGATATTTCATTTGTAATCTCTGTAATTAAGTTTCGATATATAAAAGTGAGTTAGCACAGTGGAATAAGCAGTAGAATGTGATCACAACATAAGGCGTTATTCAGAAAAGTCAGAGACAAAGGGAAGAAGACTCATGCGGAGAGCACTCTAAAAAACTATGTTTTATTTGGTGATTAATTATACACATTTATTACTATTTTGCTATATTATCCTATATGAAAAAAAGAAAAAGTAGGCAACCGTGTAAGTCTCTTGTCAACATTCTTCTTATATACTGAGCCATTCATGCGCAACTAAGTATACAGAATTGTTGGACTAAGTAGTTCCCATGTGCAAGTATGAAAGTTATGTCACCCTAACCCATTCAATGAAGATGGGACACCAACCTATATGAAGAATGGGTGAAGGAGAAAGCGTTGGAGCCCAAGGGGATTACAGTGATCACAGCCCCAGAGGTCTCCTTCTGGCTGGTAAATCTGCCTTAATTTGCTTTGCATACTTACAGATTATGGAAAACACCTCCCCAACATTTCCAGTGGTTTAGTTACACTTTATTAAAGAAATCTTCTGACCCATTTCTCTTTTAATACTGGTTTTGAAAAACAGTTAAGCAAACTATATAAACAAATAAAACTATATATATATGTTTTCTAATTTAATATATAAGGGGTTATAGAAAACTAAGGGCAGCTTTTAATATGAGTTTGCCTTTCTATAGGTGTTATTGGAATTCTCTATATATGTACTCTATCTTTGAAAAGGGATATACAATTAAAAGGTCTGACCATTAAAAAATGATATTTTGTTAGCAACCATGTTTTTTTTAAGTTTAAGTTGTCATTTCTTGAAGTTTCTTGAACCACAGATCTCTTTTTTGTGGTTCCAGGTTCCATTCCTGTCCATCTTGGTCTTGATAATACAAAATAAAGTTCTACAGATAGAACATAAGCTTTGTAATTACGAAGACATGTCCAGCCCTAGTAAACCTGATTTAATAAAGCTCTCCAAGAGTGGAGTAGGAGTCATAGGAGAACTTGGTTAATTCAGCCAACTTGGAATCAACTTCTTAAAACTCATTTGCTATTAGTTGACATTTCAGGAGCAGTATTTTATACCAACTGTGACACTTGGTGTGTAAATGTTATGGTTTCAGGGTTTATTGCTAGCTTCCTGTAATCTAGTCAACTAGAAACTCTACACCATATCAAAATATAATACACACTGGCAAATCTACCAAGAAACGTCTCAAATATCGAGGCTTATGGACTAGCCTAGGTAAAGCCCTGATTGCAATACCATTAAAATGCTATTGGGCAATCTGAAAAAGGCAGGTAATATAAGAAACCCATGGACATCTTGTGAATTAAATAATTTTAATAATGTCACTCGAAATATGTCAGGTGATTTTGGAAGAAACCTACAAGCAATTGTGTGTGCTAAAGAGGGCAATATCAGCTTCTGGTGCTGATGCCAAGGGTGTACTTACTTTTGCATGGAAGATCTGTATATTCTGTTCCCTAGAACATCTGAGATATAAATGCATTTTATTTACAATCAAGTGTGATCACAGAAGCCATGGATGTATTACCCAGTGCGGCCGTCTTGTTATGTTCTCTTTCCACCTGATTATCAGAGTGCACATAATAGATTAGACAACTACAAAAGCCAGGACCACATCATTGTAGAGACAGTGGAATACATTATACAATAAAATCACATTAATTATTTTGTTTTATGCTGCTCCGCATCTCTGTAATGTTTGGTTATGTGTAGAACAGAAAAGAGGCCATAGCTGAGGTGCCAGGCTTCCCATCAGCAGGCTAATGAAGACATCGCATCCCTCTCCAAAGACGGCTCTCAGGATCTTTCTCAACTTCAAAGATGTCAGCCTGCTAAAGAGCCCCAGGTAAAATCAATCATACGTTACAGAGGTGAGCTCAGCGTTTATGGTTAAAATCCCTATATACTCACAGAGCAGAAAACACCATATATTCACATTCCTTTTTATTAGGGCATAGAGCTAAACCTACCTGGAACTGAGATTTGGAAAAAATGTCATCAGCAAAACATTTGTTACAGCCATCTTTTCGTGTGTTAGGACACCTATGACATTTCCCATTGGTCTATCCACTCTATTTCTTACCTTCATGAAATAGTTGAGGACTCCAATTATCTTGATGTTCATAATAGTAGGATTTAATGTAACGCTGTGAAGAAGTGTGATCCATTTAATAGTGAGAAGGAATTAGCTCGATCTGTGCCTATAAGGCAGAGATGAATGGTTTCCCTCTTCATCTGCCATTCTGAACCAGGGTTTGTGGAATCCTAGGGTTCCTCCAGAGACAGCTAATGGTTCCTTGAGCTATTGCTGGTTGACCTTTCTTGGGTTGGTGCCTGGCATGTTTTGTGTCCAACACCACTTGGCAGAGCCATTGGCTTGATGCCAGTGATCTTTTAGTGTCTGTAAAGGTGGAAGAAGGAATCACCAGCTAGGCAATCTTCCTGAAGAAGTAGAAAGTTCCGCAAAATGCGTAGAATCAACATTAATAAGATACTTTTCTGGGAGCTACTATTTTAAATACCCCTTTAATGTTTTCATGGCTTATGTTTTCAAATATATTTAATTATTAACCTAATTATTTTTTACATTTGTATTTCATAAATGTATGTATTTGGATTGATTTTAAAGCCTTAAAAGTCCCAGACTTTGTGCTTTTGCTATCTTAGGATTTTATAATATAGGGATGTGAAACACCAGGTGGGAAATAATGTTGTCAATTTCATTGGCACAATGCCAGGTGTCTGTAAAAGTGGAAGTATGAGTCACCAGTTGGTCGATGGCCACTAGTGTAGGTAGCATATTCTTCCCCAACATCTCTGTCATCTCATTGAAAATTCTGCTTATTTATATATTGACATATTTGGCCAACTTAGCATGAGAAATGGAAAAAAACTCAGTGTAAAAGATTGGTTCTTACAGAAGGGTGCAGCTTTAGGTACCCAACCCTGCATTTGAGTATTTGGAAGGTTTTAGACATATGTTTAATGTTAGATAAAAGATGGCAGCTATCCTATCATCACTAATAACGAATATCTAAAGAATCTCTATAAAGCCAAGTACCAGGCCCCTTTCTATGTACTTAGGTCCCTTGGCACACTAGGTACCTGGTTTAGATGGCATACATTAGATTGTGAGCTCCTTTGAGGGCCAGTAGGTGACAGGACTCTGGACTTTGTACAGCTCAACGTAATATGATGGAGCTATATAAATACTGTGTATTAATAATAATAATAATTATAATAATAATACATATAGAATTGTTGATAGGCAGTCCTGGTATTAGGTGCTTGCAGTACTGGCTTCATACCACTTGGGGTCCCCAAAAATAAACTTGCTAATAGAAATATGTGAGTTGACCCAGGGGTTTTGCTCTGCCATTAGCCTAGCCAAACATATAAAATATGCATTCAGTGTTTAATACTATGTTTCAACCAACTGAAGCAAGGAGGCAATATGACACAAATATTTTTAGATAATATATGTTTTGGTAAGGGGTTCCAGTCTTTATAATACTGTATTTATATAAGTGGTTAGGTTATAATATCATTAAAGATAGTGTCAGATGTAAAAAGTAGTGTTAACATCCAGTGGTTGTGTAACTAAAAGTATGAATTTGGGTCTCCTGGGGCTGACAAAGCTGCAGCATACAACACAGCGTTCATTAATTATAAATCTGCATGATAATGTAATCTGCACTACAATGTATATTATACATATATGTGGTGTTGTTTGCTGGTACACAATTAATTCAATATATTTGCAAATGCAATCACTGTATAGGTTCGCTGCACATTTGCCTATAATTTGCAGCTGTTTTATCCAGTATAGCAATACAAGAATTCTGGAAGCCAGCAGCTGAGCCCAGACTTTTACACTGGTATAGAGCTTTGTGCTCCTTAATTTGAACTTGTAATCTGTATAAATCCATTTAAATGTGCAAGTGTAGATGTCACATGATGATGGCTTGCAGCTTTGTTAAGCATAAAAGGCTTTGTTATGCCCCTCTCTGATTTAGGTCTAATATAGCTTTAGAATCCGGGTTGATTTTAGGGTTGGGCAAACTAAGCAATGGCCCAGGGCCCCATCCTCTCCAGGACCCCAATAGACAGAATAAGAGAGATGTAGGCAGCTGCATTTCTGTGAAATTGCGCCTCCACTTCATTTGGAAGGGCCCAGTTTTATCTAAAACTATCCCTGGATTCTATATTTTTCTGATTTTATGGCTAAGCTCTGACAACTGTCGTTTCACTGCCAATTAATACTAGTCTGGTGGCCAGGGGGATGTCAGTAAGTAGAGCTTTGTCATTGGGCCTGATTTATTAAAGCTCTTCAAGGCTGGAGAGGATACACTTTCATCAGTGAACCTGGGAGATCCAGCAAACCTGGAATAGTAGTCATTTGTCACTTGCTGGCAAATGTTTTCAATCCTGGACCAGATCCATTCCTGGTTTACTGGATCACCAAACTTCACTGATGAAAGTGTATCTTCTTCAGCCTTGGAGAGCTTTAACCTCCCTGGTGGTCTGATTGGGTCAGTAAATTTAAATGTCAAACATTTTTTATATTTCCCGCCAGGTAAGCCCCCCAGCACACCCCCGCCGCATGCTCACACCTGCAATTGATCACGCTGGGGACGCGGGGCCAGGGGACACAAATGCCGGGAGAGCTCGAGGGGATCAGCTAAGCCCTTTACAATGAGTGTGGCTCGGGGTTTCTGCTTTTGGTACTGAAAATGAACCCTGAGCCACACTCGGGAATACCACCAGAAGGGTTAATAAATCAGGCCCATTGAGTCCGGAGAAGGTAGGCACTAGTAAAACAATGAAACTAAATCAGAGATAGACACAAAACAGTCTCTTATGCAGTATTGGGCATCTCATGTACAGGCAGGGAGAAAGGATGTTTAATGTACTCAAGCCCGGAAATGATGTGAGTTATGTCTGAATTAGTGCAGCTTGGATACACACTGTATCAGGTACAAATCCAGTGAGGGTTACAAAGTTCAAGAAGCAATTTCAGTACGGCCTAAAGAAGATCACCCTATACAACTCTACATGATGGAATGTAAACCTGTAGTTCAGCTTTAAAGAATATCTAAATCTAAAAACAAAAATATTCCTTCTTTTATGCTTTTTATAAAAAAATAACTTGGTGGTCCTTTCAAGAACCATAGAACATCTATGGAGGATCAGCATGGAGTAGTAAATGTGTGAGGACTACAAAATATCTCCCTTCCTTTTTCTCCTCTTCATATCATATTATAGGAGCAGGGATTCTGTAATTTGTATAGGTGAATCAGACAAGGCTAGTGAATAATTTGGTGTGCACAAGAATCTGCAGACCACTGGATTTATGGTGCGATCAAAAGGTATTCTTTTATTGAACTGATATATTAAAACAAAATCAATCAGCAGACCAGAAAGTGAACAAAAACCGTGGGGGTACACAAGCAATCCATAGACATTAGATGGTGGTAAGTTAGAAGGTATCTGACCAGCAATTCCTATCCCTGGGGGTACACACAAGTGATATGAAAAAAGAAAAAAAAATTGTGTAAAAGAGTTCTTCCCCTGGGAAAAGTCTGGTTGTAATTTGTTCTGGTATTGGCCAGATTCAGCAATAAGCATTTTATATCTGTGGGTTTTTTTTGACGAGAAGGCCATGTATGCCAGTGTCCAGACAAGCGATTCCACTGAACATCCATGACAAAGCATTTAACTGTGAGCTTCTTCCCTCATTTTACAGCTGAAACAATTAAAAATTTATTAGGATGCATGCAGGGACACTGAGTTAAATCATTTAAAATTCACTACAATTGGCTCACAAGACTCCTGATGACAAAAGGATGAACTTTTCACTGTCCTCAGTTGCCTGCCTGCCAGCATTAAATCACTGTCGCGTTTTACGTATCATTTTGTTTATCTGGCGGGAGATGAGCTCATTGCTTAGCGTAACCTCATTTATCACCACTTGATTCGATTCCAAAGAATCTAAATACTGTATGAGTGTTTAATATATTTAAGAGGTTCATATAAACAGGGCTCAGCACTTAGACACATCCATGCTTCCTTACACAAGGCAAGTGCATTATTCTAAATTACCACTAGATGGCGCAGGTGAGCACACAGGCATGCAATGATATAGAGATTAGAGCTGAACCAAAGATAAAAATGGAATAATTGCAAGCAGACAAGATCTTCATTGCAGAAAGGACAGCCTATGTCTCTTCTGCAATAAGATAAACATACTTGCCTGTTTTCAACTATTTACCTAATTCCTAATACATAATTATCCTCCTCTCCTTGCTTCTTTGCAAGCGTCAAATTTTGTTATTTTGTCAGAATTTGTTCATTTAATGCAGAAATCCCACAGTGCTGTCAAATGTTACCTCCCTTACCCCCCTCTTGGTGCCTAATCTTAACCCCTTCTTTCCAAGTGTCTAACCATACCCTAAACTGAACCCAGGGTCCAGACTGAACTTGAGCCTAAAATTAACCTTTTGGCTTATTGGTCAACCTTTACCGTACCACCAACCTTTCCCAACCTGATGCCTAACATACCCAGAACAGAAGTGGTGTTCTGTCAAATCTTACTAACCATCTGGTTTTGTTACCTGTAAGTTAAGGTCAGGCCCAAGGAGAAGGGGGTGCAGCCGGTACATCGCTCCCGGGCCTATGAAGCTCAACACGTCCCATAATTTTTGTTATAATTTAAACATTTATTTATTTAATTCGTTTAATTTTTTTGTATTTTTTAACATTTTGCAAGTCTGTTTAGTTTCCAAACTAAAGAGGAGCTTGGGTGACGGGGTACATGACAGCGATCAACAATTTACGATGTAGGAGACGTTCATGAAGGCCGCCCTGGGGGAGAAGCCATGTGGTCTACAAGGGTGTTCACCGCTTGGTGGCAAGGGGTTCCGGGTGCAGTAAGAAAAAAGTAAAAAATCTCCTGGCAAACAAATGTGTCATGTAGTAACCGCGTTCTGAGACACGGCAAATTCGGGAAGACGGACTAAGTGAACACGTACATGTGTGTGAAATTTTGTATAAGGGCCCACACACCTTCTTTGTACCGGGGCTCAGGTTTTCTCCCAGTGGCCCTGGGTAAGGTAACTCAAGGGTTAAGATTACAGGTTTGGTTCTGGGTAGGTTAGGTATCAGGTGATAGGGTAGGGTAGGGTACAGTAAATATAGGCAATGGGAGGGAGGGACAATTTAGACTCTAGGCAGGGATGGGTTCAGTTTAGGCACCAGGCAGGGGTTTAAAGTTAGACAGCAAAAATTAGGGTTGGAGATAACATTTGCCAGCACTGGAGGTAACAAAATCTGATGGAACATCGGCACTAATATCTCTTCCAAGTTCAAGATGTTGGGCCATCTTCATAAGCCAAGCTGTAAGTCCTTTGCATGCACACAGATAATCATTACCTCCCAGCAGCCTGCAATGCTGAGACTGTACACTGAGCTGCATATACAATTCATACATGTATAGGAGTAACTATGTTATATGGTTTTTAGAGGTACACTACTATTTTATCCCAGCTGCCAGTATAGGTGGGCATTGATAAGCTCAATAATCATCCATAAACAATGGTTGCCTGTCCAGGATCGGTCAGTCCAGGGTAGAGTAGGCAATTGCCCAGAGCTCCCACCTTTTCCAGGTCAGGTGTGCAGGGAGCTGGAACAAAGCATTTTTGTGCTCCATTTCATATATGCCCAGGGCCCTGTTTAGTCTAAAATAATCCATGCCTATTCCAACCAAAGGATCGATCCCACGTGTTCAACAAGCTCCTTAAGAGCAAATATTAGGAAACACATAAATTAGTAATAAATGTTTTATCTTATTTGCCAATGTAACTGTAATCTGTAGTCTGCAGCCAATTGGGTTCAGTTGCACAAAGTAAACTTAAATGGAAAACTAAAATTAGTATATTTGTTTGAATAATAAGGCATGCTGCTATATGCCATACATGAAATGCTGTATATTGCCTCATTATATGGTACACTTGGGGATCCGTAAGGTGAATCACTGCATTTTAAAATCATTGTTCTGCAACATTTTTTCCAGAAGTCTAACTACTACTAGGCACAGCAGGTGCAAAACAATGAGAGCAAGTCACCTTAAGGGACCATAGCACACAGCAAATTGATCACAGGAATTATATTTTAGGGCTCTAAACTGCTTTTAGAAGCAAAATAATATTCTTGCACCTGGGGCTTTGTGATAATGTCTTGTGGTTGAGAAACTTACTAGTCGATGAAAACGAGCTTTAGTTTGTTCTACGTTAAGATCACACATTAAAAGCTTTTTTTAATAGATTATTATTGGAATGCATACCATAGTGGGCATTATATTTCATTTAGATTCTGTTTTTTGTGTAATTTATTGGTATGAAAAGTCATAATGAAAAATACGTGCATGTGATCAAATCCTCCTGCGATTTCAGTATGTTTCCTAATAACTAATCACAATATAAATCATATTATAACTGCCTTATATTATACACTGCCATACCAAAAAGTGTCGCCAAGCTGGTGTGGGCAGGTATGATCCAAGCTGCCTGTGGGGCAATGTTGTGATCTGGGGTTCCTGTGTGTTATAACGTGGGGTGCATGTGGGTATAGAGTTATGATCTGGGGTTCCTGTGAGACAGTGGTATCATCTGGCGTGCCTGTAGGTGTAGTGTTATGATATGGGGTGCCTGCAGGTGTAGTGTTATGATATGGGGTGCCTGTAGGTGTAGTGTTATGATATGAGGTGCCTGTGGGGGCAGTGTCATTACCTGGGGTGCCTGTGGGGGCAGTGTCATTACTTGGGGTACCTGTGGGGCAGTGTTATTACCTGGGGTACCTGTGGGGCAGTGTTATGATCTGGAGTTCCCATGGGGCAATGTTATTATCGAGGTTCCTGGGGGGGGGAGTATTATGATCTGGGGTTGCTTCCATTTGGGCCCAAAAAAATGAGGTCAGCTGACTCCCTGAATATACTGAATGATCAGGTTTTTCCATCAATGGATTTTTTCTTCCCTGATGGCACAAGCATACTCCAAGGTGATATTGCTGGGACTCATCGGGCTCAAATTATGAAAGAGCAGTTCAGGTAGCACAAGACATCATTTTCACGCATAGATTGGCCATTAGAGAGTCCAGACCTGAAACCCATTGAGAATCTTTGGGGTGTGCTGGAGAAGACTTCATACAGTGGCCTAATACTCCCATCATCAATACAAGATCTTGGCAAAAAAATAATTGCAAATCTGCTTGGAAAAAAAATGCAACATTGTATAAGATTATTGAAATACCATGGCGAACGTGCAACTGCCTAGAGCTCACACCTTTTCCAGGTCAGGTGTGCAGGGAGCTGGAACAAAGCATTTTTGTGCTCCATTTCATATATGCCCAGAGCCCTGTTTAGTCTAAAATCATCCATGCCTATTCCAACCAAAGGATCCATCCCATGTGTACAACAAGCGCCTTAAGTGCAACTATTAGGAAATGTTCATTGCAACATATAAAATATCAGAGCACGCATGCCATAGTCCATATTCTAAACCGCACACTGTTCCCAGTGAGAAGATCCCCTGCACTAGAGGTTAAATGGGGACAAGTCTCTCCATTCAAAACCTCTAGTGCTCTCTTATTAACTGAGGAAAGCTTTCCTCAGCCAATCAGGGAGCACTATCCCTATTCCTGGATAGAGTTTTTCTGTCCAGGAACACAGGACTCCTGTGTTCTTGGATAGAGAAACTCTATCCAAGAACACATACAACTAGTAAAGGGCTGCAAGAGCAATCAGGGGACCGGAGCTGTCAGCTTTGCTCCCCTGATTTCTCTTGCAGTTCTTCACAGTCCCTAAAAAAAAACCAAATTTTCCAACCATTGACTTTAATTCAAATTCGGCATTCGATCACCCAAACAATATCCCACTATTTGATCGAATAGCTGTCAAATCGAATAGTGAGATATTCGACCAACACTACTCATCACTATGGTCATGTGCTGGGCATTCAATGGAACATGCCATACTCACTGTCAACACATGCCAGTCATTTACTGCTCCCATATAAAGTAAAAAAAGATCAAAGGAAACAGGTGCAGCCACCAAAGCTAATGAAAAGTAATTTATTGGCCCCATCCAAAAAATTGTAAGCTAAGACATATCCAATTTTTGTTCCTTTTTTAGATATAATTTTGTAGGACTTTGGCAGAACAACAAACATATTGCCTGTATAACATATAGCCTCATATAACTCTAAGTCAGTGTTTCTTAGCCTCAGTTCCATGAAACCATAGGGTTCCTTTATAGGTTGCAAGAAGTTTCTTGAGCAATGAACAATTTGTGCCTCCGAGTCCAAGACACCAGTGTTCCTTTTGGCTGTCTGTAAGGGTGAGATTCTTCCCCCTGGCCATCAATGTAAGAGGCATTCTGATTACTGACCACCACACCAATGTACGGTGAGCTGTGGATATAATAATTATAGTAGGGATTCCATAAGACCTGACAGGTATTTTCAGGTTTCTGCGATGTTAAAACTAGAGAAAGGCTGCTCTAAGTGGTTTCAGTGAATCTGACATTCATCTGAAACATTCTCTGGTGAAGTATCTTTTAGATCCATGTGTTTCAATGGTAGTAATTGATTTTCCACCAGGTATTGGGCCTGGTTTATTAAAGCTCTCCAGGGCTGAATACACTTTCAGCAGTGAAGCTGGGTGATCCAGCAAACCTGCTGCAAATAGCAAATGACTTTGAAGAAACCCTTTCCAGGTTTGCTGAATCACCCAGCTTCACCCAGCTTATCCTCTTGTGTTTTCTCTCCAGCCTTGGAGAGCTTTAATAAATCAGGCCCATTGCTTCAGTGAATGTGGATCCCTAATGTGTATTGTAGTATACTGCTGTTAGGGATATTGTACAATGCAGAATGTATCTGTTTATGTTGTTTGCCCCTATATTTCCTACAGCCAGTCCCTAAAGGCTTATTATGATGGGCATTTACTATCAGATATTTGCTCAATCTGGAAAATAGTGAAAATTTCCCTGATCGAAAAAAATTGATCATTTTACCTCTTTTGATACTTCTATAAACAGATTTTATCAGCATTCTAATCAAAAAAACAACAAGAACACTGGCAATGATAGTTTTGTTCCAATAAAAGATATACAAACCTGTGTGGCTGACTACCTCCAATCTACATTAAAAAAATAAAAAGAATTGTGTCAATCAGTATTGGATTAGTTTTTTTGGGATCGAAAACATTTACCGTAGTTTTTTAAAAAATGTTGGTTCAATTGCATTGTATCTTTTTATAATGTCACATTGTACATATCTACTTTGTGTTTCCTCTAACCTTAGATGTGATTATTCGTTTTATTGTTTGATTGAGACAAATCTAAGAGGTGCTTCTCTTCCTGAATGACTTTTTTCACCTCTTTCAAACACTTCTAACAGCTCGGCACTTTGAAGCTCTCCAGCTTGGGAAGACCCTGATGACATACAGAATCATTCTGCATGCTCCTTAGGTACACCTACAAGCTCTTAAAATTGAATACCGCTCAGACACATTAAGTGCAATGTGAGAATGCAGGAAAAAGTGGAATCCTTTCCAAACTGCCAGATAGCAGCCTTGTATTTATATTAAAAAAAAGTCATCAAAAATTGCATATTGTGCCCTTAATGTGCATCATACTTAGTGTGAACCTTTCATTAGCGTGCTGAAAAAATACCACAAATTCAATAATTTGAAGCAAAAGGTTAATGGTGTTATTACAACTATTATGCCTTTTAAAATCATTATCCTCTTGTATTTGTATGTGTGGATTACCTTCACCTTTCTCTGAACCCACTTTACCAGCTGTTTGCCTCAGCCATAAAGTTTGCTGAACATCATCCAAGGGATAGGATAAATGCCACGTTTTATCAATCAAGCCTTGGGGGATATTCAGCTTCCCACTAGCCTAGGACTATGAGGAGCTCGTTGCAAAGTTCCTATTTTGATTTTTAAATTGGTCATCAGCGAAATACTTACTTAATGTCAACGCACAAAATGATGCATCGCAAAGCAAGCCAGGCAAGTGATGTGCGGATCACATACTCGTCCAGTTCTCTGAAGGCTTAGAGGTCAAAACTAGAACTCGATCTGAAATGCTATAAAGGAAATAAAAGTAATATCATCCTGATACATGGAAATTATATATATATTTATATATATATATATATATATATATATATAATATTTACCTATTATTGGTGATTAAATAAAACTCAAGCCATAACATATATCTAGATTTTTGATACCGTAGGGCAGCCATTCTCCAGCGTTTGCCTGGGGTTTCTTGAAATGTGACTGATTGACCTCCCATCCTATGGTTTCAAGGCCAATGCCAGATGGCAGTGCCAGTGGCATGACATGATGATCTTTATACTTGTTAGTAAAGGGGGCATTCTGACCAACTCTGTAAGGGGTGCATTGTTCCTAAATACCACCTCTTCTCCCCACTTAATAAATTAGAGCAGAACTAAACTTAAATTAGAAAAAATTGTGAGCAGACGGGTTATTATTGCAGAAGGAACAAGCAAAGGCCCTTCTGCAGTAAAACATACCTACCCGCCGTCTTTTCATCAATGTACACTGATTGCAGCTCACTGTATCCCAGCAATCTCCTGCCTGCTGGGAATAAATGAATGCATGTGCACTTGCACCGGAACTATATAATTCGTGTTGAGATGGCCAAAGATCCAAAACCCGGCTGAAGATG
Source organism: Pyxicephalus adspersus (assembly GCF_032062135.1). Taxonomy (NCBI): domain Eukaryota; kingdom Metazoa; phylum Chordata; class Amphibia; order Anura; family Pyxicephalidae; genus Pyxicephalus; species Pyxicephalus adspersus. Next base: position 140,841,706 of record NC_092859.1, on the reverse strand, counting down.
GCAACACAGGACAGGTGAGAGTAATTAAAAAATTTGTGATCAGACAGGTAAGATCATTTTATTGCAGAAGGGATAACACCTGTCCCTTCTGCAACAAGGAACCTGCCTGCTCACAAAGTTTTTTCTAATTCAAGTTTAGCTCCACCTTAGTTCATCTACACTAAGTCTAGTGGGGGTTCCCCGGGACCAGAAAAAAAATTGTGGGTAAAAAGATTGAGAAAAGGCTGAAGCATGGAACAATTAAAATTCCTATCAGTTTTTTGTGTCCCTTTTGTGAAATGTATGTTGACTTCCTGTGCCATAGACACAACAGAAAGTAAAAGGAATCTGTCTAAAGTAATGGAAAGCCCCAGAACAACTATCCCTACTGTCCCCTTTTGTTTCTGCGATAACTTCGAAGTTTGAACTTTTATCACTCTAGGTGTTAATAATCAGAAGCATAAAAACAGACAACTTATCCCCCTAGCAGGAACGCAGGCAGCAATAAAGCACATGTTCAGCATTCTTATGGTTCTGCTGGTAGCTTATTTGTGAATAAGTGAATTATATTCAGTATATGCATTGTATATACAGTTATGGCTAGATGAAGAGCATGTAGCAATATTAAAACTACAAGATTTACCTTTTGACACTTACAAGAGGGTGTACACAAATGCACATTCATCATTTCATGTAAACTTGGCAAATTTCAACCTATTATACTTTGTCCTATATATTGATTGCAATGTTTGCGGTTTACTATAAAAAAGGACAAGCACAATAAGTACTATACACTTAAAATAAAAAATGATAAAAATATAACAAAAAGTTTCAATTTATTAATAATATAAATATATTTACACTGCCTTCAATTCATAATGAATGTATATGCACTTGAAAGCAGATACATTGGAGGTTGAAGAATATGTATTTGCCAAGCTGATATGATCTGTACATTCAAATGAGTTTAAAGTATTGTTCTGTTCTATGGATAATTTAGATTATGAAGAATAATGATGGGGCACAACCCCTTTCTAGAATATGTGACCCTTATTGCCACCAAGTAGCAAAGTCAAGCAAATCTCATATATGCTTTATTTGTCATTTTGAAAGTAATTTTAAATCTAAATCTCTAATTAATTATTGTAACCATAAAGGGCTTTGTGCAGACACCTGATGTTATAGGGTGACACCCTGCCCCTGTCTCCAAATGGTTTTCTGTCGCATGTCCTCCCAATGGAGACTAAGACGCGCTTTGCAAGGGCTAAATCCTGTGTTGTCACTGTCAGGAAACCCAGTCAGAAAATGATTCTCAGCCCCTTTTTATTAGTAATACCATTAAGGTAAAGAAAAGTAAAAAATTATACATTAAATAGAAAAAAAAGTCCTAAAGGCCCCTCACCTGTGCCGAATGCAAACACACATGCACATGGGCACACATGCATACGTAAATGACAATAAAACAATATTATGTATTAGGACAATTTTGCATATTAAGCATCCCCGTGCATGCCAGTGTGAGAGAAATATTCTTCAAGACATTAGTTATGGTTAGCCTTAAAATAATGAGCTATAAAAATTTGCATAATCTATGAAAAATTTGGGGTGTCATAGTTTGTTGTCATCTTTGGCTGGGCACAATTTTAAGTCTTTACTATTTACTTGACTTATTCTCATATTTTATATATCACAGAATTTATTAAGATTTGAGGAAAGATTTTTTACTATAAATATAGATTAGATAAATGTAATATAGTACAACACAAAAAGTGTCATCAGTTTATTCTGTGGGTGTCTATATAGAAATATGGAAATTTAATAATGTTAAGGATTTTATACATGAAAAAAATATGCTTTTAATTTTTTATTTTTTTTGTGTTTAGTTACACATTAAGATACCTTACAGAGTACTGTACATTGCAGGTTGTCATTGTTGTGTAAATTTTACATTATACTTGTATGCCTGAATCTGAATTGTCGTCCCATATTTCCCTTTATTCTTCCATCTTCCTATTGCTGGTTATGAATCAAAAGTTATGAATGGATTTGTTGGACTTTCATTCCTAGAGTGGATCTAGAGCTGTAAAAAACCCCTCTGTCCTAAATAATCATTGGTAAAAAAAAAAAAAAAAGAACAAGCATTCCCCTGCTTACCCCAATGGCTGGCGCTTTGCTAGCTGCACGGCTGCCCACACTACTGCACTGATTTTTAAAGAATGAACATTTACAGCATTATTTTACAGCAGGCGGTATTAACCACTCTCTGCTACCCCCATTTATTCTCCATAGGCTGCTGTGGGTGAGATGCCACATCCAAAAAAGCAGTTTAGGGGCATGAGGAGTGGTCTGAACTATAATGCTCATTTTACCCACCACATGTACCAATGCAACCCAAGGTCTGATCTGAGTTGGAGAGGGGTGAGAGAAAGCGTAGAGGTGTTTATTGTTTTCCCAGATACAGGATTTGTACAGGTAGTCCCCGAGTTATGGACATCGGACATAGGGACGACTCCTAGATATGAATGGGGTTTCCCTGCTAGCTCTTGTGCAGGACGGAGGCTTGATGGGGGGAGGGGGTTGCATGACTTGCTCTAAAATCTTTTGCTAAACACAGCTGAGGTTGTGGGTGATCTTATGAGGACAAGCTCTTTCTGCAACATCTTGTAACTCTCTAATGACCAAGACAAACTCTGTTTCTTTTTGCATTTCAAACAAAAGCTTGCTCCAGAAGTGAAGATTGTATACAATAACTGACACCTCACTGCCTAATAATATGTTGAGATAAACATCTGTCCTAATTGCATTCATTAAAATAATGTACCTGTTCCAATTTACAAATTCAATTTAAGAACAAACCTACAATCTATGTCTCGTATGTAACCCGGGGACTACCTGTAAAAAGAAGGCCAAATCCCAGTAATGCAGTAATGTCTATATAAACATAAAGGGTCTGATTTATTAAAGCTCTCCAAGGCTGGAGAGGATACACTTTTATCCGTGAAGCTGGGTGATTCAGCAAACCAAGAATGGATCTGGTCCAGGATTGAAAACATTTGCTAACAAATAGCAAATTACTTTTAGGAAATTAATCCCAGGTTTGCTGGATCACCTAGCTTCACTGGTGAAAGTGTATTGTCTCCAGCCTTGGAGAGCTTTAATAAATCAGGCCTAAAATATCTACATAAAATCAAATTGTGAGGGTGGCTCAGTGGTTAGCACTCTTTTCAATTGCAACACTGGTTTTAATGTTTGCCAGGACACTGCCTGGAGTTTGTATGTTTTCCCATGTTTGTGTGGTCTTCCCCCAATTATCTGGCTTCCTTCCACATTCCAAAAAAAGGGATTTCTGCCTATACATATGTTATATATCACATAGGCCACACCCCTTATTACACCACGAAAAGGGGAACATACAGTGAAGAACACCAATTTTTGTAGTGGGATTTTATAGGCCAATATCAACAACATGTATTATGAAAATAACATAATTTTATTAATATTTTACATTAAATTTCAAATACATAAAACCATTGTTATACGCAGTAACCTCTCCTTTCAGAGTGTGAGGGATACATTCTGGGTTAGATCTATACGCGTTTCACAGAAATATCCGCTTCCTCAGGAGAGAGAATCTGATGCTTGTGTTTTCAGCAACGCTCTCTGTTAGAATCAGTGGTGAAGAACAAAGCAGTGCTCATGGCAATCAAGCTGTTATCTGCTTTATTTTAAATCACATCTAGTTATTTTTATAGTTCCTTCGGTTTCAATGTTATTTACATTAGTCAGTTTTAGGTAGGGCTTGAAACAAACAATGCTACCGCAATGAAATCTCACAGCCGAGCCACACGCTTACACACCAGTTCCCCCGTATGATGATTGCTTCCACATTCCAAAAACATGCATTTGTCTTCCCCCCAAAATTGATTGTGTTAATGATATATGACTGTGGTAGGGACATTTTGTGAGCTCCTCTGAGGGACTTTTAGTGACATGACTATGATTGTAAAATGATGAATAATATTTTAATGCTGAATAAACACCAGTTATTGATATTCTGACTTCTGAATTCCTATGACACCCCTGGTAATACTGGTATCTAATTTATTCTCTTTGGTAATAAAGCGTCTCTAATGATTTGTTTTATTTTTAATAACCTAGGCTGTCTAGCAATGATGCCAGTTATCTCTGGGTATATGTGCCATTATAGTTTTATTGCAGGTCTGGTAATATGCACCCTCTAGTATCATAAACTCTATGGCAATGTGGTCCATCTGATGACAAAGATTCCCTATTTCATTGTGGTCCAGAAACACAGTCCCTCTGATTATTATATCCTTCTCCTCTGCCTGTCCAGCATTGTGAAATTTTGGATCACATGAAGGTCCCTCTAGTAGATTCAGGTGCAGCGGCTTAGCACTTTCCAATGATATTTCTTTGTAGCTTGGAAGAGAATCAAGCCATCAGTAATCCTAAGGCCAGAAAATCTTCACTATACATCCTTGTCCCTGGCTAAACTATGAAATAACTCCTAATGATTACATTTTACAGAACACCTTGAACAGTTACAGCAATATGTTAAAAGCATTATATAAAAGCAGCCTATTGTATTTTACTCTTTTATTCCCACATTATATAACAAGTACTAATTCTTTCTTTGTACATCATCTGAAAACCTCCATCAATGCTTTATGCTCAGTCTTTTATTATCTTGTCCATTGTAATATTTTATTTGCTCTGTGCTAGGTAGTGCAGTGTCCTTTCTACAATGAACTCAGGGTTGAATGGTGTGAACAATGCAGACCTGAAATACACACAGCTTGCCATAGGGTGGCAGTGGAGAGCAAGGACAAAGCCTGCTGTATTACTATGTAGCAACTGGCTAGCACATCACATAGAGCAGCAGGGGTGTCAAACTCAAATACACAGAGGGCCAAAACTAAAAACTTAGACAAAGTCGCGGGCCAACATTGAAATGCATTGAAAATGTTCCTTCTCATTAGATATAAACCCTTTTCATATGTAAACAAAGAGGTTTTACTTCACATTTAATCTGGTACAAGCTTATAATAGAGAAAGAGGCATACATTTTATTTGTTATTTTATTTAGGAAACAATCCTATGCCTTTTTCTTTATTTGTAGCCTTCTGAGTTAAATTTCAATGGTAAACTTTTTGCACAGGCTAACAATAATAATAACAATATTCTTATTTGAAAATCTAACCATTCAAGTCCATGCCTTGGAGTAGCAAGGAAAAGTACAGCTGAGGGGGAGTGCTGGAAATGCCAGACGCGGCCAATGCGGAGCTAAGTCTTATGGGTGGTCCGCTGCTGAAACTCCCTCTTCATTGAAATAGCACCACTACTAAAATTCCTGGCAATATTTGTGTCTATAAAACAGTCCAATGCGGGCCACACATAAGCAAAGAGCCTGCTGATCTAAAGATGCGAGTGATGCCAGGAATTGTAGTAGCGGCACTATTTCAATGCAGCGACGGGCCAGCTGCAGTTCATATTTAGGATTCCTTTGGGGGCCAAAAGAAAGGATGATGAGGGCCAGATGTAGCCCCCAGGCCAGAGTTTGACACCTCCGACATAAAGGACAGCCTAGGAAAGTAGGCCTGACAACACAATGATTTAATAGAACAAGATGATACAGGGTGGCACTAACAATAGAATATTGTTTACTCATAATAGTTGAAGTTAGCTCTGTATAATTAAAAAAAAACAATATGACTCTCTCTATGCACAACTCATTGTTGCCATATCAATAGAATTGTTACACTGAAACTATAACACACACATCCTTATATAATTGTCTGTTGTAAAAACTTCATCAAACTGATATTTTTTAAGGGCAAAATGAAAATCAATGTCTGCATCTGACCAGACCATGTTGTAAATCACTTATATCTCAGTGGATCAGCAACAAGTTTCTCTATCTGTTGGTCACGGTATATTCTTTAAAAGCCCATTCGGATATAAGCAGAGACACATAACTCTGGGATTTGGAAAATCCCACCTCTAGCACCTTCTTTACACCCCCTACTAACTGCAGGTAAGTCACGTCAAATGACGCTCCAACTATGTCTTCTGTCTTTTTTAGAAATTTCTTGGTGGGGTTCTTTTCTGAATGTATAAAGAATTAGGTTTCTCCCCTCGAGGGTAATATAGTCAGGTGCCACCGGCCTTAAAATAATATACCGGTAGTCATTTTCTGAATAGATGACCCCCATGACATCTTCAAGAGGGAACAAGCCGGGACTAACCAGAGGGGGGGCACTTCTGGGGTGGCAAATCAGCGGTCCCCCAAGCACAGAAGTGGCGCTGTTTTGAGACCTGGATTTAGCGAGGGATGGGCAGTCCCATTCAGATAATTTTTAGTTTTTGTTTATTAATGGACTTTTAATATTCAGGTACCAGGTTTCATCTAAAATATGGCTCCTTTATCCAATAAAAGGATACAATAAAAGGAAACTACAGACAGAATCAGGTGCAATAACCAGGTTTTCATTCACACTTGTAAAAAGTTTATATTCTGTGACTGCAATTATTATTTATGTTTTTCCCAAAAAAAGAATTAGCGACATACAGGAGTGGGGTGCAAAAGATATGATGGAGTTGGGATTGTGTACAGCCTGATATGATTGATTGTAAACTCCTTGCATAATAGAAATTATCATGCTAATGAGGAATAAAGAAAAGCAGTGAGACAATGTTTTACTTCCTCCTTATTAGCGATATGTACAGTATGTAAAGCTTATCTTCAGGCCCTATAATTTCATAAGGCGAAAAACATAAAAGCTAATTTTGCAGTGAAGCAATCTATGCACTACACAGCAGAAGTAAACACATAATAAACTGTTTCTCTAAACTGAAGGTGCCCAAAAAAAGGCATTGTACAAAAACAATGTGTATACTTACCTCTGCTGCCACCCATACAACTGTATAGACAACTTTACTTTAATATACAATATTTTGGGAAATGTGGATTTCCTGCTCCCTTGCTATGCTCAGTGTTCCCTCCTGCTGACTCCTAAATTTCCCTTGTGTCTTGTTGTGGTATAGGGATCAACTTGAGGAACCACTTACCAACCATGTTGTAAAGGAGTACCTACCTAGCCCCACTGAAATCTCCATAGATAAGCAACAATGTCTCCCTGTTAGTCGCTGTAGATTTCTTTGCATGCCCATTCAAATATATTAGTAGTCACAGAAAAAAACACATCTCTAATGGATACCCCCCCCCCACCCAATACCTTCTTCACACCAATCTCTAATAGATTAAGAGGAAACTAAATATTAAAACTAAAAACTAACAACTAACTAGCAAGCAGGCAGGGTATTGTTTGCAGACATGACAGAAGATGTCCCTCTAATATAAAACTTACCTGCAATTTATTAATTATACTCACCTGTCCTTGCTGAAACGCAGTAGCCCCTATCCTCATCCAGTCTTTCTGGGTTAAGGATCTTTCTCCATCTAGATTGATCAAACCAGAATGACGTGTGTGCAGGCTGGGAGAATGCTGGGAATCATACAATGAGTTGCACATGAGCAGTTCAGTGTATTTTTAAACAAAAGATTGTGATGTAGCAGGAAGGTAGCGGGTTTCTCTAGTACCCCCCCCCCCCCCTTTACTTGTGGTGGGATAACCGTTTACCAGCACACTCTTCCAGAAGCTCTTTGGTCTTAGTCACACATTACACCAACACCAATAGCGTAAAGAATTCCGTTCATGTCTTCCCCCTGTACCTTATGCTTATGAGCGTTAATCCTAAAGAACGGACCCATCACATTGCTGATTTTCATACACTCCTCATTCCTCTATTAAAGTGGACCTATCACCAGAATTTTTACTTTACTTAAAATGGTAGACAAAAAAGAGAGAAGCCCTTCTTCTTTTATCTTTATCACTGCAACGATAAAGACAGAACGGGAGTGCAGAGCCTCTTGGCATACCTACATCACGCATCTCAGGAGGCTGCTGGCTGCTCCTTCCACACATGCCCAAGATCAGAAGGAGCTTTTTCTTCAATGGGGAAAAAAATTATTCAATCAGTTGAATGTCAAGTCTGTAATTGGAGTTAGTGCTGCCCAAGGCACACGATTATGGTTTTTTCATAGGCCTTGCCCCTTTTGTCACTTCTAAAATTATATGATTAGTACCAAAAACAATGAAAGGGAAAGAGTGAATTCTATAAAGCTGATGTCATTGTGTAACTCGTCTGAACTACATAGGTTGCTAAAAGTACTCTGCGCCAAATATAGCCAATTCATATAGCATTTACGTGCTTTTTAATAATGCCTGGCATTTTGAAAAATGTGCACTGTTTTGCTCTGTAGTCCACCATTAGTTGGCATTAACTGGCATAGACAAAGAAGAACCAGAACTACTGAAACTCTTGTGAACTTTTTTGTTGTCCTTGTTCTAGGCGTCAACTTTCAGTTTTTTTGATGAGTTTTAATGTGTCATTCCACTCTCTCTTCCTATCAGCATGATCCTTGCACTGTAACACAACAGAAAAGTGGCCTGAAGATTACCACATTCATAAATGGATAAGAATAAAAATATGTAAGATAGTATATATAACTGCCATTCATATTTTGTAGCCTATTAGTAATAAAAAAAAACTTTCAAGTTCAATCACTGAGTAGCTATGATTTTCTAAAAGTAGCAGAAAAAAAAAGTAAAACAAATTAGTAGGGTGGCTTGTTGCTACTGGTAATAATTAATTAACAGGCAGTATTTATATAGCACCAACATATTACACGTGGTGTACATTAAATAGGGGTTGCAAATGACAGACAGATACAGATAGTGACACAGGAGGAGAGGACCCTGCACCAAACAGATTATAATCTAAGACATGGGGAAGCAGCACAAACTAGTACAGGGGGATATGAGTTGGTGGGTAATTAGTGGGGGTTTTATGACACAGAAGATGGGTTACTTTGAAAAGATGGATTTTGAGTGCTACTCCCTGCCGGTAACCCAGAGTGTGGCTCAGAGTTAATTTTCATTACAAAATGCAGTAAACCCGAGACACTTGGGGTGGAATTGGCTTACCTGGTCCCCCCTAGCCCTGGCCCAGCATCTTTGTCCCCTTGGCGATGCCCGGCCAGCATCTGCGCTTCCTTGGCGATGCCCGCCATCTCTGTCCCCTGTGGGTGAACATTTGCGAGCAAGGTCAGTGGATGCAGATGCCAATGTTCTAGACCAGTGTATCTTGACCTTTTTAAAATGGGATAACTTAAAATACCTTTCAGGTCTTCAGGGAACCCAGTATAATTACTATATCCACTCCTCACAGTATATTAGTGTGGTGGTCAATGAGAAGAATACACTTTGCATTGTTGGCCAACAGTAAGAATGTCACCTTTACAGATAGCCAAAAAGACCACTAGTGCCAGTGGTAACTGACCTGAAATACACAAATTGCTCAAGGAACCCATAGAAACCTTTGGAGGAACCCTAGGGTTTTACAGAATACTGGTTAAGAAACTCAGTCCTATACCATCCACATCACTTGCATTTAATTGAAACTTCAAATCCAAAATCTTTTAACTGGTTTCAAAAATGATATCAAAATCACTAAAGGATGAACATACATATAGTGATGTTGAAGGCTACTGACCCAAAAGGGTCCTAAAGACCCAAAGCCCAAAGGTTACAATTAAAAATACAATCTCTTTTTGTATATTTGGTTTGATGTAACACACAATATTAATATGGACAAGACACCAGTCTGGTAAGGTCAGACCATGGTCCCAACTAGAACATCTCTATATTTGGAGACAGAATTATTCTAAATAGCTTGACAGATGAAATGTCAGACACATCCACCTGTCTCTGCAGGATGTTTTGCTGCAGCACTAGGACGATCCCAGGCCTTCCAAATATATAGTATGTCTAAACAAAACTACAGCTTTCTCTATACAAACGTACTGATAAATGGGGACAAACAAAACTAAATGCATAAAAAACATCAAATATCTTGTATTGCTAAATTATATATAATATATGCAACTATTGTATAGCATTCATTTTCAAAGACGAGAGTTCATGTGCCCTGCCTTGGAAACCTGTAAGCATGGATAAAGTTATGGTTGGGACATAAAATGGTTATTGGTTTAAAAACAGAGGCTAGAACCCCAACCCCCCAGTCCGCGGCTGTCTGAGAGGTGGGCAGTGAGAGCACCGAGACCAGCGGTGGTCCGAGGCCTTGGCCGGTGCAACCCCCAGGGGGGTCAGGAGAAGGACCCTGCTTGGGGGGGGTGCTCCGGCCAGAGCTGCGGACCACATCTCCTGTACAGATCGCAGGCGAAGGGCAGTGTATGGGTTGTGTCGCTGGAGGGTGTGAGGGTTCTGGCATTATGACGACACTCAGGGGGACCGCATGCACGGTCCCGAGTTTGTAGATTCAGTGCTCCGCGAGCTGCAAAAGGTTGGCCTTTTTCAACCATTTTTAACATGGGAATCCTGGAGTCCTCTACAGTTATGAAGTTGACCACCACTGGTTTGTAGCTACAGCTACTAGGAGGTTGACAATCTACCAGTTGACTTTTTCTTGTTCTCTTCAATACTCAGTCACTAAAACAAATAAGGTGATTGTCAAGCGTTCATCAACTACTGCAGTACAAATTTTTTTCTCAGATGCTGTTTGGAGTATTTGTCAGTTGATTGTATCTGCATCTTTTTTAAACTTACTTTAAAAAACTGTGTAATGCTTGTGATGGGTATACACTTTGGGTTGAACACAAAAAGGCTGGGCTGATAGCAGCTAAGATATAGCCTTAAGCCCTGCACACATTAAATTAGATGTCACTGGAAAAACTGAGCACTGTTCTGTTCTATAGAGAGAGGAATGTGGAGGACACCCTCAGTGCTCTCCTCCATAGAAATGAACCTTGGTCATTCCAGATTAATCGTTTACCCATCTGCCAGGATGGATTGATGGACGATATCAGGGCACCACTGTAAACACACTAGATTTTACCTGAAACAATTACGACCATTCATCATGGGTGACAACCTTCTAGAATGTGTATCAGTGCTAAAACCAATTTTGTGGGAGTCAATGGAACAAAAGCTTCCTAAATTGGTGGCCAGTGGATAAAAATGCCCCCATACAGTAGTAGCAAGAATACCAGCATTATAGACAGCTAAAAACTTTATTGGAGCCATGTCGTTGGCTCTGCTAGGTGGTGTTGGACCCAAAACTGTGCAAACATCATAAAATGAGAAGGTCAAATGTTTTAGGTTCAGAGAACTGCTATAAACCTGTAGCTTGGGTTTGCATGGAACCATGGTTTATAATGCCCGGACTATACTTTTATTGACTGCTAAAAGATTGTGGCTCTAATGGCATGTGCTGTCTGTTTTCACTTGTATAGCTTATATGTGTGCTACTTTCACTAGATCTGTAGGTTTGCTGAAAGCATGTTGTTTTTGTTTTAATGTTATTGATTTATTATCCTTTTATGAATTTTTTTTATTATTTCAGTTTTCATAAGGTAATTTAGGTAGGTTCACAAAGCGTTTTTCAGTGCCATTGTTTCTCTAGAATGATTTTTGTTTATTACTGGGCAGAATAAAAAAATAAATATCCCCAGAGACAAAACTAATTCCTAAAAATGGCAAAGTCGGTCCAAATGATTCTCCACTCTGTTTTCAATCTGTTTCAAGAAAAGCTGATGGCTAACCTATTACTTTCCATACCTATTGAGTGTTTTGTATTTTTGTGAAGAAAGGTGTTACCACATGTGACCCATGTAGTGTAAAGTTAACATCTGACACATTTATCCCTAACCTGCTGTTAATTTTTCCTAATTTAAAAATCTGGGGCAAAATTCTGCTGCGGTTGGACAGATGCCATCTCGGGACAGCGGTCAGAAGCTTTGTTAATTGGCTCCTGACCATGTGGTTACAATAATAGATAATAATAATGATCACTGTGTTTAACACATAGTTACTGCTTAAGTTTTGCTTTGTTAATATATATATTGCTGTTTATGTTGTGACAGTATATATATTACCCACACGGTGCAGCAATTGTCTCTCCTAATGCACCTCTTTTTACCTTTTAGGGGAGGTGTCCAATGTTTTTCTGGAGCCCCAATTCAAGCAACATATATTTTTAATGGTTGAATAATGACACTGTAAATACTTCTGTCATGCTTTTATGGCTGTTGACCCTGCTGAGAAGATGTCACTTAAAGTGGAACTATCATCAAATTTTCACCCTTTAATATAATTAAAAAAAATGATTTTTTTTAATTTTTCACAGAGGACCCCTTCCGTTCTATATTTACTGCTGTGGCTCTAAACACCTAATGTCTCAATAAAAATAATTGTTACTGCAAAATACTATCACATATGAGACGTATTATCCTTGTGATCAGGGCTGCATTTTGGGGAGGATAAAAGACTTCTGTTGTGGACCCAGATTGAAGGAATTTTTGATCAGGCCCAGACACTACCTGGTAAGGTATTATCCTTTAGTGATCAGTAGCTGGATGCTTTTGTTTGAACTTTTTGCTGCTGCATTGGAATCATTGAGCTTGCTGACAGTACATATGAAGATCCTTGAGGGAGATGGGTACCTTTGCTGGTTTAGCTAAAAACTCTTCACTTCCTCCTGACTTCCATGTTGGCTAGTGTGGCTCACCTTGCACCTGGCTCCTTTGCTGGCTATTCAGGTGCAAGTGGAGAGTCTGAGCTAAACAACCATGGAAGCCAGGTGCTGCTTGTGTTGGATTTGGGCTAAACAGTAAAGGAGACAAGTGCAAAAGCTGTCCAGGATTAACAGAAAGAGAGCCTGGTCTGCCCTTGTATGTGGCTTTCTTTCTGTTAAGCCTAAACCCAACACTTTTAACTTGCTGGTTTTTGCTTAGAACCTCCATTTAGGCATACTAATAAAGGAGCCAGGTAAAAGTGGAGAGTCTAGGATAACCAGCAAGGTAACCATGTGGAAGTAGAGGGCCAGGCTCAATTGCATCTGGCTTTCTTTCTCAGACCCTAGCAGGCTTTCCTGCTCTTGTAACTGGCTCTCTTGCTGTTTATCCCAAACCAAACAATTATCCCATGCTAGTTTAACTTAGATTCTTCATTTAGGTTAGTCAGCAAGGGTGTCAGGTGAACGTGCTGGATCTGGGCTAACCAGCAAGAGAGCCTGGAGAAAGTCAAGGGTCAAGCTTAATTTGCACCAGGCTCCTCCACTTGTACTTGGTATGCCATCAAGGGAGCCAGGTGCAAGAAAATGGTCTAGTCTAGCCAAAAAGAGATTCAGGTGCAAATGAAAGGTCTGGTTAGCTAGCAAAGGACTCAGATGCGAGTGCAACCTGACCTAGCTCCCTTTCTGGCTAGACCAAACTCTCCACTTGCACCTGGTTTTCTTGATTATTTTTACAAACCAAACTTTTAAACATAGCTCTGTGGTGATTAGCCCAGACCCTTCACTTGACTTTTGCAACGCTGGAGCTTTTAGACATGGAGAAGGGTGCAGTTTACTTAGTATAATGAACTAGACCTTTCTGATAGTGGCCCTTCTTCGTATATAATAGTAATAAAGTAAAACTAAAAATAAATCTAAAAAAATTAAATAAATTGAAAAATGTTTTCAAGACAATAAATGATGTTTGGGGGGGGGGTAGACCTTTAAGCCTAATATGTACATTTTAATGTGTGACTGTGATTTTTTTCTGATAAGAGAATAAAAGACCTACAAAAAAATAAATAATAAATAGCTAGAGAATTACCTGTATCATGATATGAAAAATAGAAAAGGGCCCCCTTTACATCATAACTGGACACACATGAACACATGGTAAGCTGCGCACTGTGTTAAGGACAGTCTTTTATTTTAAGTGAGCTTCAAATAGACATTAGTATACCAAAAACTGGACCTGAGCCAACAAAGTTCAGCACTATGCATAAGATTTGATTACTGTATAATATACAGTAATAAGATAATATTATTGTATGTGCTATAACATTGCAGCACTCCTATATACAGTATAGGAGTGCTGCAATGTTATAGCACATACAATAATATTATCTTTCATTTGTAAAAACTGACTATTTATGTATAGCATAGCATGCATCACTTCATCATTCCTGTGAACCACACCGTTCACGTAACTTTTCCCACAGCAGCCCCATAGGGAATGAATATGGCCAGCAGTAAGTGGTACCAGTACCACTTACTGATGCCAGCTGTCAAATGTGCTGCGGTGCGAGGGGCAACATGACAGCCACAGGGTGCGGGAGACAGCTCGAACAGGATAGGTCTGAACCTCCCCCAAAGAATTCAGAGATATTTGCCTGTTATTTTTGATGTTCCTTTATTTTTAAAAACTAGAAAATATTTAGCAAAAGCCAGCAGGACTGTTTATGCATAGAATAGCACATCACATTGTTTATATATAAACATGGATGTGTCATGTATACATGAGATTAAAAACATTACTATTTGTTATGAAACACTAATAGGAGCAACAATTGTATATGCTAACATCATTTTGTAGATGTCTTAGATGTCTAATGTTCTTTTTGATACTATTTTTTATTAATATTAAGTATTAATAATTCTTTCATACTAATTATATATTAGTATACTAATTATATATATTATATTATATTACTGTACATGCTGATTCTCTATAATACAATAAAAAAAGTCCAAGGAATTGTAACTTGGATAATGTGGATGTAACATATAAAAATAATGATGTGTAGTTTCATAGTCTCCCAGTTTTAATAAATCAATTGATTCTGCTCATTTATGGATTTGTTTCAAATCTTGGCATTTCTTATCACTTCTTGTCTCTCTGTTTCGGTTGAGGATCATGACTCAGGCACGCTCTTAGCATTCGCCTGCAGCATGCATTGAGTTTTCACAATAACAAACTTTGGCTGCCAACCAATCAGACTTGTTTTCAGGCTCAGAGCTGAGCTGTAGAAAGGTTGTGAAGAGTTCTGTGAGTGGTGAATGTTATTTCTGCTGTCCATTGGATAGGAGTAGGGAGTGGGGAAGGGCTGCGGATGACAGTCAAGTGTTTATGGCTGGGAACTACTGGTACTCCCTGTACTCAGCAGTATTACAAGGAACACAAGACAGTATTGATCTGGCTGCAGGACCATTCTCAGATCATTCTCCTATTACACGAAGCGTGAAAAGGTCTGCAGCCTTCTTACGGAGAACATTTCACCTCTCTTAACACCAGGAAGTGTTCCAGTATTACCTTGTTTTGAACATGTCTCTATGTCACATGTTGTGAACATTTGCCCTGCATACTCTCCAACCCTGAGCATTCCTGTGTGGTCACATTTTAAACTTTAAAGCCTTGTTGGGATCACTTATTACACATTGTATCGATGACAGACAGCAGTGGCGTAGACCCAGCGGCCAACTTTTGCTCACATCAAACCCCCGAAGACCACCTCGTCATCTCTGATATAACTGGAAAGTTTTTACGGTCAAGACGCAGCGGTGGCCAAGTTGGCACAGGCCTGTCTGAAGCCTTTTTGCCTCCATAGGATATCCCACATCCTCCTATTTAAATTTTTATGATTTGCAATATTTACAAGTTACCCAAATTTTTTTTATAGGGGCTTGTGTGACAGCCATGAGCCAAATCTTGGTGTAATTCTACCCCTTTTGGGCACGTGGAAAAATGGTCGTGGGTCTTCTAATGAGCATTGTTCTTGAAAATGAGGGAAAGAATGGATATCTTACCGGTGAATCTGTATCTGGTCAGGTGGTTCTGGAGTTGTTGGAAGAAAGTGAAGTGGTAGGCCTATACCTGTGTGCACATGGAGAGGCGACGGTGTCCTTTACTCCAAAGAGAGGAGTTGATGGGAACCAAAATGTATCAACTTCTGAAGAACATGAGTACCTTAATGAGAAGATTCCATTACTGGTGGCATCTGCAGGTGAGCACCAGTCCTGTAAACCTGTAAATATCGTCATAAAGAAATAAACTATATATATATATATATATATATATATATATATATATATATAAAGGCAAATTATACTGGAGCAAAAGTGTTGCCCTGCAGAAAAATTTAAAACATTTTAAAATGACTCCTATAGGCTTATTATAGGTGTATTATGAGTCTTTTATTGCACTATTTAAAGTTACTATTTACTCCCTCTAATCAATAGCCTCCGTTGATGTTGTACATTACCTTGTCAATCTAAATGGCAAATCATGAAGAGTTTAGGTGACATGTCTTGTACATATCATGAACTTCTAAGCCAATTATGCAAATCATGTACCAAGGTGGTGGAGAGTTCTGTATCTGTGTGCAACTGCATGTATAGAATTGTCCTTTCTTGAATATGAAATATTAAAACTTGCTAACCACAAACTTCCTGTATACAGCATAATTGTCCAGTGGTGTTGTAACAAAATGAATACATCTGTTTTATTTCAGTGTGGGTGGTGTTCCTATTATTCAGCAGAATGTTGTAGTCAGTATGATATATACCATAGCAGTGTTCTCCCAGTCCCTTTTAGTTGGGTGCACCACCCGGCACTTTTTAGTAACCACCTGGCTGTTTTTGGGTGATTACTGAAGTGCTGGGTCACAATCGAGTGGCTGAACACTGCATAGACATATATATGGTGCCCTCTGTATCCGTTACTCACATACATGTGTATAATAGGTGTAAATTTGATGCAGCTTTACAAATGACAGCACTGTCAAATCTATCAAATTGTGTCACAGCCAGTCTAATTTCATATGCTACGCCATGTACAATCTTGGCATTATTCTGTGCCAGGATGAAGTATCTCTCATGCACAAGTGCAGAAGTTATGGCCAAAGACGCCAAACCCAGTGGATGGATGAAGATGTGGCTGCTGAAAGTCTCCTTCCTAAGCAGGGGAGTGATATGCATATTTGCAAATTACAGAAAAACCTCCCAGGAGTTCCAAAATTGTAATATAGTAAAATGCAGAATTTCGACAAGTATGTAAGTCTTAGAACAAGTAGTATTTGTAAGGGAAATCAATACCACTAGCACTGACCTCAGTCAAAAATACCAGTTTACTGGCTGTCTCTGGCTACAGTTGCCACAACAAGCATGCAGATTAGAAAGTCAAATGAAATCAGAACTCTGGATCTGCACACTTGTATTTAAATGGGGGCCTGTCACTGAGAGATGATGGAAGCTGCCAATTCAGTCACACACAGGAAACAAGCATGCAGATACCTTTAATTAACTGAACACCTGAGCTGCATACCTTTTCTGGCTCAGTAATTCAGAAGGTAATAATATTAGAGGACCAGGACAACAGCCAAGCAATGGCTGCTTATATCACTCAGTGGAAGGTCCGCTTTAAATCATTGGCCCTTATTTATTAAAGCTCTCCAAGGCTGAAGAGGATACAATTTCATCAGTGAATTTGGGTGATCCAGCCGGATCCACCAGGCCTGTATTCTTTTAGTACAGGATTCTGAAATGTTTTTCTTCTGTTGATTGGAGAGCATAGAGTCTGCTTTAAAGTGGATTTAAACCCACTACAGTTCCTTTTTTTCTTTTTCACTTCCTCCTTGTGATCTTTGGCTATCCTAATTGGCTGGGCCGAGCGGGCCTAACTTCTGTGCAGGCTCACTGGAGTTCATTGCCAGGTGAGCTGCACAGCTCAGCTTTTTTGTCAGTTTCCCGGGGCGATCAGGCAGGTAAGTTGGATTCTTGTAGAAGAACATCTGTCCCTTTCTGCAATCATGACTTGGCGGATTTCAAACATTGTTAAAAGTAGAACATTAGCCACTTGTAGGACTACTAAACCAGGTACACATAACAAAAACAGAGCCCAGAAGAAGCTGTTGTTGGTTTCAAACACCCCCCCCACCTGTGTGTAGGCTACATTTGGTCTCATAGCAGTGCAAAACAACACAACTACCTCGTAAAGCTGGCATGGGCAAACTACGGGCCATGGGCCATATACAGCCCAATAAGGTTGTTTCTCTGGCCCTTTGGGTTGTCCGCGTCTCTGGCCGGTGCCACCCTGAGCAGGGTCAGGAGAAGGACCCCGCCGGGGCCCACCGGCCAGAGCCGCAGAACACGTTTCCTGTTTGTATCCCGGCTCGTGGAGGTGGGCGGGCTGTGTCCCTGCATACAGGCTCAGATCTGCGATGGGAGAGTGGGCGGGGCTATGTCATTATGACGTCACATTCAGTGGCGTCATGATGGCATAACCCCACCCACTCTCCCATCGGCCCGGCCCCTCTGTCAAAGTTTATATCAGATTGTGGCCCTGACTGAAAAAGTTTGCCCACCCCTGTCGTAAAATATTTGCCTATATAAACATCAGCAATGCCAGAAGGAGCGAGTGTTGTGAACAGAAATGGATATTACATTCATAAAACCCCCATATTACCTTTTGAAAGTAAAAAAAAAAGTAAAGAAATAAATGAAGTGGTTGAACCCTTTGTCAGTTTGTTCATACATCTCCATAATGGGGGCCCATTATGTGATCATATTGATATTATCCTGGCAAGGGTTTTAGCACATCATTGCTTTCTCCAAAGCAAAGAAAAAAGTTTTAGAATTCAGAAATAAAATATGACCTCAATATCAATGTAATAAATAAGCTGCAAAAGTTTCTCAAAGTGTAACAAGTTATGGTATCATAAATCAGTGACCTGATAAGCTTTTTTAATTGTATCTTTTATCTATTTGCTTTATCAAAGTGTAAACGAGGCCACAATGTATCCTCTTATCCTACCTAGATATGTAAGCATGCAAGTGAGATTTATTCTGTCCCCATAATGAGGGGAAAACCCTTCTTAGGTGTTGTCATCAAAACGTATTCCTCTTAAAATATTTGATGTTCTTGTTTTGGGCACAACTGTAAAATTCTGTAATTGTCATCATTTTGTGTCTCAATGACCATTGATCACCAGGAGAAATTCAGAGAAAACCTCTCTCTGGCAGGAACACAGACTGTGAGATCTGAATAGATAGATGTTGTCACCCAATGTGAGTACATGAACGGGAGTTTGGTTGGACCTTACACACTTCTGTTACTTTATTTCTTAGATTGAAAACAAAACTGGTCCAGGATTGTAACCCATCACTAACTCCATCCTAAACTATGGGCCTTATTTATTAGAGAAGATAGATTGACTATCATGGAAGAACTTGGATGATCCAAAACCTGGAATGAATATGGTCCAGGATTTACAGAATTACCCAGCCAATCGCAAACACTTTTTAAGAAATTTGTTCCAAGTTTGCTGGATCATCCATGTTCTTTCTCAACTTCTCCAGTGTACGAGTGCTTTATCAAATCAGGCTTTATATATGTATGGGCATTGAAAAATCCACGGTGCCAACTGCAAATGTTTACTTTTTTCTTTGTTCCATGGGGTCAGCTTATATTTGGCCATAGCTACTATGTAATGTTTACATGGCACATGTACCAGGTACAGTGGCTAACTTAATGGTCCATACATGCCAAAGAGGACAATAATAAATAATGTTTGTCAAGGTTGGTTAGCTTGTTGCCCTGGCTTGTTATATCAACCACTGCAGTTCAGTGCTGTCTTTCAGTCCTGAACAAACCTAAATCTCTGACATAAATGAAAAATGTTCTAGCGGCTGAAATCCATTTGCCTGTGGTGCTGTTCTGGTACTGTTCTGGAAGGAGCTTTATGCAGTGTGTTAGGGTGTTCTGCCACTGAACTGCTTCCAAAGACATGAAAGGCAATGCTACTAAATGCTTTTTCAAGCATTTGCTGGCAGTTAAAACAAGATTCACAGCGGGTTGGAGTACAACTGGAGGAGCCCAGATATTCCATGATGCATAGACTATCATGGGATAACCTGGGAGATCCAGCAAACATAGAATGGATCTGGCCTAGGACTGAAAACACTTGCCAACTAATAGCAAATTATTTTTAAGAAATCTTTCCAGATTTGCTGGATCAGCCAGGATTACCTATGATAGCCTATTTTCTCCAGTATTGGAGAGCTTTGATAAATAACACCCTATGTGTGAAAGACAGAAAACCCCTGTCAAAAACATTAGTGAACAATTCAGGATGTTCACCCTTTATAAAGTTCAGGAGCATTTACTAGCAGTTTGGTAGCCATCGGTCTAAACTTAGAGAAATGCGAAAACCCTAACTAAGTCTAAAGAAGCATCCAGAAGAATATTGGATTCAGGCAGAAAATGACAACAATGCAATATATTCACTGTAATTCTGGATTACCCACCAAAATACAGTTTACAAAAATTAGCAATGGACATAATTAGAGAAAATAACAGGTTCAGTGAAAAAATTGCTGGTACCATTGTTGTACATTCACAGTTTATTTTTCATTTTAAATATAAAGCACATTTGACAATACATGTGCTGGTGAAAAAAAAACATCGACCCCCCATCGATCAATACCTGTCACCCTATTATTACCAGCTTTAAATGGACCTCAACCCAAAGTAAATGTAACAAGAGACATCTAGAAATGTTAGGTTGTACCCTGATTCTCCTTTTGTCTTCGAATATCGGTGTACTGTTCTTGTATATTGCTGTATGGTATATATTGGTGTTGGTGTATATTTCTAGGGACTAGTTTGCCCCATATATCTGCAGTATGAGCTCATCTAAGAGGAAGTCCTATGTGATATGGACTGACATTTGATGATGACACATTTATGTTGATCACTGTTCACCATACTGGAGGGAAAGCTGCAGTGAAAGGATCTTCTATTCAGCTCCTTTCATTCTGTAGATCTGTGCTTCCTCCTTTTCTTCTGCTGCTTTTAAAACATTTCCCTACTCATCATTAGATCACTGGTCATTGGGGTCAGATCTATGAAGAAGCAAAGCTATCCTTCTGCTTATTTAACCACTTCCACATGGACCCAATGTACAAAACAAGACAATGTAAATCATGGAAGGAAACAAATAGGGAAATGGTCAGTTCCAGGGATTCTACACACAATACTGATGACTAATGCTTTGTCTTCTGCTTGACTGTTTCCAGGCTTCTGCAGCCCAGGTCCTCTTTAAATGTAAAACTCCATACAGTGCTAGATTTTTGTCTCGGGATATGAACATTAGTGATCCTCTTGGGCTAAAATTCTCACAATATCCATGAGCAATCTGCTGGGATGGATCACTAACTGATTGACCACAAACAACATCCAAACAACAACTAATGTTGCAATGTCATCCCAAACATAAAAGACAGTCTCCAGCAACAGTAACTGAGTGTCTGCGCAGAGCCTAATAGCAGATTTGTTGATCGATCGTGACGTCACTGCTGGAAAATGCAAGGAAATACTGCTCAGCATAGTATTAATAAAGCTGAATCAAGGCAATGCTTCTCTGGGTGTGCCAGTACAACACCCTGCAAAACATGGAACACTGCAAACAAAACAGATAGGAAAATATGGCACATTATGGGCATTTGGGAATCCTTGATTTCTTCACCCCCTTATAACAGGATCAGAAGTTTTCCTTATTACATGCCTGGTCTTGAGACCAAATACAATAAAAACAAGGCTCAAACACGTCTTTTTGTTGTATGGTAACAAGTAAAACCAGTACTTCGGTGAACATTGCTGACTCCAAAATGTGGAACATAGGACATTGCATAGAAAGCAATGTCTGATTATTTTACTATAGGTGTTGCATTGCAGTGTATAGCTACAACGTACCGCATTTCTGTGTGCTGCCTCATTTAATTCATTGAATAGGGTCAACATCACAATGAAGCATAAATGTCTGTGCATTGCTGTGTAATGCACAACAGCACATACACATAGGCCCTGATTTATTAATGTTCTCCAAGGCAGTAGGAGATACACTTTTATCAGTGAAGCTGGTAATCCAGCAAACCTGGAATAGATTAAAAACATTTGCTGACAAATAGCAAATGATTTTTAAGAAATCCATTCCAGGTTTGCTGGATCACCCAGCTGATGAAAGTGTATCTTCTCCAGCCTTGGAGAGGTTTAATAAATCAGCCCCATAGTGTGAGTTTGAACTGTTAAAATTTCATTATTTTACTAAGAATACTACCTTTTATTTCTATAGAAAAGAAAGGTTCCTAGGTTATCGATCTATATGATTTTGTTTATCCAAGTCTGCAAAGACATAACACAACTAAAACTTTTCCTATTAACAAAGCTGTAGACAGACCAGCTAGCCAAACATTAAAACAAATCCAGGGTATAAATGCTTTTTTTACTGTAATATTTCCTAATTAGGGAATGGAAATGAGAAGGAACATTGTATTCTTCATAACTGTATCTGTAATAATATTTGATTCAAAAGACTGATGTGTTATATATTGTTACATGTAGTGTGGGGACATGCCTTCTCACATTCACTCTCATACGGTGGTCCTCTAGACAGAACACAGAGCATTGGGTTTCAACTCTAAAATTGTGTAGGATGAACTACTTGGCTCAGCACAAACTTACATTCCTAATGAGTGACACAGAGGGAGTCAGTTGCTGAAAGAAACTAATAAAAGAGCTATACAGCTCAGGGAACAAATCCCTATGGCACCTATTAGCACACATGCTCTCTTGCTAGAATGCAAAGGAATATTTACCTAAACTTTTGCCTCCTGATTGATCTTTGACTGACTGATGGGGAATGATCACTGTCCAAGTTATTGTTGAAGAGCACATCAGGGTGCTGCTCGCTTGCTCTCCCCCCTCCCCTCTCCATAGAACAGAACAATGCTGTGTATTGCACTTGGTTCATCTGTCTGTTCATCTCTTTTGTTACTGGGAACAAACAAATAATTTCCGGTGATGAAAATTGAACGTGCGTACTCTGCCTTAGTGACCTACATCAGAAACAAGCATTGACCTATGTAGGATTTTTATTACAAAAACAATGCAGCATGATGCCATTGCACCCACTGCAATAGCTATATCACTTTTGAAGCCTGTCTATGGCATTCATCTACATAGGAAAACTTCTATTGACCAACACTTGTCAAAAAGGAAGACTCCACGAGAACCACAACATGGTGCCCAGGCCTCCTTGTTTGTTTTTTAGCTTTGGCTTTGAACCCCTGGGTGCAGTCTTAACTATCTGTTTGCCAGAAATGACTTCTCTGGTCCTAAGCCATGGACAGTGTACAAAACCTCAGGACACTTATGTAGCTAAATTGTGAAGCTGTGTAGTAAATCTCCAGTTGCTGCAGGTATCTAACACCTGTAAATTTCTTCCCCCATTGCTGGTTTGTACATTATATAGTGATGTAGGCACCTGCAACGGTAAGAGAACCACCTGTAGTATAGCTATAGCAACTTTTTAACGTGGGGGTACTCTTGAAAGGCCTTCAGGGAACCCCTGCTATAGTTTCCACAGCTCACAGTATATTAGCATGGTGGTCAGTGGGAAGAATTCCTCTTCCATTGCTGGCCATTGGGAAGATTATCACCCTTACAGATAGCCAAACAGATCATTGGCGTCACGTAAACTGGCCTGAGAGGTACAAATTGTTTATTGCTCAAGGAACTCATAGCAACCTCCGGAGGAACCTTAGGGTTCCACAGAATCCAGGTTGAGAAATCCTGACCTATAACATATTTCTAGGCAGGTAAATACACGTTTCTGTAGCAATGCCTCATTCACAGGACTGGCTGCACAGATTTCCACAATTATTATGTGAATTGATGTATTTAGCTATCTGTCTGTAATGCAGCTTTACAGCATCATGTCAGCATTATTTAATATGTTTTCCATTTATGAAAAACATGAGCTCGCTTAGATATCTGGGCCCTGATTTACTATACAGATTGTTCTTAATATAATCCAACTCAGAACGTGACAACATTACAAAGAATAGAAATGCTGTAGGACAAATCTAAGCATGTGTCATTTAACTAGGGATGAAATCTGGCATGACAATAAATGCCATGCTTCCTGGCTAAATGATGTGAATTAAACAAGCTTATCGCGGCAGGTGTTCCTGGATGTAAAAGCAGCATGTCATTTGAGCATGAATTTCTCTTATGGTAAACACGAGTAATATAGATCGGTAGGAAGCTCAAATATACACTACAGGAGCCTGTGACCCAGTGACAAACAAGTAAAAGGATCTTCCTTTCTGTTACCAAGCTGGGACTGAGGCCATAGGACAGTGAGATGCCTGCTGGAACAGAATGTTTTACCCCTATATATAGCCATATGTTAGCAGGGGTCCAGCATCCTATTACCTTTCTAATGTATGAGTAATAATATAACGCCCACATGTTCACGCCACTGCTAGAAAACCCTGGACCAGCAATTACATTGGTAGTTATTGTATCATTTTAACCATTTGCAGATTCTAATTCTAATTAGTTTCTGGCTGTGCAGCATTCCCTTCATACTTTGTTCCTCTGTTCGTAGTTGGAGTTGTTTGTCTGTGACTACAACTTCAATCTTTCTTCCTGTAGCCCTGTTGGGGGAAAAGCTAAAGGGGACACTGTGGTTGTATTTTAGTTTGCCCTATATGGCATATAGTTATTATTCGATTATATCTCATGTGAAAGGACTGTTTTGCCTGCTTGTTATCACTTTTGTCATTTGCCTTGGAAGCATCAAAGGAGAAGGTAACCGGTTTCCATATGTCTCCCGCTTGCTGGAACTTTGCCAGCCACTTGAGCACCCACAACTCTGCATCAATTCTTTATAAAAACCAGTATTAGTTTGGTTGAAAGTCTTCATACTTTGGACACCCAATATAGTTTAGTAATCATCTGCTGTGGACTCCTGCACCACTGTAATGGTTTTCTAAGAACAAGCATAAAAACATTTTACAGCAGGTGGCATCAACGTTGCTGATCTATTCACTGTTGCCCACATTTATTCTCCATGGGTGGTCAGAGGGTGAGAAGCTACATGTAGTGCTTTACCTGAGGGGATGGTTCAGGGATTTGAGAAAGCCACGATGCAGTCAAACTGCTATTCTGTCTGCCATTAGCCCTAGGGTAACACAAACAGTTCATCTTTCTTATATTTAAACCAGGATTCCCTTTGTAAATTCTTAAGTTACAGTGCTTGTGGAGTTACTGAGTTGCCAATATGAGATAGCTTGCTGTCTCACATTCCAGCGGTCATTCTGCAACCCTTATTCACCCATGTATTTTTTGAATGCTTCATATAGAATCCACAATATGCTGCAAAGTGAATACTTCCATCCATTGGACTTGGATACCATACTAATCGCCTTAGTGTGAATTGCCAAAAAATGGGACCAACCATCCACTATTTCATAATGTAAATATCTACTTCCCCTAAGGAAGCCATACAGCGAAACGCGTCTGTAATTAGGAGACTGCTCTTAAACCTGCTAATTTCCTGTTAACACACCTACTTGTTAAGTTGAATTTTGTTAATATTACTGCTGGTGTTTATGTGTATTACTCTGTGTGCTGAAAAAGGTTGGGAAATTCATTATTGTTTGCCACTAAAAGCCCCCTTCTGTACATCTGCTTTTTTTATTCTTAAGTTACAGTGTACAATTGCTTGGTGTTTATGTTCAAAGGGCTCCTTGGTAGTTATACCCAGTCTAGGTAACTTGATGCACCAATGTCCTCATTGTGATTATACCCATTTCCATACTAGGTAACATACAAGATATATTAGGACATCAGATCACAAGTGAATACTTATGTGTTCTCCAATGTTCTCTGTTCATCTGTTTGCCATATTTATAATACAGTGATCAGATTTTGAACGATGGCGGTCAAAGCTTTGATTGCCAAACCAGAAATGCACTAAATTGGCCATTAGGATCTCCATTCTCTTGGCTGTAGTCTTTTGATCACTATATTTGAAAGTGGTGCCTGTGGACCATAATTTCAATTGCAATCCTACTTTTGAAAAGTGGTCATTGCGCCAAAAGTGCCCACCATGGCATCTGAAACAAAGTACCACTGATCTCAATTGTGGACTATTGTGTTACCACCATCAAAGCAGCAAACATTGTCTGACAATCTTCTGTTCATGGGAATCACCCCTTGAAGCAAAACTTTTCCTTGTTCCATTGGTGTTGCTGACATCTTTGCCTGGTCTTAGTCTGGGTTTGGATCTTTGACTGTCTTAATTGGCCAGGTCAGAATAACATAACTGCCGTGCTTGCATGCAAAGATTCTTTCACCTGGGTATGCCAGGATTGTACACACATGCAAAGCTCATTGGACAGTTAACAGAACTTTGCAAACTTTATTGTTTTATTGTAAAAGTTTTTTTAGTTTAGTTTTGCTTTTTAAAACAGGGGGTAGTAGTAAAGGAGCCAGTAAACTGTATTAGTTACCAGATCATTCGTAAACTTCGATCAAGTGAACTGCAATATTTCAAAAAATTGATGATCATGTCAACATAACCCCCACTTTTTGAAATAGGGCAATGTCAATAGTGCCATTATATTGCTGAAATAATGGAACTTTGGGTACAATCGTGCATGCTTTACATGATGGGGGCTCTAGGGTATTTACCTATCCAACCAGCTAATTCATGCAGCGGCCTGACAGAAGTGAAGTAGCAGCTCCTCAACAGGTTGCTGCATAGGTAAATATAGGATGTCTACTTTCAGCAGGTTTTGCTTACAAATGCTGGCAAGTGTTATTGAAGCTAAGAGTTTTCCCAAAATCAAATGTGCAATTTGCAATTTTTTCAAGGTTTTTTTACCAATTTAGATTTACCTATACAAGAGCCGGCTATTGGTCATTTTGTTTAATATGATAACACTATGCTTAGGTAGTGAATAAGGCATATACTTGTGAGTGTCTGAGCATACATTCCTGACAACAACTTCACTTCAGTTAATATAGTAAATGTGTATATATTGCAATGTGACCTAATAAAATAATAATCAAAGAAAAAAGGACATAAATGAATATATGTTTGTAAACTGATCAATAATTCATCATGCTCAGTTATAACTCAGATAATTGTAGGAACATACTATAGTCTCTCTGTACTTTGTTTGTCCTTCCCAGCAATGTGTTCATAAGACAAGCTTTTATTTGGAATATGACTGACATGTCTCCGTGTGTCTGCACCGCACAGATGGTTTTGTGCTGACAGTTGCTTAGGTCTTCAGTTATTTACTAAGGCATGATGCAATATATGACTGCTGTGTTTGTCTGTTTATGCTTTAATTAAGCTGTGTGTTTTATGTTGGTGCTGTGATTGCTTACATTAGGGATTACCAGTATTATTTTACCTCCTTGTTTTCCTAACTGCATTGTCTACCCTGCAGAAATCAGTTTCTCACTTTCTCTGTGGATTCATCCAATCACCTAACAGATAATAAATACATGCATGTTGCTTAATTCAGATTATGATTTTATGTCACTGCTGTAATTATGTTATCATGCATGATAGTAAGCAGGCAGCTCAGGCAAAGAGCATATAATCTACTTTGCATCAGAGCACATAAAACACTAAACAACTTTCGGGGTATTATATTATCTTTCACTCAAAATCCTAAAATGGTCATACTAACTTTAAAGCTTTTATTCTTAAATGCTGAACAAAACCAATATTTTTAGGATTGCTGATGAGTGATGAGATATATATTGTACTTGTATACGCCTTAATTCATTAAAAGCAGTTCCATAAAGCAGGAAGCAACAAGCGCTGTTAGGTATGTGCAAGCGACAGGAAGGGGAGGGAACTATTAGGTATGTGC